>NC_044989.1:26488206-26845533 GCF_008728515.1 Papio anubis
ACTCCTGTGTGGCTCTGACCTGTGTGCAGTTGGTGCAGTGGGGTGGTAGTGAGGGCAAAGGCAGTGAGCGAGGTAAAGAGGAGGGGAGGCCCAACACCACTGGGGGAATCCAGAATGTGTCGCCCCGGGATATGTCTCTTTGACATAACTACTTTTGAGCTAAAGGCAATTAAGAAGCAGCAAACAGGCTGGGCATGGTGGCTCACACCTGTAATCCCAGTACTTTGTGAGGCTGAGGCAGGTGGATTACTTGAGGTCAGGAGTTCAAGACCAACCTGACCAACATGGTGAAACCCCATCTCTACTAAAAATACAAAAATTTGCTGGGTGTAGTGGCACATACCTGTAATCCCAGCTATTCAGGAGGTTGAGACAGGAGAATCACTTGAACCTAGGAGGCGGAGGTTGCAGTGAGCCAAGATCACACCATTGCACTCCAGCCTGGGCGACAGAGCGAGACTTTGTCTCAAAAAAATTATATTTAATTTAATTTAAAAAAGAAGCAGCAAATGGAGAAAGAGTTCTTTCTGTCCTCCCCACTTTTCCACCTGAAGACAGGATATACATGTATATATATGTGAGCCTTCTAGGTTTCTTTTCTGTTTATTTTGAGGCAGAGTCTCACTCTGTCATCCAGGCTGGAGTGCAGTGGTGCAATCTCAGCTCACTGCAGCCTTCACCTCCTGGGCTCAGGTGATCCTCCCACCTCAGCCTCCTGAGAAGCTGGGACCACAGGTGCGTGCCACCATGCCCACCTTCTGTGTTTCAGCACTCACCTATTGCTCATGACACTCCTGTAAAGTTAGTAGGATCCCCAACTTTCATAGAAGGTAATAACAGTGGAAAGAACACAGGCCTAGCATGGGACAGCCCCAGGTGTGAACCCCAGTTCTGACACAGTAGCTCAGTGACCCGGGCAAGGCGCTCGTTCCCTCTAAGCCTCAGTTACCTGGTCTGGAAGATGGAGATGAGAGACCTCCTCACTGGGGCATTGTGAGCGTTGACCTTACCAATGTGTGGAAAGTGCCAGCACCCAGTAAGTGGTAGCAACAAGAATTATTCCTGTTCCTCAGAGAGGCGGAGTAGCCACAAGGCAGAACTGGGACTTGAGCATGGCCAGCAGACCCAAGTCACAGGAAAAACTGCCAAGAATGGGCACCCTGGTACCAAGCAAGGAACACGACGGCATAAGCAGGGGGCCGGCCCCCAAATCACCTTCACAGGGAGCCCGGGCCTATTTCAGGGTCCTCTGTGGGGATAGAAGCAGAAACAATACTCAGGCCAGTGTAGGAGCCAGGACTTCATGAGGCTCAGCAGTTTTAGGCAATTCCAAAAGGTTGTCACCAGCTATTGAATAAAATTGGTCATCCTCGGTTCCAAAGCAGAAGGGCTAATGTGCCATGACATATTGAATGGATTCAGTGTCTTTCTGCAAAGGAGATCAAAGCACTTCAAAATCATTTCCTGCAGACTCTCCTGAGAAGCAGCCAGGGAGGAAAACCTGTTTCACGTAGGAGATACGCTTGGTGTCAGTCACCATCTCTGAGATTGTAGAATTCTTTCTGTTTCCAAAAGGCTCTGGCATGCCGCCTCAGCGGCACCCTGGGAGGTAGACTGGTGGGATTGACCCATTTTACAGATAGGTAAATGGGAGCTCAGGGAGTTTGAGAGCCTTTCCCAAGTGAGGACTTGCCCCTCACAGATGGCCACAGCACACTGGCATCTCCATGGCCCACTGTGAAACCCACACAGACCCCAACGGGGTCAGGTCCTGGAAGGCCAGGATGAGGTTGACCTTTGAATCAACAGCTCACAACTGTGCCACAAATGCCCCCCTCTCTGAACTCCAGGAGCCAGTGCTTGTGTACAATGGAAGCGGCCTCGTGGGCTTCTGAAGCCTGAGTGACAGGCAGATCCCCCAGCCACTCTAAGTCTTACGCTGGGAGGCATCCTCCCTGCCTTGCTGAGTCTGCTATTTTCTCCTTCCTGTGGCACCCCCATACTCCTCCTGTGCCCTCAATCCCTCCCCTTCCACTCACCCAGGGCTCTTGTTCAGTCCCGCACACCTCTGTCTCCCTTCTGCATTGGACTTCTTGCAGACAAGGCAACGGAGGCTCATAGTAAGCATCTGGGTTCAAGTTCCCAACGGCCCAAGTCTAAAGCCAGGGCTTCTCCTCCTGGCCTCTGCCTTCACTATGTGCCTGGCACATAGTAGACCTCAGCCTCCCCTTCCTCCAGCGCCCACCTCCTGCCTCCACCCATGCATGTCCCAAGCTTCTTCCTTTATCGCTCTCGCCTCACTCCTCCACTCTCCCCTGGCTTCAGCGAAGACTCTTCAGATAATCCCCAAGCCCACCCCTCTGGCTCCAATCACCATCCCAGATTTGAGGTTTATGTTTCTAAATCTACGGGGTCCCAGCTCCTTGGCTGCTCAACTTCCTGGGCTCTTCCAATACAGTGTTTCTCTTTTATTTTTATTTTTTGAGTCAAAGTCTCACTCTGTAGCCTAGGCTGGAGTGCAGTGGTGCAATCTTGGCTCACTGCAACCTCTGCCTCCCAGGTTCAAGTGATCCTCTGTCCCCTCCCCTATGTGACTGATGTTTGAAGTAACACAAGCTCTTTAGGGCTAAGGCTTTGACTCCTCTTACCTGCCCCTCAAAATATTATAGCAGTTTAAAAAGTACAGTCATTTACTCTTGAGTATGAATAAGCCACTAATCTAGATAAAGGAAAAAGCTGAGGAACCTACCAGATCAAAAGGAAAAGGAAAGACAATAGTAGACTAAGGCCAGCAGTGGTGGCTGTACTCCCAGCTACTTGGGAGGCTGAGGTGGGAGGATCGCTTTAGCCCAGGAGTTCAAGGCTGCAGTGAGCTATGATGGCACTGCTGCACTCCAACCTGGGTGACAGAGTAAGACCCTGTCTCTAAAAAAAAGAGAGAGAGAGAGAGACACCCTCTGCTGTAAATTGACTCATTGTGATGAGACAGTCTATTGTCCCACCCCCACAGTTGGGCTTGGACTGGGGAAAGGCGCAGGGCACCCTCGCTTTGGTATCCACATGAGCTGTGCTGCATGCTTCTCACTCCTGCTCTCGCTCTCATCCACCCACACCTAGAAGTCTATCTGGCGCCAAGCATGAGCACTTGCTCAGACTCATATTCTGCCGAATCTATTGATTATGCCTAAGTTCTTTCTGCTCTCCCCAGGGGTACAACTAGACCATGCCCAGCCATATTCATCTCTTTTATGGGGCAGTGAATGGAGAATGCCCTGGTTAACTGACCTGGGAAAGAACCGAGAAATTGGAGCAGACGTTTCAAAACAATATCCCTTGGCTGGGTGTGGTGGCTCACGCCTGTAATCCCAGAACTTTGGGAGGCTGAGGCGAGTGGATCATGAGGTCAGGAGTTCGAGACCAGCCTGGCCAACATAGTGAAACACTGTTTCTACTAAAAATACAAAAATTAGCCGGGCGTGGTGATTCGTGCCTGTTGTCCCAGCTACTCAGGGAGGCTGAGGCAGGGGAATCGCTTGAACCCAGGAGTTGGAGGTTGCAGTGAGCCGAGATTGCACTGCCATTGCACTCCAGACTGGTGACAGAGTGAGACTCCGTCTCAAAAAATATATAATAATAATAACAATAATATCCCTTGACTCTCTATACCTATTGCTAATTTTTTTTCAGAAAGGTAAAATCATGACTCATACAGAATGAACACATCTTAAAGATTTTATTTAACTCATTAATTACTGAGAGAACCAGTAAAATATAAAAACTGTTTCCAAGGAGAATCCAACGAACAAACACATATGTAGATGACCAGGAATGCAGAAATGAATTACTAAGAGATGGCCTCTTTCACTGAATGAAATGAATTGCATCTTTAATGGAAAATGTATTTACATGTTTATAAGCTGGAATAATTTGCAATCACAGACAATGAAAGGTGCAGACCATATAGAATCAGATAACCCAGTAAAGTCTAAGCCTTCCTTTCCACAGAAAAGGTATGTATTCAATTCCTAGGTCTGAGAATCACAACACAGAATGGGTTATTTGTTTAGTATTTTTTGTAGAGACAGGGTCTCACTATGTTGCCCAGGCTGGTCTCAAACCCCTGGGCTCAAGACATCCTCCTACTTTCAGCCTCCTAAAGTGCTGGGATTATAGGCATGAGCCACCTTACCTGGACTGGGTGTTTCAAACAACAGAAATTTGTCTCAAAATTTTGGAGGCTAGAAGTGCAAAATCAAGGTGTTGGTAGGGCCTGGCTCGCTCTAGGCTCCAGGGAAGCCTCCTTCCTTGCCTCTTCTGGCTCCTGCTGGTTTCTGGCAATCCTTGGCTTTCAATGGCTTGTAGATGCATCACTGCAATCTCTGCCTCCATAGTCACATGGCATTCTCCCCATGTCCGGATTTCCCACTTATTAGGACATCAGTCATATTGGATAAAGGCTCATTCTAATGACCTCATCTTAACTTGATTAAAGCTGCAAAGACCCTATTTCCAAATTAGGTCACATTCACAGTACTGAGGTTAGGACTTCAACATATGTCACTTTGGGGAGTGACACAATTTAACCCATAAGAGTATTGAAGAGGCCAGGCACAGTGGCTCATGCCTGTAATCCCAGCACTTTGGGAGACCAAGGCAGGCAGATCAAGACCAAGGCAGGAGATCGAGACCATCCTGGCCAACATGGTGAAACCCCGTCTCTACTAAAAATACAAAAAAATTAGCTGCGTGTGGTGGTGTGTACCTGTAATCCCAGCTACTTGGGAGGTTAAGGGACAAGAATCGCTTGAACCCAGGAGGCAGAGGTTGCAGTGAGCTGAGATCACGCCACTGCACTCCAGCCTGGCAACAGAGCAAGACTCTGTCAAAAAATAAATAAATAAATAAATAAATAAATAAAAAGAATGTTAAATAAAAACTGAAGACAAATTAAATTGAATAGCATTTAACTGAGCAAAGAATGATTCACTAATCATGAGCCTCCCCAAACAAGAATAGGTTCAGAGAGACTCCAGGGCTGCCATATTTATGGATGAAAAATGGAAAGTGATGTACGGAAAATGAAAGTGAGGCACAGAAACTGCCTATTGGTTACAGCTCGACGTTTGCCTTCTTTGAGCATGGTTTGGATAGTTGGCCACCTGTGATTGGCTGAAACTCTGCGATTGGCACACAAGTAGGTTACAGTCTCTACACATCCAGTTTGGCTAGAGTTTACTATATATGGAGAACTTAAAATATGTAAGGAGGGAGCTTTAGGGTAAACTAAACGTAGCAACAGATACCCAGTAATCTTTTGGGCCAATAAAAAATTTTCTACAATTTTCCTGACTTCCCTTGCCCTCTTTTTGATCATAATAATCTCCAAGATTTTTCTTGATGGCAATACACAAAACACCAGTCTCACTAGATATGTGCTAATTATTTACATGGGTGCAACAAGAGTGTTAATTAATCATATAAGCCTCTTTCAGTTTGTTTTGCAAATCCAGAGCCATATAGTATTAGCATCTAAGGCCAGAAAACTAACTTCTGTCTTTAAGTTTTCATTGTGAATCAAAGAGTGAATTCATTAATTAATTTGTTGATTTATTAGGTCTTACTGTGTCTGCCAGGTTGGAGTGAAGTGGCGTGATCATGGCTCACTGCAGTCTCAACTTCCCAGCCTCAAGCAACGCTCCCACCTCAGCCTCCCAAGTAGCTGGGACTACAGGCACTTACCGCCACATCTGGCTAATTTTTGTATATTTTGTTGAGACAGGGTCTCACTATGTTGCCTAGGCTGTTCTCAAACTCCTAGGTTCAAACAATCCTTCTGCCTTGGCCACCCAAAGTGCTGGAATTATAGGCATGAGCCACCACACCTGGCTGAACTTTTTTAAAGCTTATATTCCTTCTTTCCCTGAAATTAAAAAGCCAACCTCCCCAAAATGTTCTACTACATTTCATCAATAGTACATATAACTTTGAATGAATCCCTTTTTACTTAAGGTTCCAAAGCTTGTTAAGCCTCCTGGTCAGACCTTAGGTGACCTTTCATACCACCACTAAGGCTGCGATCCTAAATAAGGCATAAGGCAGGTAGTGGCTAGTTTTCCTGGGAGAGTTTTGTGAGCATTGCCTTCTTAAGTAAAGTTGCAAAGTTTTCTAAGGGGTCTCAGCTCAGTCTGTGCTCAAGAGTCTACTCTTTGAAATAGCAGTAGGAGCCCGGCGTGGTGGCTCATGCCTGTAATCCGAGCACTTTGGGAGGCCAAAGTGGTTGGATCACATGAGGTCAGGAGTTTGAGACCAACCTGGTCAACATGGTGAAACCCTGTCTCTACTAAAAAACACAAAAATTAGCCAGGTTTGGTGGTGAGTGCCTGTAGTCCCACCTACTTGGGAGGCTGAGGCAGGAGAATGGTGTGAACTTGGGAGGCAGAGCTTGCAGTGAGCCGAGATCACACCACTGAATTCCAGCTTGGGTGACAGAGCAAGACAACATCTCAAAAAAAATAAAAATAAAAATAAGTGAAATAGCAGTAGGTTAAAACACCTGGTACAGTTCTTTTCCACAGACTTTGTGTCTATCCTTTCTTAAGAGACATGGACTCTGGCCTATAGTGTATAGCTGACCCTTCAGATAATCATCAAAACAAAAGAAAACCTATTTGTAAATGGCAGATTCTTAATGGCTATGGCGAACTTATTACTTTACCAATAAAGTCAGAATGGAGGAGAGTATAATTCTCTATTGAAATATAGTATATAATTGTTTCACGAGAGTTTTTGTCAGTGTTTCTTCCCTGAGGATAAAGGCGTTTATTTTTCTGTTTATTTATTTATTTATTTTAGCTACAGGGCCTCCTTCTGTCACCCAGGCTAGAGTGCAGTGGCATGATCATGGATCACTGTAGCCTCGAGCTCCTTGGCTCAAGCCATCCTCAACCTCAGTCTCCTGAGTAGCTGGGACGACAGGTGCAAGCCACTGTACCCAGCTGATAAAAGCATATTATAGATAATGAGGACATTGAAACATTTCCAGAAACTTCCCCATAAAGAATACCAGTTTCTGAAATATTTATACATTTCCCAGCAACTCAGAATAGTAACACATCAAACTTAATTATTTTTAGCACCTCTCTTTTTATAGGCAGAAAACCAGACAAATTTTCTGACTTTCCAGGGTGCCCTCTGGGAAATCTCAAAGATAGTTTTAGGTATAAAAGGTATCTTTAGGCTAGGCATGGTGGCTCATGCCTGCAATCCTAGCACTTTGGGAGGCTGAGTGGGGAGGATCACTTGAGCCTGGGAGATTGAGGCTATAGTGAGCTGCGGTTGTACTAACTGCACTCCAACCTGGACAACAGAGCAAGACCATGTCAAAACAAACAAAGAAACAAAAAGGTGGGGCCAGGTGCGGTGGCTCATGCCTGTAATCCCAGCACTTTGGGAGGCCGAGGCAGATGGATCACCTGAGGTCAGGAGTTCAAGACCAGCCTGGCCAACATGGCGAAACTTCATCTCTACTAAAAATGCAAAAAATTAGCTGGGTGGTGGCAGATGCCTGTAATCGCAGTTACTTGGGAGGCTGAGGCAGGAGAATTGCTTGAACCTGGGAGGCAGAGGTTGCAGTGAGCCAAGATGACACCATTGTACTTCAGCCTGGGTGACAGAGTGAGACTCTGTCTCAAAAAAAAAAAAAAAGAAAAAAAAAATGGTGGGCACAGTGCCTCATCTCATGCCTGTAATTCCAGCACTTTGGGAGGCTGAGGCAGGCAGATTGCTCGAGCCCAGGAGTTTGAGACCAACCTGGACAACATAGCAAGGCCCCACCTCTACAAAATAAATGCAAGAATTAGCCAGGCGCGGTGATGCGTGCCTGTAATCCCAGCTACTTAAGAGGCTGAGACAAGAGGATCACTTGAGCCCAGGAGGTCGAGGCTGCAGTGAGCCAAGATCACACCACCACTGCACTCCAGCCTGGGGGACAGAGAGAGACCCTGTCTCAAAAAAAAAAAAAAAAAAAAAAAAGATATCCTGAAAAATCCTTTTTTTTTTTTAATTTTGTGTCTAATATCTGAAGGCAAAATATCGAGAGTTGTCAGAGGAGATTTGGGTGCATGATTAAGATAGAATCATGAGTGACTGGGAAATGATACTTGGTTATCTCTTTAATCAAAATGACAACAAAATATTTAAAAATAAATACGGAAGGCAACATAACTGTAAAAAAAATTGTAAAGAATCTTAGTGCTTTTATGAGAAAATTTTGTTTTTTTTTTCTTATGTTTACATAATCAAGGACATAAGAAAGTCAAAATAGAGTGCGGGAAATTATATTGACAGAATCCCTTATATGCAGGCAGATTTCACGGAGATAAAGAATTACCTTTTTTAGGCCAGGCATGGTGGCTCATGCCTGTAATCCTAGCACTTTGGAAGGTCAAGGCGGGCAGATTGTCTGAGCTCAGCAGTTCTAGACTAGCCTGGGCAACATGGTGAAACCCCATCTCCACCGAAAATACAAAAAAATTAGCTGGGCTGTTGGTGCGCGCCTGTAATCCCAGCTACTCAGGAGGCTGAGGCAGTGGAATCACTTGAACCAGGGAGGCGGAGGTTGCAGTGAGCTGCGATCACACCACTGCACTCCAGCCTGGGTGAGAGAGTGAGACTCTGTCTCCAAAAGAAAAATAAAGTAATTACCTTTTTTAAAATTGTATGTGAAGGCATTAATTAATACATTAAGCAAGCAAAACCGAGAAAACAATGAATTTTGTCAAATTTTAAACATATTTCATATGCTAACATATCTTATATATTCATATAAGCTCTTTTCAGACTCAGCTGTTGTATATTAAGGCAAATAAAAATCACTTTCTGAATTTTGTCCTTCGTTATGGTCTTTTATATTCTGAAACAAACTGACACTTTAAGACACAAGTTCTGGCCGGGCGCGGTGGCTCAAGCCTGTAATCCCAGCACTTTGGGAGGCCGAGACGGGCGGATCACGAGGTCAGGAGATCGAGACCATGCTGGCTAACACGGTGAAACCCCGTCTCTACTAAAAAATACAAAAAATTAGCCGGGCGAGGTGGCGGGCGCCTGTGGTCCCAGCTACTTGGGAGGCTGAGGCGGGAGAATGGCATGAACCCAGGAGGCGGAGCTTGCAGTGAGCTGAGATCCGGCCACTGCACTCCAGCCTGGGCGACAGAGCGAGACTCCGTCTCAAAAAAAAAAAAAAAGACACAAGTTCTGTGAGTGTGGTCTGGGGACCCCCAAGAAGTCTGCAAGACCCTTTCAGGGGGGTTTTCAGTTTTGAAGCCAAAACTATTTTCATAATCACACTAAGACATGATTTCTCCCTTCTCATTTTCTCATGAGCGTAGAGTGAAGCTACATGACATGTGAAATGGCAAGAGACTGAGGACAGAAGCAGCTATGGGAACCCAGCTGTCTTCTATTCAGCTAGACATTAAAGAGATTTGCAAATAGACAATAATGCTGCTCTTCTCATTTTTTGGAGAATATAGTCATTTTTCATAAAAATATGTTAACATGCAACGATTCCATCATTGCTTACTTCAAATAGATTTTTAAATTTTTTTATTTTAATTTTCTATGTGGGGATGATGCTGGTGATTATGATTATTATAGAGACGGGATCTCACTATGTTGCCCAGGCTGGTGTTGAACTCCTTGGCTCAAGTGATCCTCCTGCCTCAGCCCCCCAAAGTGCTTGGGTTACAGGCATGAGCCATGGTGCCCAGCCTCTGTGGGGATTATTAATAGATGTAACTCATATAAGCAAAATCTCTTTGGTATCCTCTATAAATTTTCTCTGTATGTAAAGGGTCCCAAGACCAAAAAGTTTGGGAATTGCTGCTTTAGGAAAAACTACTCTTTTTCCTTTTTAAAAAATTTTTATTTATTTATTTATTTATTTGAGATGGAGTCTCGCTCTGTCACCCAGGCTGGAGTGCAGTGGAGTGATCTCGGCTGACTGCAACCTCCACCTCCAGGGTTCAAGCCATTCTCCTGACTCAGCCTCCTGAGTTGCTGAGATTACAGGCACGCACCACCACGCCCAGCTAATTTTTGTATTTTTAGTAAAGACCACATTGGTCAGGCTCATCTCGAAGTCCTGACCTCATGATCCACCTTCCTCGGCCTCTCGAAGTGCTGGGATTACAGGCGTGACCCACCACGCCAGGCCTCTTTTTCCTTTAAAAACAAAAGCACATTCACAGTTGTATTTCTCTTTTGCTACTGCTCCTAGAATAGTCTCAACCATGTGTAATAATTATAACTTTTAACCAAAGTAATGAACTTCTATTTCACAAGGAAAATTAAGGACTGGATAATTAAGAAATGTCTGTTACACACAAGTATTTTTGCAGACAAACAAAATTCTGAAGACATATAACACAACTTTCTATAGCCAGACACATCCCTTTTACACCTTCTTAGTGTAGCAAAAATGAACACCTTCATTATAGCACCCCAAAGATATAGCCTCTCTCTAACATGTGAAATATATTAAACCTCCTGGGGGACAGAGAGAGACCCTATCTCAAAAAAAAAGGATATCCTGAAAAATCTTTCTTTTTTTATTTTATTTTATTTTTATTTTGTCTCTAATTGTGTGTGCCACCATGCCCAGCTAATTTTTTTTTTTTTTTTTTTTTTTTTTTTGTATTTTTAGTAGAGACAGTTTCACCATGTTGGCCAGGCTGGTCTCAAACTCCTGACCTCAGGTGATTCGCCCACCTCAGTCTCCCAAAGTGCTGGGATTACAGACATGAACCACTGTGCCCAGCCCAAAAAGGCATTTTAAGCAAAAATTCTGAACTTAAAAACTGAAAATATGAGCCCAGGAGGTCGAGGCTGCAATGAGCCAATACTGCACCTTTGTACTCCCACCTGGGCGACAGAGTGAGACCTTGTCATTAAGAAAAAAAAAAAAAAAAACTGAAAATAGAAAAAGAGGGCTTTTACAATGTTGATGAACTCATCTTAGAGTACATGATTTATAAATACATAACTATCCATACATTCTTTTGCAGTGATAACCACTGGAAAAATGAGAAGGTAAAAAAGCCAATCTAGACAGATTGCCTCTTTATGTTAGTAATACCAGGAGTCTTAAGAGAGCCGCTGTGGCCTGTGTCTCATTCATCCCAGCTTCCTTTCTAATCCTGTAGCTGATGATGAAAATGTGGTAAATCTTCTGGCTTACCTTTGATGCTTTTTCATTAATTCACTTCTGGTAGTAAATTGTGGCAAGTCTTCCACTTCCATCCCATCAGCCATTCCCATCACCTTGTCTAAAAGGTATTGTAACTGCAGCCCATGAAAAGGTGGTTGGGCCAGACCATGAAGAAGGGACAGCAGCTGGTCCAGGCGGCCACCGCCGTTGGGTGGGTTGTGGTAGTTGGGCAGGTGGTGCAGGATGAATTCCATGCGGGCCTTCCATTGCTTCTCACTCTCTGAATAGGAGCGGAACTGCTCCACGAAGTCGGACACCTGCAGCACCCCGAGACCAGCTCCTCCACCACAGTGGCCACCTCGCCACCAACCATGGTGCCCATCGCCCTAATTTTTGTATTGTTAGTAGAGACGGGGTTTCACCATGTTGCCCAGGCTGGTTTCGAACTCCTGACCTCAGGTGATCCACCTGCCTCGGCCTCCCAAAGTGCTAGGATTACAGGCGTGAACCACTGCGCCTAGCTGAAAGCCATTTTTAATATTTCATTTTTTGTGAAAAAAAATTGTGCTGAAATTGTTGGAGAGATATATCCCAAAATATTTTCTGTGATTCTTTCTGAATAGTGAAATTGTGGATGCTTTTTTTTTTTTTTTAAATTATTTTTTCCACAGCAAATGTGTGCTACTCCTATAATAAAAAGAAATCAATAAAATGTAATTTTAAAAAGACAACATTTAAAGGCCGCTAACCTGAATTTTATTTACCGTGAGCAAATTTTGATGTACTAGCAAGCTGGGTTCTCCCAGGCATCTATCTGCCTGAAATAATACCTGGGATTGTTCTTAAACCCAGGACTTTATGAGAACAACAAAGACTCTGGGGAGAATGATTAAACTCATGTCATGAAATGAAAATGAAACCTTTCCAGCAGCCAGGCCCCGGATCTTCAGAAATGCTCAGCAAATATTACTTTCCTTTCTTCTCTTCTTTCCTTCCGTTCAGCCTTTGACTAGGTCAAATGGCCTTTGAAGGTCAATGTCCCATGTCACGTGTCCTTGTGGCTTCTCTTGACCACTGTCCCTCATGGATAGTCTACAAGCTGTTCTGGGTCTAGAGTCTGACCTACATGCCCACTTGATCCTCTGCAAGCGATCATCACCAAGTTGGATGTTGGTTTTATTCCCCAGGCCCCCATCCTCCAAGCTAAAGGGATGAGGGGCACATCTAAGGTCCTTGTAGGATTCTGGCCCCAGGGGCAATTCCTTCCTTGTGCAGAATCTGCCCTCTGGGCAGGGATTAGGACTTATGTGGATTTAAGCACATTGTGGACATTGTAAACCACTGGGAACACTTGTGGGGAATCCCAGCATCAACTCCATCAACTCTCACATCTCACTGGCAAGCTGGTGAGAACCCTTCTCTTGTCATGGTGAAAACAGGTCCCATGGCTGGGCGTGGTGGCTCACGCCTGTAATCCCAGGACTTTGGGAGGCTGAGGCAGGAGAATTACCTGAGGTCGGGAGTTCAAGACCAGCTTGGCCAACATGGTGAAATCCCATCTCTACTAAAAACACAAAAATCAGCCGGGTGTGGTAATGCACACCTATAATCCCAGCTAGTACTCGGGAGGCTGAGGCAGGAGAATCACCTGAACCCGGGAGGTGGAGTTTGCAGTGAGCCAAGATCGCACCATTGCATTCCAGTCTGGGCGACAGAACAAGACTCTATCTCAAAAAAAAAAAAAAGAAGAAGAAGAAAGAAAACAGGTCCCTGTTCTGTTCAGGTCTTCGGGGCAACGTTTAGGAACTCTGAAGCCAGAGTGTGTGGGTTCAAATCCTGTCCCCAGTGTTCACTCATCCCAGGCACATGGCTCATCCTCTCTGCCTGCATCCTCCTGGTCCATGTTAAGTTTATATAGGAAGTGCGAAGAATGGAGCCCAGTACACAGAAATCTGCACTCCATGTTGGCTGTTCATGTTATTTGGACCCGAGCGCTGTCTCCACAGGAGCAGCAGGGGCAGTACTGAAGGGAGCACTGAGCTTTTCCTCTGAAAACACTCCTTACAGTCAGCAACCCCATCCTGAATGGTGCTAGACAAAGCCGCCCCAGCATTTCTTTTCAGGTGGAGCCAGAGTTGGCACCAACCTCAGCCTGGTGGGCAGCTTCTCAGCAAGGACAGACCTGTCCTTCTGCCCCAGGATGCCAGAGGGTGACCCAAGAACCGACTCCCTCCCCTTTGGCTGGAAGGTTGGACATAGCTGGGTAAAACTGACCTTGGACTTAATGTTCTTCAGAGTAGAGACTGAGATGTGTATCAGACCAGAAGACAGCCAGGACCCACTCCCAGAGTAGCTTCTAGATGGTCCAAGGAGGGGTTGTCCCCAAACACCTCAAATGTGTTCCAATGGGAAACGAAGCCTGCAGTACTGTTTGTCCCGTGTTTGGACAGTCAGTGAAGTGGAGAGCAGAGAGTGAAATGAAGGACAGGCACATCTGTTGAAGATGTGGGGTCCGGGGCCTGGCTGCTAGCATGAGTATTTGGGTGGTCGTGGGGTATGGGTGTGGCTCCGGGAGGACAGTTTTGTTGTTGTTGTTTGTTTGTTTGTTTGTTTGAGATGCAGTTTCACACTGTTGCCCAGGCTGGAGTGCAGTGGCACAATCTCAGTTCACTGCAAACTCTACCTCCCAGGTTCAAGCGATTTCCAGCTAATTTTTGTATTTTTAGTAGAGATGGGATTTCACCATGTTGGCCAGACTAATCTCAAACTCCTGACCTCAAGTGATCCACCCGCCTCAGCCTCCCAAAGTGCTGGGATTACAGGCATGAGCCACCACACAGGAGGAGAGTTTGAAAGCCCAGCTGCCCGCTGACACTTGGAGGTTACTGTCCCAACTGCAGCCCTTAGACTGTGTCGACTCAGGGCGCCTCTCAGCCTAATATATTGTGACACTTCCTCACACAGTCTATTTGACTTGAAACTTATATTTAGGAACTGCACTAAGGAAAATACTCTGTCACCAGAACTGTTCAAAACTTATTTGTTCTAAATGGTGCTTAAATTTTCCCAAATTTAAAAACAATACTAAACAATTTACCTGATATCAACATAACCAGGTAAAGGTGAGAAAAAAATTCTAAACAATCAATAACAGCCAAACTTTGCTCAATCATGCTTAAAAAAAGTTAATTATCTGTCTATTTTCACCATAGAAAAAGTTTGCAGAACAGAAAATTACTGCAGCCCTTTTGCAAACGGGAGGCAACAGGCTTGAGAATAAAGGGAACGAACTAAAGATGGTAGAGCCAAATACCAGAAACACATCTGTGGCATCCTGGAGCAGCTCAAGAGACATCAGTAACCGCCTAGCTCCAGGCTTCTTGCTATATAAGAAAAATAGGCCAGGCAAGGTGACTCACAGCTGTAATCCCGGTACTTTGGGAGGCTGAGAGGGGCAGGTCACCTGAGTTCAGGAGTTGGAGACCAGCCTGGACAACATGGTGAAACCTCGTCTCTACTAAAAATACAAGAATTAGCCGGGCATGGTGGCAGGTGCCTGTTATGCTAGCTACTTGGGAGGTTAAGGCATAGGAATCCCTTGAACCAGGGAGGCAGAGCCTGCAGTGAACTGAGATTGTGCCACTGCACTCCAGCCTGGGCAACAGAGTGAGACTCTGTCAAAAAAAAAAAAAAAAGAAAAAAAAAAAAAGAAAAAGAAAAAGAAAGAAAGAAAGAGAGAGAGGGAGGGAAGGAGGGAAACCCATGTGGTTAAGCCACACATACACACACACACACACAAATGCATGCACATCCTGATGTTATATGATGAGGTAATAAACAGAATACCATCAAAACTGGTGTGAAAATGTATTATAAATGCATGACAAGCAGTTAATAAAAATACACCATGAGAACCTTGTGGGGCTCCTGGAAGTAAAATCCATGAAAGTGTGGGTCCCCGACCAACACTGGGCCCCAAGCAGTTTTTAATTCTCAAGCTAGTCTCAGCTCAGCCTCCAGCTGTTAATCCATTCCTGACTCAGTGCTCCTGCCAGTTCCTGGCTCCCGTGGCTTCTCCTTCAGGTAGGCAGCTCTCAGCTGTGATTCTGTCGTCACCGCATCTCCATATTTCAAGGTGGTGGTTTGCCCTATGACCTCAATCCTCTGATGATCTTTATTTTTATTTTTTTAATTTTTTTGAAATGGAGTTTTGCTTTTGTTGTCCAGGCTGGAGTGCAATGGCACAATCTCTGCTCACTGCGACCTCCACCTCCCAGGCACAAGTGATCCTCCTGCCTCAGCCTCTCAAGTATCTGGGACTACAGGTACATGCCACTATGCCTGGCTAACTTTTGTATTTTTAGTAGAGGTGGGGTTTCACCATGTTGGTCAGGCTGGTCTCAAACTCCTGACCTCAAGTGATCCACCTGCCTCGGCCTTCCAAAGAGCTGGGATTTCAGGCGTGAGTCACTGCATCCAGCCCTGATGATCTTTTAAAAAGCTAATTTTCACTGTGTTCAACTTTTCTCCTGTGAGAATGGGAGTGACGGTTTCCAAGCTCTTAACATGTCAGAGCTGAAACTGAAGGCCTGTATTCCTTTTCAATGAGAAAAAGAGTAAAAAATTAAATACAACAGGAGCATTCTTACTATGGAAACCACTGCAGAGAAGGCTTTATTTATTTATTTATTTATGATACAGAGCCTTGCTCTGTCACCCAGGCTGGAGTGCAATGGCGTGATCTCTGCTCACTGGAAACTTCACCTTCTGGGTTCAAGCGATTCTTCTGCCTCAGCCTCCCAAGTAGCTAGAACTAAAGACACATACCACCACACCCAGCTAATTTTTGTGTTTTTAGTAGAGAAGGGTTTTTTTTTGCCATGTTGTCCAGGCTTATCTCCAACTCCTAACCTCAAGTGATCTGCCTCCCTCAGCCTCCCAAAGTGCTGGGATTACAGGCATGAGCCACTGTGCCCAGTCTGGAAGGAAGGCAACCTTTAAACCGGGTCTTGGTGACTGGTTGGAGAAGAATAGGGAAGGGAATTCCAGCCAGGAAGTTCAGCATGAGACAGGCGCAGAGATGCCAGGCCTCTGGTCCATATTCAGCGTACCACAGGCCACCTATTTGCCTGGAAGCAGGAATAGTGGAGTGTCTGGGGTGCAGGGAGATAAACACTGGAAAATGTGGGTGCTGAGGACACTCCCTTCTACTCTGGTAGACTCCCTCTGAAGGTGGCCACAGTGGGTGGAGATGCCTTTTCTCAGCATCATCATGGATCTCACAGTGGACATTTACTGAGCACTTGCTGGCTGGCAGGCATTGTGCTAAATGCCACATCTGCTTTTTTATTTTATTTTATTTTATAACTGTTAAAGATGTTCTATTTATTTTTTCAGTTTCTGTAAAAAGAAGACTGCTCCATAGTTGTTACTCACACCTTCCTGTCTGGTCTTTGCTTGAGTTGTCACCTTAGCCAGTCCTTTCTGGCATGTCACCCACGCCCCCAAAACTTACTCTGAGCTTGTTGAGTGAGCTTTAGGAGACATTGTGAGCTAGAGTTGCTGCAGTGGTGGGCCTGGAAATGCCGCTAGCTGATGGTATGGCCCCTCCAGAGGGACATGCTGGACACAGTCCTCCATATTCTGCATAGGAGAGCATCCTCCCGACCTCCCAACATACGAATGAAAATTTTGGTTTGGGGCTGGACCTCTTGTCTTTTCTTTTCTGTTTTTAGATGGAGTTTCGCTCTGTCACCCAGGCTGGAGTGCAGTGGCATGATCTTGGCTCACTGCAACCTCTGCCTCCCGGGTTCAAGTGATTCTCCTGCCTCAGCCTCCTGAGTAGCTGGGACTACAGGCACGTGCTACCATGCCCGGCTAATTTTTGTGTTTTCAATAGAGACGGGGTTTCACCATGTTGGTCAGGCTGTTCTCAAACTCCTAACTTCAGGTGATCTACCCGCCTCGGCCTCCCAAAGTGCTGGGATTACAGGAATGAGCCTGTAACAGAGCAAGACTCCATCTCAAAAAAACAAAACAAAACAAAACACCACATTTTTAAATAACATGTGAGTCGAAGTCTCAAGAGAAATTTTAAAATATTTTGAACTCAATGAAAATAAAACACCAAAATTTATGGGATGTAGTAAAAGCAGTGCTTACAGGGAAATTCATAGTATTGAAGTTATATACTAGGAAGGAAGAAAGATCTAACATCAATAATCTAAGCTTTCATCTTAGGAAAATAGAGAAAGAAGAGCAGTGTGAGCCTCAAGAAAGCAGAAGGAAAGAAATAATAAAAATTAGAGAAGATATCAATGAAATTGAAAATAGGAAATCAATAGAGAAAATCAATAAAACCAAAAGCTGATTCTTCAAAAAGAGCAATACAATTGATAGCCAGGCAAATCAAAAAGACAAAAGAGAGAGAGAGAGAAGAAACATAAATCACTAATATCAGAGATAAAAGAGGGGGCAATCACTTCTAATCCTAAGAACATTAAAAGGATAATAAAGGAATTTTATGAAAAATTCTGTGCTCACAAATCTGATAGCTTAAATGAAATGGACCAGTTACTTGAAAGACACAAACTGAAATAGTTTAGTTTAGAAATAGAGAAATAGAGGCAAGGCCTGGTGGCTCATGCCTAAAATTCCAGCACTTGGGGAGGCTGAGGTGGGTGGATCACTTGAGCCCAAGAGTTTGAAACCTGCCTGGGCAACATAGTGGGCCATCATCTCTATTTTTAAAATTTTAAACATATATTTTTAAAATTTTTTAAAAAGGAATAGATAGTCTGGCTGGATGCAGTGGCTCATGCCTGTAATCCCAACAATTTGAAAGGCCAAGGTGGGAGGATAGCTTAAACCTTGGAGTTTGAGACCAGCCTGGGCAACAGAGTGAGACCCCGTCTCTGTAAAAAATACAAAAATTAGCTGGGCATGAAGGTGCATTCCTGTAATCCCAGCTACTTGAGAAGCTGAGGTGGGAGAACTGCTTGAGCCTAGGTGGTAGAGGCTGCAATGAGCAGTGATCATGCCACTGCACCCCAGCCTGGGGGACAGACTGAGACCCCCCATCTCAAAAAAGTAAAGTGAATAAAATAAAATAAATGATAATCTGAACAGGCCTAAATCTATTAAATAAATTGAATCAATAGCTAATAATCTTCCAAAAACGAAAACACTAGGTCCAGATGGCTCTACTGGTGAATTCTACCAAACATTCAAGGAAGAAATAATACCATTTTCCTACAACCTTTTCCAGAAAATAGAAGGAGAGGGAATACTTCCTAATTCATTCTGTAAGGCCATCGTTACCCTAATTCCAAAACCAGATAAAGGTTATAAGAAAGACTATAGACCAATATCTCTCATGAAGATAGATGCAAAAATCCTCAACAAAATGGTAAGTTGAACCCAACAGTGTATAAAAAGAATTATACACTACAACAATGTGGGATTTATTCTAGGTATGCAAGTCTGGGTCAAAAATTAATTAATTAATGTAATCATCACATCAACATGCTACATTATATGATCTTATCAGTAGAAGCAGAAAAAGCATTTGACAAAACCTAACAGCATTCATGATCAAAAACTCTCAGCAAGCTAGAAATAGAAGGGACCTTCCCAAACTTGATAAAGAACTTCTATAAAAATCTACAGCTAGGCCAGGCCCATTGGCTCACGCCTCTAATCCCAGCACTTTAGGAGGCCAAGATGGGTGGATCACCTGAGGTCAGGAGTTCAAGACCAGCCTGACCAGCATGGTGAAACCCTGTCTCTACTAAAAATACAAAAAATTAGCTGGGTGTAGTGGTGGGTGCCTGTAATCCCAGCTACTCAGGAAGCTGAAGCATGAGAATTGCTTGAACCCAGGAGACGGAGGTTGCAGTGAGCAGAGATTATGTCATTGCACTCCAGCCTGGGCAACAAGAAGGAAGCTCCCATCTCAAAAGAAAAAAACGAAAAGATAAAGAAAAAGAAAATAAATCTCCAACTAACATCATAAATGATAGTGAGAA
The DNA here is from genome assembly GCF_008728515.1 of Papio anubis. Classification (NCBI taxonomy): domain Eukaryota; kingdom Metazoa; phylum Chordata; class Mammalia; order Primates; family Cercopithecidae; genus Papio; species Papio anubis. Next base: position 26,507,440 of record NC_044989.1, read on the forward strand.
ATCAGATGCTTTCCCTCTAAGATCAAGGATGTTCTTCACCATTCCCATTCAACGTCATACTGGATGTACTAGCTAATGCAACAAGGCAAGAAAAGGAAATAAAAGATACAGATTGGAAAAGGAGAAATAAAAAATATTTGTTTGCAAATGACATGAGTGTCTGTGTAGAAAATCCCAAAGAATCAACAAAAAGACTCCAGGAATAACTGACTATAACAAGGCTTCAAGATACAAGGTTAATGTACAAAAGTCAGTTCTTTCCTATATGCCAGCAATGAACAATTGGAATTTGAAACTTAAAACACAGTATCATTTACATTAACACCAAAAGAGAAAAAATGAAAAGAAAAAAGAGAAATACTTAGGTATAAATCTAACAAAATATGTACAGGATCTATATGAGAAAAGCTATAAAACTCCAATGAAAGATATAAGAGATTATCCAAATAAATGGATATTCTACGTTTATGGACAAGAAGACTCAATACAGGTTTTTTTGAGACAGAGTCTCACTCTTCGCCCAGGTTGTAGTGCGCTGGTGCAATCTCGGCTCACTGCAACCTCCACTTCCCCAGTTCAAGCAATTCTCCTGCCTCAGCTTCCCGAGTAGCTGGGATTACAGGCACCTGCCACCACGCCTGGCTAATTTTTGTATTTTCAGTAGAGACGGGGTTTCACCATGCTGGCCAGGCTGGTCTCGAATTCCTGACCTCAGGTGATCCTCCTGCCTCAGCCTCCCAAAGTGCTGTGATTACAGGCGTGAGCCACTGCACCTGGCCTCAATACTGTTAAGATGTCAACTCTTCCCAGTTTGATCTAGAGATTCAACACAATCCCTATTAATTTACCAGCAAGTTATTCTGTGGATATCAGCAAACTGATTCTAAAATTTATGTGGAAAGGCAAAAGACCCAGAATAGTCAACAAAATACTGAAGACTATCTAAAGGTAGACACCACCCAACTTCAAGACTTACTGTAAAGCTACTTTAATCAAGACAGTGTGCTATTGGTGAAATAACAGACAAATCGATCAATGGAACAGAATAGAAAGCCCAGAAAAAGACAACAGATCTTTAACAAGGCAACTGATCTTTAAAAAGGAGCAAAGGCAATTAAGTAGAGAATGCATAGTTTTTCAACAAAGCTATTGGACATACATAATGCAAAAACAATGAATTGAGACATTGACCTTACACCTTTCACAAAAATCAACTCAAAATAGATCATGGACATAAATGTAAAATGCAAAACTATAAAACTAGAAGGTTACATAGAAGAAAATCTAGGTGACTTTGGGCTTGACAATGAGTTTTTAGATAAAACACTAAATGCATGAACCATGAAAGGAACATTGATAAGATGGACATTATTAAAATTAAAATCTTCTCCTTGGTCTACGACACTTAAGAGAATGAAAAGACAAGCCACAAACTAGAAAAAAAAAAATTCAAAATTTATCTGATAAAGGACTTATATCTAAATCTAAAAAACTCCTAAAACTCAACAAAGAAAGCAAACAACCCTAATTTAAAAATGAGCAAAAAACCTGAACAGACACCTCAACAAATAAGACATATGGATGATGAATAATCATATGAAAAGATGCTCAACATCATATATCATTAGAGAATTACAGATTGAGATAATAAGATACCACTGCACACCTATTGGAATGAGTATAATACGAAGAACTTACAATACCAAATGCTGATGAAGATGTGGAGTAACAGGAACTCTCATTCACTGCTAGTGGGAGTGCAAAACGCTACAGCCATTTTGGAAGAAAATTAGGAAGACAAAACTGAACAGAATCTTCCTGTACATCCAACAGTTGCACTCCTAGGTATTTACTCAACTGAGTGGGTAAGAAAACTTTTGTCTCACAAAAGCTTGAACATGAATGTTTTTAAGAGCTTTATTCAGAATCTCCCAAAACTGAAAGCAACCAAGATGTCCTTCAGTAGATAGATGGATACACAAACTGTGTTATATCCATACAATGAAATATTATTCAGTTATCAAGCCATAAAAAGACATGAAGAAACCTTAAAAGCACACTGCTAAGTGAAAGAAGCCAGTCTGAAAAGGCTATATACTATATGACTTCAACTATATGCCATTTTGGAAAAAGCAAAACTATAGAGACAATAAAAAGACCAGCAGCTGCCAAGGATTGTGGGGGTAGGGCAGGGGATGCAAAGGGAAGGGATGAATAGGTGAAGCTTGGGAGACAGTGAAACTATTTTATATTGATACATTAATGGTGGATATATGACATTAGGGATTTGTCAAAACCCAAGGAACTATACAACACAAAGAGTACACCTTACTGTAAACTATAAACTTTAGTTAATAGCAATGTATCAACATTTATTTGTAATAGCCAGGCAGGTGGCTCATGCCTGTAATTCCAGCACTTCGTGAGGCTAAGATGGGAGGATCACTTGAGGCCAAGAGTACAAGACCAGCCTGGGCAACATAGTAAGGCCCCCGTCTCTATCAAAAACAATTTTTTTTAGAATTAAGTGACTGTGGTGGTGCACACCTATAGTACCAGTTACTCTGTAGGCTAAGATGGGAGGACTACTTCAGCCCAGGTGGTCGAGGCTGCAGTGATCTGTAATGACATCAATGCACTCCAGCCTGGGTGACAGAGCAAGACCCTGTCTCAAAAAAAGGTTGTAACAAATGTACCATACTAATGCACAATGTTAAGAATAGAGGAAATTCAGTGTGTACGTGTGTGGGGAGGGGTATGGGAGCCTTCTGTAATTTGTGCTTAACTTTTCTATAAATCTAAAACTGTTCCAAAAAATAAAGTCTATTAATTCTTAAAAAGTAATACAGGTAGATTGTTTTACTTGGAAGTCAGAAAAATAGACCAAGGCGAGTGGATCGCTTGAGGTCAGGAGTTCGAGACCAGCCTGGCCAACATGGTGAAACTCCGTCTCTACTAAAAATACAAAAATTAGCCAGGCGTTGGTGGTGGGCGCCTGTAATCCCAGCTACTTGAGAGGCTGAGGCAGGAGAATCACTTGAACCTGGGAGGTGGAGATTGCAGTGAGCCTGGATCATGACACTGCACTCTAGCCTGGGCAACAGAATAAGACTCCATCTCAAATACATATATACATACATACATACAAAATAAAGAAGCAGGGTGTCGAGGGGAGTGCTATGTAGAGGTGTCAGGGGTGATTGGCACCCAACATCCAGAGGCAAGGTGGGGTAGGGTGCAGAGGTGACTGACAGCAGAGGCTACCGGAGCAGGTGGGAAGCTGGCCAATGGAGCCAATAAGCAAATTGATTGAGCAAATAAGTAAACATATGGACAGTAACACAAGCCAGGCTTTGCACTTTGGAGAAGGTGCTTACAAATGTGGACTAGACAGTACCCAGACACATGGCTGAAACTGCAGGTACTGCCACGCACACATGCACAGAAATAGAGAAGTAGTCATACTTGCATGTGTGTATAACAGTGTATGTAGGCTGGGCTCGGCGGCTCATGCCTGTAATCCCAGCACTTTGAGAGGCCAAGATGGGTGGATCACTTGAGGTTAGGAGTTTAAGACCAGCCTGGCCAACAAGGCGAAAATCCATCTCTACTAAAAATACAGAAATTAGCCGGTTGTGGGGCACGCGCCTATAATCCCAGCTACTCGGGAGGCTGAGAATCACTTGAACCTGGGAGGCGGAGGTTGCAGTGAGTCGAGGTCGTGCCATTTTACTCCAACCTGGGTGAGTGAGACTCTGTCACAAAAAATAAAATAAAATAAAATAAAAGTGTGAGTATATATACACACGTAGAGTTGGTTCTTGTTATTCTTGAAAGTTAGGCTCTATAACGTCACTGTGAACCCTGAATTATTGAATGCTGAACCATTGCTTCTAGGGGAAACATAAGGCTAGGTTTCTGTGAGCCTCAGGTCACAACGTTTTGGACAACTGATCAATATGTGACCTTGTCTTTTTTTTTTTTTAAGACAGTGTCTTGCTGTGTCACCCCAGGCTGGAATACAGCAGTACAATCACGGGTCACTGCAGCCTTGACCTCCTGGGCTCAGGCCATTTTCCTACCTCAGCCTCCGGACTAGCTGGGACCACAGGCATGCACCACCACACCTGTCTGATTTTAAAAAATATACAGACGAGGTCTTGCCATGTTGACTTACTAGGTTCTCAATGAGTGTTTATTTGACAGTGCTGAATAAAGAAGAATCTTCTCCATATCAAATCTATACCTGCTGGAGAAAAAAAAATCGCAGAATGATTAAGAAAAAAATATGCATTATGAGAAACTTATTTTAAAGAGTTTACATGAGATAAAGATGATAGGAATGGGCTGAAGATCTTAACAAAATAAGACCAAGGACAAAGAAGTACTAAATTTACCTGAGGGTTGCATGGCTGGTACCTCCTGGTCATCACATTGCTCAGAGGGCTAAATCTTTGGCCAGGCTAGTCCAGGAACTAGGCTGAGAGACCCACACAGAGCATGTGGGCTATTCTCCCAGCGTGGGTCTTCAGAGCCTAATGTGAGTACATTTCCTCAACAGAGCAAGCCACAGATGGCACTTTATAGTGTGAATACCACCTGTCCATGCTGTTAGGCAAGGGGTCCTATTCTTCTGCAGGAATCTACCTAAAGAGTTAAATAAGATCACAGATTTATTAGGTGAATAAAGAACTCCAGACACAAGATTAGTCCTCACCCTTAGGGCTGTTTCTTGTGAAAGTTGTCAGAATCAAAATAGAGTCACTAATTAAAAAAAAAAAAAAAAAAAAAAAAAACCCTGACAAATAGAGCTGGGTTTGAAGACAGGCCATGGAGAGAGGGCTCTCATACTTGTATGCCTGATAAAAACTATCAGAAAGACTGCAAAACCACAACCTTGCACAAAGGACATCTGCTCAGAAATGGCCTGTCTAACCTCATACTGTTATTGATCTTCGTAGCCAAGGAAAATTATTTCAAACTAATCATGTAATCTTCATTTTTCCCTTTAAAAACCTTCGTCTTCCATTACCTCCTAGAATATGCACATAGTTTACTATGGCACGTGTATTTCCATTGCAATGCTCTACTTCCAAATAAATATCTTTATTTTACAGAACTTCTCTTTGTTGTTTGGCACACTCTTCATATTATGGTAAATCCTACTTTAATTTTCCTCGTTTACTGTAAGAACTATACCTATTATAATTTTCAGCACTAGAGGTTTGGACAGCTCTATGCTTTTCTTTGTTCTGCCTCATGAGGGCTTTTGAGAAGACAAAAGTCAGAAACTCTGGAACTTCCATCTCTGTAAGGAGTAAGGCAAATCACTGGCTCTCTGAACCACAACTACAAAGTTGCATACGTAATTTTACAACCAGACTCTACTGCCAGACCCTCCTGGTCATTCTCAAAGACTTTGGATCAGTATAATGTCTTCCCTCTACCTAGGTCATTGAATCGCAGAGTTCTACTTTTATTGGCCATTTTCTTCCCTCCATACTCAAGAGGAAGGATTCTCAAACAAGCAATGAAACTCCTTCTCCATCTTACACCAGCTTGCAATTGAAAACTGTATTTCCAGATGAAGTTATGCCAGTATTTGTCTGGAAGGGTTTTCAATATACTTCTGAATTCTTTTCTTTCTTTCTCTCTCTTTCTTTCTTTCTTTCCTTCCTTCCTTCCTTCCTTCCTTCCTTCCTTCCTTCCTTCCTTCCTTCTGAGACGGAGTTTCACTCTGTTGCCCAGGCTGGAGTGCAATGGCATGATGTCTGCTCCTTGAAACCCCTGCCTCCTGGGATCAAGCGATTCTCCTACCTCAGCCTCCCGAGTAGCTGGGATTACAGGCACCCACCACCAAGCCTGGCTACTTTTTTCTATTTTTAGTAGAGATGGGGTTTCACCACGTTGGCCAGGCTGGTTTTGAACTCCTGACCTCAAATGATCTGCCCACCTCGGCCTCCCAAAGTGCTGGGATTATAGGCATGAGCCACTGAACCCAGCCTAAACTTCTTATTTCTTTAACTCATCTTTTCTATAACTGGAATCCAGAGAAATGGCAGATTTTACACATCACAACTATTATGTTTCCATTAATCCAGGTGATGTGTAATTTCAAGGCTAAGGGCTACTAAGAACTACCATACACACAAAAAAAGAACAAAACCTGATGACTCTTTAAACCTCAGATCAAATAATAATAACAAAAGTAATTCACATCAATATAATGCTTTATATGCAATTCAACAAAAAGCTAAGCAATATCTCTTTCTTTCTCTCTTTCTTTCCCTCCCTCCTTCCCTCTCTCCCTCTCTCTCCTTTCTTTCCTTCCTTTCCTTCCTTTCCTTCCTTCCTTCCTTTCTTCCTTCCTTTTCTTTCTTTCTTTCTTTCTTTTTTTCTTTCTTTCTTTCTTTCTTTCTTTCTTTCTTTCTTTCTTTCTTTCTTTCTTTCTTTTTCTTTCTTTCTCTCTCTCTCTCTCTCTTTCTTTCTTTCTTTTTCTTTTACAGGGTCTCACTCTGTGACCCAGCCTGGAATGCAGTGGCATAAATCATGGGTTCACTGCAGCCTCAACCCACTGGGCTCAGGAGATCCTCCCACCTCAGCCCCCCAAGTAGCTTGGACTACAGGCGCACACCACTATGCCCAGCTAATTTTAAAACTTTTTGTTGAGATGGGGGATCACTATGCTGCCAAGGCTGGACAATTTCTGAAATGTTATCTCATTTGATCAGGTGCCCTAAGGCATTGTCTGATCCTCAGGCACTTTGCTTCAACTCAGATGAGTTCAATTCCCAGCACAAACATTTGCTGACACATCTCAAAGAACAACTAAATTGTAGCCGGTCTGAGCACAGGCTCTCCTCCCTAAGAGAAAAAAGCTGAGGCGAGTTGAGGGGATGATGTATTTATTCACCTTCCGGCTCTGGCACACCAGGTGCATGCGGTAAAACACCCACTGTTGAGCGGAGACTCCCTGGCTGCGGGTAGCTGGCCCTCTTCAGGGAGTGGGGTGCTGAATTACAGGCACACAGTCCTGGCGTACTGTGTCCATGCCAGAAAGGGATGGGAGAGGGAGACAGGTGGGCTCTAGTTTTGGATTCTGGACACACAGAACAAAATATCCAAAGCTCATTTGAGGGACCTCAAATTTGAGGGACTGCAACTCCTGGTACCCTGGTACCTGGTAATAAGATCAGGTACCCAGATCTTGTTAGGAATCTGGCTAAACGTCTGGCAAGTTTGGTGGGTCAAGATTCCCAGGAGAGGAATGGCAAAGATCTCAAGAACAATTTCCACTTGGTGTATGATAAAGCCAAGAAGAGTTGTTTTATTTCTACCAGGACTATGATCTGTCTACTGTAATTTCACGCTTCATGGACATTTGTTTCACTGAACAGATAATAACAATTGTAATTGCTAACAGTTTTAATTGCCGTACATGTGACTTATTTAATCCTCATTACACTTCCAAAGGTAGGTGCTCTGTTCTACACTTCAATTGCACGGTGTTTACATTGTCAAATTTTAAGCCTATTCATTATAAACCATTGGCCAAACACTAAGCATGTGCCTCATACACAGGCACCTGATGTACATTTCCTCATGCACTCCGTACAGCCACCCTGTGGGTAGGAACTGAACTACCCTACTTGCACAGAGGAAGAAACCGAGATGTAGAGAGGCTGCATAACCCGACCAGGTTCCACAGCCGAGATTGATTCAGGGGGTTGTCAAAATGTGGCCCACCATCTCCACACTCTGGAACTTTATTCAGCCTTTTTTGATCCTCAAAATAACAGAACTGGTGACTACTGCACTACAGTGGGGAAGAGAACGTCCCCTGACGGAGGTGACTTCTCCCAGGTCACACAAGCACTTGCCCCACTTGGCCACACGGGCCAAGCCCTCTGAGACACTGGAGGTTTGAACAGCAGGACGCCTGGTCCCCTGGGTGCCTTACAGCGTTTTTTACCTGAAAGTGGGGAAGCAAATGAATCTAATTCTACAAATCACCAAATTCTACCCCATCACACAGTGGATGCCTCCCTGAAAATTACAATTCTAAATAACTTCCCATCCATACAATCCAACAAGAAAAAAAAAAACCACCAACTTAAAAAACAACAGCAACAACAACAAAAACTCAAAGTAACCATAATAGATTTGAGAAAAGGGAAAGTGTAAGTGGAATAATGTTCAGTAACAGGTACTGAACTAATGGAGTGGTCTAATGGAATAGACATGGAACCTGGAGTCAAACTGGGACTTTGATCTTAGCTCTGCCCCTTTGAGCTGTTTGACGTTGGGGAAGTTACTTCAAGGTCCTGTTCCCTCTTCCATAAAGTGAATGTCATGATATCTTTCTTACAGGTGTGCTGTGGGATTAAATGAATAATACACTTAAAGTATACAGGAAATCCTCAATAAATATTAGCTTTTTTTTTTTTTTTTTTTTGAGACAGTCTTGCTCTGTATCCTAGGCTGGAGTGCAGTGGTGCAATCTCGGCTCGCCGCAACTTCTATCTCCCAGCTGGAGTGCAATGGTACAATCTCGGCTCACCACCATCTCCACCTCCCACGTTCAAGCGATTCCTCTACTTCAGCCTCCTGAGTAGCTGGGATTACAGGTGCCCATCACCATGCCTGGCTAGTTCTTGTACTTTTAGTAGAGAAGAGGTTTCACCATGTTGGCCAGGCTGGTCTCAAACTCCTGGCCTCAAGTGATCAACTCACCTCAACCTCCCAAAATGCTGGAATTACAGGTGTGAGCCACAGCACCCAGCCTAGCTTTAATTCTTATTTAGATAAGTTCTGACTAATGCAACTAAAAAACAAAAATTAGGGCCAAGCGCAGTGGCTCAAACCTGTAATCCCAGGCTGATGCAGGAGGATTACTTAAAGACAGGAGTTTGAGACTAGCCTGGGCAAAGTAGTGAGACCCCATCTCCCCAGAAAGATTTTTAAAATGAGCTGGGCTGCAATGAGCTACAATTGTGCCACTGCACTCCAGCCTGGGTGACAGAGTGAGACTCCATCTCTAAAAAACAAAAACAAAAAACAAAAACAAAAGAAAGCTCAGCGGAGGAACTGGCTTCATAAAAACAATATCAGTGAAAGGTAATAAGGGAAAAGTACTGCCTTTTTTTTTTTTTTTTCTTCCCCCTGGTGGAATCTTACTCTGTCACCCAGGCTGGAATTTAGTGGCACGATCTTGGCTCCACCTCCAGAGTTCAAACAATTCTCCTGCTTCAGCCTCACGAGTAGCTGGGACTACAGGCGCACACCGTCACACTGGCTAATTTTTGTATTTTTAGTAGAGACAGGGTTTCACCACATTGGCCAGGCTAGTCTCAAACTCCTGACCTCAGGTGATCCACCCACCTTGGCCTCCCAAGTGCTGGGATTACAGGCATGAGCCACCACGCCTGGCCCTACTGTCTTACTCATTTGGATTCACTTAATCAATAAAAATTCAATTTGGGGGCATGGGTGAGAGGATTCTTTCCTATGTTCTCAGCTCCTTCACCAGTAGGGGCTCAGTAAAGCCCTGTGTTGTGGAACATGACAGGTAGGGAACCAAAAGGTGATTAAAGAGCTAACTCTTAGAGTAATTATTTTGTTCCCTGAAGGTGATTGTTTATATTTGACTTGTGTTTCTTGTCCTCATTATTATTCTTTCTAATACTCAAATTTTATTTGTTAAGGGAGAAAAAGGCTTAAAACAAAGCCTCATTATCTTCATCTGGATAATGTTGGCATTGTGAGACTATGCAATTTCTAGCTTTGTTTGGCTTAAAGAACCTCTGCATGTGCGTGAAATAAATGCCAATTTAACATTGTAGATTTCTGCTACAAGGCTGGGGCAGCTGGAATCATCCAGCAATTCCTCCTTTATGCTGGTTTGTGGCCATTCTCGTTCCAAGAGAAGGCAAACTTGCATTTCAAAATTAAACTTTGAAATTTAAAAATAAAAGCAGAAAAAAAAAAAGAAAGAAAAAACAACTTCCCTAGGCCAGAAGGAATGATTTAAATTTTTGGAGAGTTCTTCGGAGTTTCAAGGGTAGTGATAAACCATTGGAATTTATTTTGATGTTTCAGCTCTAGCACAGCACCCCCTCAGCCTCCCCAGACCTCCTCCTCCGTCCCCTGTCTGACGGTAGTCACTGCTCTGGGGCCTGGAACCTTCCCAGTCTCATTCCCCTGTTTGTGTATCTGAGTATCTCTATGTCTTTAGATCTTCTTCATGCTTTCTCTGTTGTCCTGCCTCCCTCACCCAAAATCTGTCTGTCTTGTTGCCCCTCTGGCCCTGAGCTTTTTAAATTTGGCTCCTGCTTTGTGGCACTGTCTTGAATACACAGGTTTGACTGCCGGTTGACAATTATTTATTTATTTATTATTTATTTGTTTATTTATTTTGAAATAGAGTCTTGCTCTGTCACCCAGGCTGGAGTGCAATGGCAAGCTCTCAGTTCACTGCGGCCTCTGCCTCCTGGGCGCAAGCAATTCTATGGCCTCAGCCTCCGGAGTAGCTGGGATTACAGGCCTGTGCCACCACCCCCGACCAAATTTTTTTCTTCTTTTTTTCTTTTTTTATTGAGACGGAGTTTTGCTCTGTTGCCCAGGCTGGAGTGCAGTTGCCCGATCTCGGCTCACTGCAACCTCTGCCACCTGGGTTTGAGTGATTCTCATGCCTCAGCCTCCTGAGTAGCTGGGACTACAGGCACGTGCCACCACGCCCAGCTAATATTTTGTATCTTTAGTAGAGATAGGGTTTCGCCATGTTGGTCAGGCTGGTCTCAAACTCCTGACCTCAGGTTATCCACCTGCCTTGGTCCCCCAAAGTGCTGGGATTACAGGCCTGAGCCACCGCACTTCTATTTTTTCTTTCTTTTTTTTTTTTTTTTTTGAGACGGAGTTTCACTCTTGTTGCCTAGGCTGGAGGGCAATGGCATGACCTCGGCTCACTGCAACCTCCGTCTCCCGGCTTCAAGCGATTCTCCTGCCTCAGCCTCCTGAGTAGCTGGGATTACAGGCATGTGCCACCACGGCTGGCTAATTTTGTATTTTTAGTAGAGACAAGGTTTCTCCATGTTGGTCAGGTTGGTCTCGAACTCAGGTGATCCGCCCGCCTCAGCCTCCCAAAGTGCTGGGACTACAGGCGTGTGCCACCATGCCCAGGCTAGTTTTTCTTTTTGAGACAGAGTCTCCCTTTGTCACCCAGGCTGGAGTGCACTGGAGCAATCTGGACTCACTGCAACCTCCGCCTCTTGGGTTTAAGTGATGCTTTCACCCCAGCTTCCTGAATAGCTGGGACTACAAGCGCTTGCCACCATACTCAGCTAATTTTTAAAATGTTTTTGCAGAGACAAGGACTCATTATATTGCCCAGGCTGATCTCAAACTCCTGGGCTTTGTGATGGTCCCATCTTGACCTCCCAAAGTGCTGGGATTATAGGCATGAACCACTGCACCTGGCCTCACTTTTTTTTTTTAATGGCTAACTAGACTTCGCAATTTGTTCCCCACACTAGGGTTGTCACTGAGAAGTATAAGGAGCAAAAAAAAGTGAAAGCAGAAGGATGAGGAGGAAACTTAATATTATACAAAGCTCCTGGGAATACTGGAGAGCCCCTTTCCCAGGGGGCACTTCGAGGAGGGCCAGGTTGCAGCTGTAGAGGAAGGAACGTCTGGGACCCATGGCTTGGCAACGGGCTCTTCTTGAGAGTCACTCACCGTCACAGGCTCTCTCTGCACTGGAGATCCGGCCTTCTGGAGGCTGGCAGGAGGACGTGCTGGAGCAGGAAGGGCTCCGCTTTGCACCAGGCAGATGTCCTTTGGAATCCTGGCTCTGTTGCTTACAGCAGTGTGACTTCCCAGGCAAATCATTTAACCTCTCTAAGTCCAGATAGCCTCATTTGTAAGATGAGCAATGCTACCTGCTGTGTGGAGTAGCAAGGATTAAATGATGTGTTGTAAAACACCAAATAGACCCGGGCTCATAATAGGAGTTCAGAAAGTGTGATTTTTTCTCCCTCCTCCTTTCATGGTAGTCTTTAACTTGCCTTTATTCTGAAGTTTGTTAAGACTGTTGGGAACTCAGAACACATTTACTCATAAAAACCAGTAGCCCTGGGCTTTGTGAGGTCTGACCCCCAACCCCTGCCTAACTCACTATCCCCATTCTCTTCCCATCACCCTCATTCAGGGACTTGACTTTCAAGACATGGTGGGTTCTTCTGCTGTCTTCCAAATATCCCCTTGGGTTCCCCACCCACAAGCTTTTGCTCCTTCACCCTGGAATCTCAGACCTCTGCTTAGAACTGTCCATCAAATCAATATCCAGGTGAAATCCAATTTCTAGCTCCTCCATTTCCCAATGTTATGCAGAACTGATTTCTTTCCCATCCAAATTCTTATTCTACTTTATCTGACCAAGTAGTAATATGAGCTTTATAATAAAAATCGCAATATATTGCTTTTTGTGGCTGTTATTGTGGGGAGTGTCACATATTCTTATATCCCTCACACTGTTCAATAACCACTTTCTGTGGGATAAATAATAATAGCTGCATTTGTTGCATGCACACTATATGCCAGGCAATATGCTATGGCCTTCATATACATTTGTTCATGTAATTTCCACGACAAGGTTAAAAAATGTATATGGGCCGGGCGCGGTGGCTCAAGCCTGTAATCCCAGCACTTTGGGAGGCCGAGGTGGGTGGATCACGAGGTCAGGAGATCGAGACCATCCTGGCTAACACGGTGAAACCCCGTCTCTACTAAAAATACAAAAAACTAGCCGGGCGTGGTGGCGGGCGCCTGTAGTCCCAGCTACTCGGAGGCTGAGGCGGGAGAATGGCATGAACCCGGGAGGTGGAGCCTGCAGTGAGCCGAGATCGGGCCACTGCACTCCAGCCTGGGCCACACAGCGAGACTCCGTCTCAAAAAAAAAAAAAAAAAATGTATATGACCCCAGTATTCTGGGGGGAGCTAAGGGTCAGCTGGAGTAAGTCACTTTCTCAAGGTCAAGTAGATAGAAACTGAAGGAGCAAAGATTCCAACCCAGCAATGTGGGACTCCCAGCTCTGTGCTCTTTCTACTTCCCAGGAAATGGAGCCTAAGTTAACAACGACAAACCGAAGTCAAGTACTGAGGACATATGCAACCCCTGGTTTGGGTGCAACCTTTATCAATGTCCTATACTGACAGATGACGTAGAGGCAGCCGTTTCTCTGACTGGGGAAGGTAGCCCAAGAAAGCTAAGAAGCTAGAGTCCAAATTTAAGGTCTACGAAACGCCGCAGAAAACATTTATAGTCACTAGGGGGCTCCCTCTCCCTTAAGCAAAAAGCGCAGCACCGCCTGCGCGCGGTAGCCTCTGGACTCCGCCGCCGGGAGGCCACTGGGAGTTGCACGCCACCTCCCTGACGCCCAGTCCATTTTGCCTACATCCCTGTTCGGGCAAATCCCTGGAGAATTCACAGGGCAGTGCCCCAAGCTGGAGCAGTTTTCACAGCCACATCCCGGGCTGCGCTGGATTGGGGATGCTTTGAGGTTCCCCTGGGGGCTCCCTGCTCTCTGCTCACCAAGCAGAGGGGAGTTGGGAAGGGGAGAAGTGCAGACTCAGTAGTGGGTAATCCAGAAATGCATCCCTCGAAGGCCAGCCTGGCCTGGTCCAGGCCCTAAGCTCTCCGGGGAAGGACAGCAGGGAACCCCGCCTTGGCGGGCTCTGCGGGTCCTGTGCCCGGGTAGATTTTGCTGAGATGGGGAGAGGGGACCCCCTCCACGCCCCCGGAGTAGTGAACACCATTTTGTTTGAAAGTATCCTGCAAAGAGAACCCCTTCACGAGGCCATGGCTGCCAGGGGACTCCTCATCCCCACCGGATACTGGGGGAGCCCGGAGAGGGAGGGATTCTGCAGCTGCAGCTTGGGGGTCCTCGATGCTGCATTTTAACACGCATCGCAACGCCTTTGGAGTGACGTTAAGTGCAAAGAGGCCAATGACTAATCCACACTATTATTATAACTGCAGAAAATAACACAGATCAACGGCAAAGGCTTGAACCGGGATTAGCTAGGAAGGTGGGACAAACCGGGGATGATCCTTCCCCTTCTTTTTTAGATTTGTTGATTTTGGTAAATCATGTATGTATTTAAACATGAAGAAACAGGTGAAGCGAATGTAAATTGGGTTATGAATAATTTCCAAAGGCTTCGCTGTCCCTTGACAGAAGCCAGAAATAAGACAGGCACCAGGCCTGAGCGCTCTGGACAGGGAAGCCCCCGCGTGGCCCTGGGCAAAATCTTCTCGGTGGAGAGAATGCACTCCGGGTTCGAGACCTCACAGGGTGCAGATGCGAACTGCGATGGCCCCAAGTGGCCATCACTTTGATCATGAGAACAGTTTTCCTATAACGCCCACCCCGCCCTTTGCATCCTGCAATCCCGCGGGCGTCAGAGCGGGTCTTGGCGCGAACCAGGCGGCCTCGGCGGGGTCCCACCGCGGAGGGCAGCCCGGCCGCAGCCCGGGAGAGGCGGTCGCGGCATTGTTTCAGCCCCTGGGGTGGGATCCAGCTGGGGGAGGGGAGGCGGGGTGTCCTCCGGAGCCGCCCCCCGGCCCTCCCCGGGGACCCGTGCCTCGGCGCGTCCAGGCTTTGTGATGTCCTGAGTCTCCATGGAAACCCGAGGGAACACGGAGCCGGGTGCTAGGAGGGTCGATGAGTTCTCCGGCCGCGCCCTCCGTCCGCTAACGGACCCCGGCCCTGCAGCAGGGCCTGCCGGGAGTTGTAGTCTCTAGGCGGCGGCCGCGCGCGGCGCCGAGGACGCGGGGCGCCGCCTGTCCCCGCCTCCCCTTAACCTGCTATCGGAGGTGGGGAGCGGCGGGAGGAGCCGGCCGCGCGGTGATTGGCGGAGGCCGCTCCCAGCCCCCACACGCGCCCCTCCCCCGCTCCCCACTCTGGACTCCCGCGCTGGGCGCGCTGAGGCGGCCCCCGAGCGAGCGCGCGTGCAGCCGCCGCCGCCCCGAGCACCCGCAGCTCCGGCGCCGCGGCGAGACGGAGACGGACCGAGCCACGGGCCCCCGCGGCCGCAGCATCCCGGAGGAGTGGGTGATGGCAGGGGGGTCGGTGGGCTTATCCGCCTCGGGCTAGGACATCCTCCTCTCCCCCTTCTGTTTCTGCGTGAGGTGCACAAAAGGGCGGGGAGCCGGGTGCGCCTGGGGCCCGGCCGCAGGGGACGCGGCGGGAGGTGTGGTTTGGGGTTGGGAGGTGGCCATCAGGGTTAAGCCAGGGCGCTCTTGGGGTCCTCTTTGTACGCCCACGAAGCGCCGTGCCGGGCCCTGCTCACAGAAAGCGTTTAATGTGTGCTCGCGGGGTTGCAAAGCCCTGGGGTGAGGAGGCGCCTCGGCCGAGGGGTTTCGCGCCTAGCACGCAGTGGGCCGCTCCCCTCGCCAGGCGCTGTGCAGTGGACCGCTGGAGGGCTGGGCGGGGGTGCCCCTGGCCGGGGGCCAGTCCTGCCGGTCCCAGGATCTGCGCTGTCCCCGGTCCCACACACCACCCAGATACACACCCTCCGTCCTTCTCGCCTCCGAGTTGGGATCTGCCCAGCCTGGACCCGACCCGGCGGTCTGTTCCACCCGCCCGCCTAACGGAGCGGACGCCTGCAGAGGACTCGCCTGCAGCCTCCGAGCCTCCTGCCTGAGCCACAAAGGCCTCCTGCGGCTGCCCAGCCCAGAGCGGGCGCCGAGCTGGGTCCCTCGACTGGATCCCAGCGCGGGAGCCCGCCTTGCAGCATCGATCTCAGCGGGCACCGACTCGACGCCCCGGGCCTGGGGACGGGGCTGGAGTCTGAGCTGGAGAGAAGCCGGGAGAGGGCGAGGGGAGGCCTGGGTTGAGAAAAGATGGGGATGGGGAAGGCTGGGGAGCTGGCTTGGAACAGGTAGTGGGTCTCGGGGAGCAGGGAGTGGGAACTAGGGTTTGAGGAGGAAAGAGAAGGGGCGGGGGCGGGGGCGGGTCCGAAGAGCGAAGGAAGGAGCTCGGTGCAGGTGGCGCCCGGCGAGGCTGGATCTGCTGAAGAATGGGGAGGGGAGGAGGGATGCAGGCGGGTGGAGACCGCCTGGGTTTGAGGAGGGAGGACGAGAGCGAGGAGACCCGCGCTGTGCGAAGGAGGGGGGCCTCCTGGGAAGGGGAGCCTCCCGAGGAGGGAGGGGCAAGCAGCTGAGAGGCGGTCTCAGGCCAAACGATCCTCAGCTGCAGGCGCCGGGCCCGGCGGCCCAGGTGGCCGGCTGGGCGTGGCCCTCGGACCGGGGCTAGGGACCCAGGATGGCAGATCCGGGACGGGGCTGGGCTGGCTTGGTGAGGAGCTTTGTCTCCAGGCTTGAAACCAGCCGGTAGCGACTCGCTTAGGGTTCTGTGATCTTCCGCGGCGCCCCCCGGCACGCCCTTTTCTCGAGAAGCTGAAAGGCTTTGCCCAGCGGCAGGTGCTGCCAGGGAGGCGGCATGGGGGACGTCTCCCTTCGGGGAAACCCAGAGAACAATAGCCGACCCTGGTGTCCACCCGACGACGAACCAGGTCCCCCCAGGACGCAAGGGTGCAGTTTTCGCGTGCCGGGAATACTGCCTGCGGAACCTCCGGGCACGTGCTGTCTTTGGGGCTGTGTGGGGGCCTGGCCCCGCCGGGAATCCCGGGTGGGAGGCGCTCCCCCGGCCTGGGGGCCTGCAGACAGCCACCCCCTCACTCCGGCTCGGGTGCCTTCCGGCGCAGCGCGGCCGCCCGCAGCGCGCTGTCCACCCGCTGCCGAGACGCGGCGTGGTTAGCTGCGCGGAGCTGCCGGGCGGCGACGCAGGTGCCAGAGACTGGAGGTCGCCTCGGTGCAGCGCGGGTTCCCCCGAGCAGCGGCTTTGTCTGCCGAGGAGGCCCGAGTCTAGGGGCTGCCGCTATGCTTTCTCAGGGGGAGCCGTAAGGGCTGGTGCGGATTGTGGTCAAATTGCTGAGAAGCGGGTGGAAATGATCCGCCAAGGGTGAGGCTCTTGGTTTGGGAGCCGCTGCTAGGGGACCAGTGTTTTTCTTTGCCAGTGACCACACCCAAGCCAGTGCGCCTCTTGCAGACTTCGCCCATATTGTCTGCTGACCTAAGACTGGGGTGGCTCTGTGATAGGCGGTGGTTGCTTGCCCATGGGAAAGCAGATGAACCGAATGGAAGCCTAAAACAGGCTTTCAGCAGGGCTTTCCATGCACTCGGCCTCTTGCCCTCAGTCTAAATACCTTGCAAGTCACCGCTGCAGCGCCTTGACATGTGAAGTGATAGCCAAAGCCAGAACTCTGTGTTGCACTGTTGCTTTGATAGTTGGTTAGATGACAAGTTAAAGGTGAATCTTTAGTATAAAATTATCATTTTAAATTGCCATTCATTTAAAAAAAAAAAAAAAAAAGGCAGGAATGTTTTTGTTCCCAGACTGGGCAATACTTGGCATTGTAGAACTCATTGATGCCACTTACATTTGCCACTAAGTTAACTGAGAGCTCTCTTAACCCAGCCTTGAAATCTCAGGATTTTCTTTCTTAACAAGGTTGGTGCATAAGGTGAAGGACTGTGCTATGACTGTTGGCTCTTGCCCAGGACAGATGATAGCTGCCAACGTGAAGGCCTCTTCTCTGAGTGTCCTTTCTGGCCATAGGGAGTCAGCAGTAGGCTATGTCTTGCTGGTTTTAAAGGATGGTGTTTTGAGGAGGTGCCTCACAGAATTTACAAAACTGGTCTGGAAGGACTATCTGAAACATTGCTCATTGGTTGTTTTTAACTATATTTTAACCTAATTATATATATGTATATATTAATATGTATATACACACATACACACACATATATATGCATACTATATTTTAACTAATTATATGTATATGTATTTACGCATACACACAAACATGCATTCAGAGTACATAAAAACTAGGAATCTCAATATTAGAAACTCAGAAATCTGACAATGAAGGTTTTTTTTCTTGTAAAAGAGCTCCAATGGGAAACATGTTTTCATAATATTACCCAAGGGAACAATTTCAGAAAGGAGTGTTTTGTTGGCTTCTTTTTTGTAATAATTTTATGGATTTTTAAAAGGATGCAATCCTCTTAAAGCACTCTGTGAACATCTATCCCAGTCTGTTCCTCATGGCAGGGAATCCATAGAAGAGGAATGCCAGTATGACCAGCCGGTTTTTACAGAGATGATGGAGAGAAAGCAGCCTCCCTCTCCCACCTTCTACTGCTGCTCCAGTAAAACACCTGGAAGACAGAACCCAGAAAGGGGAGAGGCAGGTGGGCCCAGAGAAGGACTTTATGTCCCCAGAATTCTGGGGTGCCATTCTTGAGCTTGGGGACCTCGGCTAGGTACACAAAGATGTTCTTGGGACGTGAAGACCTGGCTGTTGTCAGCATAACCTCTCTAGGTGCAAACATTAGCAGGGTCGTTGCATTATTCTCAATGCTGCTGTCTCTGGAAAGAATTCCACAGAAAGGCAAGTTTACACAGTTGACAAAATCAGGTCTCAGGACTTGGCGTAAACTTCATATGTGGCACTTCCACGTCTCTTCTCCTGCCATAGCTATCTGAGAATTTCCCCTTCTTAATAGCTGCTCTGGTCCAGGCTTCTGTATATCTTGCATTAGCTCCAAGGGACTATAAGCCAAGGGACGGCATGACTATAGGCAGGTCTCTGGGGCAAAAGTAAACTGTGGCCAGGCACGGTGGATCATGCCTGTAATCCCGACAGTTTGGGAGGCTGAGATGGGAGGATCACTTGAGGTCAGGAGTTTGAGACTAGCCTGGCCAACATGGTGAAACTCCATCTCTACTGAAAATACAAAAAAATTAGCCTGACACGGTGGCACACACCTGTAGTCCCAGCTACTTGGGAGGCTGAGGCTGGAGAATCGCTTGAACCCGGGAGGCAGAGGTTGCAGTGAGCTGAGATTGTACCACTGCACTCCAGCCTGGGCAACAGAGTGATACTCTATCTCAAAAAAAAAAAAAAAAAAAAAATGTAAATTTTGTGTTCAGATCATTTTCTTAGGGCATAGAAATATATTGACAGCTGGAGAAGTTGGACAAGAGTATCTGAGACCCAGTCTATCTTCCTGATGTGAAAATTTACCAGTTTCTGATAGAATCTGGTCCTGTGTATCTTTTTTGTTTTCTTAGGTATAAAAACATATTCCAGAAAAGTCTTCTAAGACTTAATTCACAGGAATCCTGTAAAACAGGATATCTTTGTCAACGTGAAGTCCTGTAGGGAAAACTTGGTATAATATGGGAGCAAATAAGAATAAATGTGTTTTATCATTTTTCAAGTAAGCAGGTGTTTGATTTCATTGCACTGCTAGTGGATAAATGAGAAATAATTTCAAAATCGCTTTGCCTTACTTTTTTTTTTATATGAAGATGAAAGATTGAAATACCATAGCATGAATCTTTTGTGAGCTTTGGTATTTATGTATAAAAGTGGGCACAAAGGAAATTCAGGGGGGAACATGGTGTATGATTTGTTCTACTTCAGTCTTTGAAACTTGTTTCATTTAAAATAAGCTGATTTAATCATTGATTGAACCTGAGCTTGCCAAGCACTCCCATCAATCACAGCCCTGTTCTGTACTTGTTCCCTCGCCTCCCTCCTCCCTCGTCACAATCCAGGCTCAGCGGTAGCGTGTACCGGAGGGAGAGCCAGAAAACCTGGGTTCAGGTTTCACCTTGGTCACTTTCTGTTTATCTGTGCAGTGAGGATGGTTGTATTAGGTTGGTGCAGAAGTAATTGCTGTTTTTGCCATTACTTTTAAAGACAAAAACTGCAGTGACTTCTGTGCCAACCTAACAGTATCTACGTAAGGGGTTGTTCTGAGGTTTACATGAGTTAATAGTTAGCACTGAGAGCAGCGTCTGGCATCTCGTAAGTGCTCAGTAAAAGTTATCATCACCATCAGCAGCAGCATCATATTCTGCCCCTAAAATGTGTGTCCACAAAAACCACACTTTGATTCCCCATTTAATCATTCATCCCAAGGGGCCATGGCAAGTTGCCGTAGGGATTAACAGTGCGAACAGAGCGAATGATTAGGACTCCTTTCTAAAACTCCCACCCTTGCAAATAGTAGGAATAGTTCTCTGTGGAGTCTGTTTCCTGGCAGCCTCTTAAAGCTCAGCTGTTTTTAGCAGCTGAGAACTTAGAGAATTAAGAGTGTTCCAGAAGTGCTGTGACCTCAGCTTTGCTGCATCATTCCTTTGAGTGGGGTTAGGCTGGCGTGGCTGGTGAGGGGCTGTTGTACTGAGGCTATTTAGTTCTTGGTGTGGGGAAGAGTTGTCGTGTTCGGTTGATGGCAAATTGTTGTGAATACAGATAACTCAGGTTTTCCAGCTAAGATATATGGAATTTTGTGCAACTTGGAACCACAGAATTATTTGTTTCACAAACACTTTCAAAGCACTGTGTGCCAGGAGTGGTTCTGATTCCTATGCATTAGGTTGCTGTTATTATCCCCATTTTGCAAATGAGGCAACAAAAGTAAAAAGGACACTCAGATGGGGACATGGCAGAGCCAGGCCTTGAACTCAAGGGGTTTGAATACCGTTTGTCTCAGTTCTCCAGTATAACTGGAGTTCTCCAGAAAAACAGAAAATCAGTTGTCCAGAAAAACAAAACCAATAGGATTGGTTTATGCAATTGGAGAGGCTGGCAAGTCCCATATCTGTGGGGAAGGCTGGCAGACTGGAAACTAGGCAGGAGCTCGTGGTACACTCTTTACTTAGAATTTCTTCTTTCTCAGGGAACACTCAGTTTTTCTCTTAAGACCTTTTAACTAATCATATGAGGCCCACCCACATTATCAAGGAAAATCTCCTTTCCTTAAAGTCAACCACCCAGCTTGGGCAACGTAGGGAAACCCCATCTTTACAAAAGTTAAAAAAAATTAGCACAGCTACGTGAGAGAGTGACGTCAGAGGATTGCTTGGGCCTTGGAGGTCGAGGCTGCAGTGAGCTGTGATTACACCACTGCACTTCAGCCTGGGCAACAGAGCAACACTATCTCAAAAATTAAAAAATTAAAAAAAAAATAAAGTCAACTGATTATAGATGTTAACCACATCTACAAAATACCTTCACAGCAACACTTAGATGAATCTTTTATTGAATAATGGTACTATAGCGTAGCAAAGTTGACACAAAGAACTAACTAGGCCAGGCACGGTGGCTCACACCTGTAATCCCAGCATTTTGGGAGGTCGAGGCAGGAAGATCACTTGAGGTCAGGAGTTCGAGACCAGCCTGGTCAATATGGTGAAACCCTGTTTCTACTAAAAATACAAAAATTAGCCAGGCATGGTGGCACAACCTGTAGCCCCAGCTACTCAGGAGGCTGAAGCACAAGAATCACTTGAACTGGGGAGGTAGAGGTTGCAGTGAGCCAAGATCACACCATTGCACTCTAGCCTGGGTGACAGAGTAAGACTGTCTCAAAAAAACGACGACAGCACCAACAAAAAGAAAGAAACCCTAACCATAAAAGGATCCATGCCTTTAAACACTACCTTAAGCTGAGAACCTTATGAGTTGGGTGTGAGATTCACAGTAAACTAAATAATTTAGCAAGAGGCTATGCCATTACAAAATGGTGCACCTCGCCTTGTTTAAAATAGAATTTGGACCTCTTTTCTTACCCATGTGGCTTCTAGCCCAAAATATTGCTCAGAGTAACCATTCAACAGATAATATTGAAAGAATGACTGACTGAATGGTTTTAGATAATATTTTACAGGATTTTCCAGCTACTGAGACCTCTGGCTCCCCATTTAAATTTTTTTTCTTTTTCTTTTCTTTTTTTTTTGAGATGGAGTCTGTCGCCCATGCTGGAGTTCAGTGGTGTGATCTCAGGTCACTGCAACCTCTGCCTCCTGGGTTCAAGCGATTCTCCTGCCTCAGCTTCCCAAGTAGCTGGGACTACGGGCGTGTACCATCACGCCCGCCTAAGTTTTGTATTTTTAGTAGAGACAAGGTTTCAACATGTTGGCCAGGCTGGTCTGGAACTCCTGGTCTTAGGTGATCCGCCTGCCTCGGCCTCCCAAAGTGCAGGATTACAGGTGTGACCCACCGTGCCTGGCCTCCCTTTTAAATTAAAAATCATCTGGCCCATGCCCGGCGCAGCGGCTCATGCCTGAAATCCCAGCACTTTGGGAGGCTGAGGCTGGTGGGTCACAAAGTCAGGAGTTTGAGACCAGCCTGGCCAATATGGTGAAACCCCGTCTCTACTAAAAATACAAAAATTTAGCTGGGCATGGTGGCACGCGCCTGTAGTCCCAGCTACTCAGGAGGCTGAGGTAGAAGAATCACTTGAACCCAGGAGGCGGAGGTTGCAGTGAACTGAGATCACACCACTGCACTCCAGCCTGGGTGACAAAGCCAGACTCTGTCTCAAAAAAAAAAAAAAAAATCATCTGGCCCAAGTAAGATTGAGTTTTTGTGAATGACTAGATTCTTTTAGGAAGAAAGGAGAACTTCTGCATTCTCAGTTGTGCATGTGTCACTCCCCACTACCTAACATCTGTCCACTTTCATTGGTTCGGCAAAGGGTTTGGGGTCTGCTGCTGCCTGGACTCCCTGTGAATGTGTGTCTCCCACCCATTAGTTGTGCCCGGTACTCAATCACACCATCTTTGTGTCACTCCAGTGTCTATTTCTAAGCTGCCCCTTTGTTGATTTCAAATCCGCCATGGGCTGGCTCGAAATTCTCAGGCCTTGGGTCTTTATTCTCCCTTCTTTTGTCTGGTCCTGTCCTTCCCTTTGTCCTTCTGCAGAGCAAGATCCACTATTGATACAGAAGTCGCCTCCTTTCTAATTTTTTACTTCAGATTTCTGACCTTGTAGATTGCTATGTTTGTTCTGTTATAAAATTCAAAAACAACCCCCAATTTTTTCATTTAATGTCTTTTTGCTCCTGTTTCCAGCATATGTGAAACACTTTCAACGTTAATGAAGTTATTTAAATTGTTTTAAGTTTGCCGATTGTCAAGTGGCAATACACAAATATGAAACAGTCACTTTTGGGGGGTACAGTGGCTGAGGGTGGTGAAGTAAAACAGATAAACTGAGAAGTGTACAAACCATAAGTGTATAGTTTGATGAGACATACCCATGTAATCTGCACCAAATTAAGAAACAGAAAATTGGAGTCTCTGAGCTTACTATGGCTCAGAAGCCTGCCTGATTCAAAATCTTATTATTTAAAAAAAGGAAAAAAAGAAACAGAAAATTATCAGTACTCAAGGGGAGTCTCTAGTTACTTAGTATTCTTCCTCCATATCCTGACTCCTTACACATAGATCAATCAGCTTTGCCTATTTTTGAACTTTTTAGAAATGGAATCATGTAGCCGAAATTCTCTCACCAGTGGCTTCTTGTGCCCAAGGTTATATTTGCGAGATTTCTCTTACTGTTGTATCTAATTTGCTCATTTTCATTGCTATATAGCGTCCCATTGTATGTATGTACCAAATGTGTCAGTTATGCTGCTAATGGTTGGATAGTTTCCGGTTTGGGGGTCTCATGGACAGTGCTGCTGTGAACATTCTAGTAGGTGTCTTGGTAAACGCGTGTGTTTCTGTTGGGTATATATATGCCTAGGAGTGAAATTAGCGGGTCAAGGGTATACACATGTTCTGTTTTAGTAAACTGTGCCAAATGCTAAGATTAATGGTGAAATTAAAAAAAAAAAATCCTCTGAGGTATGCAATGCAGCTGATTAAACCAAAATCCTAAAGACTGGCACAATATTATGGCTTGATCAGAGGTTGGCTTCCAACTCTTATTCTTCAGCAAAAAGTAGAACTTTAAGCTATATCTCTGACTCCATAGTAATCTACTAGTTAAAAAATTATATATATAATATATACATATATTATATGTAATAAATATTATATATGTATATATAATATATATAATACTAGTTTTTAAGAATTGTCCACAAACAACCAGTTGATTGGCTGAAATGAACACTTTTAAACTAAACAGAGTACATCTACCTTAGTCTTGCTGCTGCAGTTTTTCTTACGGAAAAGATGAAAATCAGATTATAAATGCAACATTGGTCCAAAGATCATTCCAGAGGTGTCCTGACAGCCTTGGGCAAGATTAACAAGTGATTTTTATTGTTAACTAATTTATATTTCTTGTATTGGGTCAAATAGCAATTTCAAATTGTGTGATTTCTGTGGCTTAAAAAAAGTCTCAGCTGGGCGTAGTGGCTCACACCTGTAATCCCAATACTTTTCGGGCCCAAGGTGGACAGATCACCTGAGGTCAGGAGTTCGAGACCAGCCTGGCCAACATATAGCGAAACCCCATCTCTACTAAAAAATACAAAAATTAGCTAGGCATGGTGGTGCACACCTGTAGTCCCAGCTACTTGGGAAGGCTGAGGCAGGAGAATCACTTGAACCTGGGAGGTGGAGGTTGCAGTGAGCTGAGATTGCTCCATTGCCCTTCAGCCTGGGCGACAGAGCAAGACTCTGTCAAAAAAAAAAAAAAAAAAAAAATCCTGCCAAAGGGTCAGCTTGGAATCACAGAGTTCAGATTTCTTATTTGGCCAGACAGGACATTGATTTCTAATGATGGCTATGTTTCTTATTTCTTATAATAATTTCAGATTTCTTATAATGACCAGACAGGACACTGCCTTTTTAAAATTTAGGAATAGAATTATGACATATATCTTATTTTCTGTAGGTTTCTGGAAAAACTTAAAATAGATGCGATTTTTACATTTGGATTATAATGGAAAGAACCTCTGCAACTAATGAAAAAAAAAAGATGAGGCACAAAGATACGAGCACTAAACCTTTGGCCTGTGGCATCTCATGTTCATGGCCAGTATCATCGTGTGGCTCAGGAGTGATGGCAGTGATGGTCATGACCAGTGTGGATAAAGGACAGGCATAAATGTGGATAAAGTTGAGGCATAATTATAGGATGGTGGTAATGAAACATGAGCAGCCAGAGGAGCCTGCCAAGGCAGTCATGAACTCCTAACTTGGCTGGTTTTTCCTTGTGCAATCCATTCACAGCCCAAATTGCTCCTGAGAAAGATTTTGTTAGCATGTGGTCTACCATGTTTGGTATTTGTCTTTATACAAACAAGTGAATGAGATCAGACTCAACATATCTTTTTTTTTTTGAGACGGAGTCTCGCTCTGTCGCCCAGGCTGGAGTGCAGTGGTGCGATCTGGGCTCACTGCAAGCTTCGCCTCCTGGGTTCACCCCATTGTCCTGCCTCAGCCTCCCGAGTAGTTGGGACTACAGGCACCCGCTACCATGCCCGGCTAGTTTTTTGTAGTTTTAGTAAAGATGGGGTTTCACCGTGTTAGCCAGGATGGTCTGGATCTCCTGACCTCGTGATCTGCCCACCTGGGCCTCCCAAAGTTCTGGGATTACAGACGTGAGCTACCGCGATCAGCCCAGACTTAACATATCTTTAAACCTTCGACTTACTGCTTAAACTCTGAGTCCCTTAAGCACTTAGATATTTCATGTTTCGTATCTTTTATAATATAGGATGTAATTTTTTTTTTTTTTTTTTTTTGAGACAAGGTCTCACTCGTCACCCAGGCTAGAGTGCAGTGGCACGATCGGGGCAGCCTCCATTTCCCAGGCTCCAGCAATCCTCTCACCTCACCCTCCCAAGTAGCTGGGACCACAGGTACAGGTGGATCCCACCACACCCAGCTATTTTTTTTTTTTTTTTTTTTCATAGAGATAGGTTCTCCCTATGTTGCCCAGGCTGGTCTTGAACTGCTGGGCTCAAGCAATCCCCCCTGCCTTGGCCTCCTAAAGTGCTAGGATTACAGACATCCGCCACCACAGCTGGCCTAATTTTGTACTTTAAAATATATGAATCTAATGCTCCAATATTTAATCAATTATAAACTACCCATAGACAATTTTGCTTGCTTAGCTAGTGTAATTGTGGCTGATTCCATTCAAGCCCTTGTCCATATATTTACATAAATTTTTACAGAGTTGTTACCATGGCATGGAAACTATTTCATATTCTGTTCCTTCATCAAAACTTTTCCATGTCTCTACCTAATTTACAAATGGAAGCTTTTAAATGACAGTCTTCAGTTCCATTGGAATTACTAGATTCCATTTTTAAAATTCATTTTGTTTTTATATGTTATTAGATTCTATTTATGCATTTACTTATTGATGAACATTAAGGTTATGTCCCAGTTTTTAATTATTTTAGATAGTACAACCACAAAAATCCTTATTCATATCTTTGTGAACATCACATACATCATTTTCATACCTAGCTGATAATATGTTTTTGAGAATAGAGATTGTGTTTTTTTAAAAAAAATGTTTTTGGCATGGGGGTACAATTCTATCTATAGTACCTGATAGTTTTCACATTAAAATAAGTGTATAAATACATGTTAATTTCTTTATTTCAGGACCAACTTCACAAAGTTTCCTGATCAGCAAATACTTTCTAATCAGCCTTAGTGGGCAAGTTGGTCATTGAAGAATTTTTGTGAAAATAGGAATAAAATTATGTGAGATACTCAATCATTAACAGGAATAATTTGGAGGACGAAAGATTCCAAGTGAAGCTGATTTTTATCAATTAATTCTATAAAATTGTGCTGTCTCAGTAGCAGATAGCACCTGAAGTTGGCTGTTATGACAGAAATTAAATGGTCTTGGTGTTGCGGAGAGATGATTGGGTTATGAGGCGCACCCGTTGCTAAGTTCTCAATATCTGGGAACAGAGTGCAAATAGCCAGAAATGGAAATGAATTGAATGTTAGTGCTGCCTGGCAAGGGAGAGAGAGGTTTACTGTCTGATAACTGTGCACTTAATTTGCCTTGAGCTGTTGTTTGAGATGGGCTTGAACCTCCTCTCAGACCTGCACCTATTTCCTGAGTGCCTGCAACGGGCAGTGTGATTTCCAGGAAGGAGCTAGCGCATGGGAGAGATATAGGGTTGGAATCCTGACTGCTAGGCACAAGAGATCTTGGCCAAAGTCGTTTTTATCTCCCCAAGCCTCAGTTTCCTTGCAAACTAAAGGGATGCTAATATCGTCCTCACAGGCTTCTAGAGGACTAAAGTGATAACGTGCACTGAGTCTGGTGGGCATGTGGTAAGCGCTAAGTGGAGCTAATGGTATTGTCCAGATGCTAAATTAGGTGCTTTGTGATATATAAATGTATATAAAAACAATCAAAGGATATGATTGTCAAATGGAAACAGGCTGGACAATATGACAGTTGGAGAATGTAAACTTCTCCCTCACATAAGGAGAAGTTTAGCACAACACCTCTCCCTTCCTGTGTCTGTCAAATGAGAAGATGCAGACTGGATGCTGTCCTGACTGCCTTGATGTCCTGTGACAGACACCCTGTGTTGCTGCTGAGCTGTCACAGTTCTTCATTGGTGAAAACTGGCAGATTTGCTGTTTGACACTATCTATCAAAATTAAAATTGCACATTCCTTTTAACCCAGCAGTACCACTGCTAGCAATTTTTCCTAAAGATATACAAGCACATGGCCGGGCACGGTGGCTCACGCCTGTAATCCCAGCTCTTTGGGAGGCTGAGGCAGGTGGATCACCAGGTCAGGAGATCAAGACCATCCTGGCTAACATGGTGAAACCCCGTCTCTACTAAAAATACAAAAAGAAATTAGCCAGGTGTGTTGGCAGGCGCCTGTAGTCCCAGCTACTCGGGAGGCTGAGGTAGGAGAATGGCATGAACCTGGGAGGCAGAGCTTGCAGTGAGCTGAGATCGCGCCACTGCACTCCAGCCTGGGCGACAGAGCGAGACTCCGTCAAAAAAAAAAAAAAAAAAAAAAAAAAAAATACAAGCACATGTGCTTGATGAAAAATAGGAAGGGCTGTTATTGCAGCATTATTTGTACTAGCAAAAAATTAGACAAAAGACCTATCATTGGAGAATGAATGAAATGCACTATGACATGTCCTTACAAAGGAATACCATACAGCCATCACAAAGAATAAGGCAGGTATTTCTGTTCTGATGTAGAACAGTCTCCAATATATATCACTGAAAGGGAGGAAAACAGTGCAGAACAATATTTAATGTGTGCCATCCTTTCTGTAATACATTATGTAATGTGAAAAATACATGTATGCTTAAATATGCATAGACAGTCCATGGAAGGAAACGCAACAAAACCTATGATGTTGCTTATCTCTGGAGGGGTCAGGGAGGAGCTGGGAAAACTCACAATTTACATGGCTTTAAGTGTTTATCATGTGTGTGTTTTACCTGTCTAAACAATAATAATAATTTGGCACCCTTGGCTGGCTCTGGCTCACCCCGTCAGAGACTCGAGAAGACTTGAGGAGGGTGAAGTTCTTGGGCCCATGTGGATGGCTTATGTTCCCACACAGACCCCCAGATGCAGGCCTCCGAAATAAGACACAAGCATACAGAGTTGGGCTTTCAGGCTTACTGAACAGACAGACTGTGTTTTTTCGACTGCCCATTCAAACAAGAAAGGCTCTGGGATCAGGAAGTAGGAAAGACCCATTATTGCTGACTATCAAATAGCATTTCCAATATTTCCCCTTTGAGTCTTTTTTATTAAGAGGAAAACTTGGTTGGAACTGTAGGACACAGAAGATGAGAAGCACTAACTGGGCATTGTGAACCTTCCCACAGTAATGTGTTGTCTGCTCATCCCCACATCCCTTCCTCCAGGCAGCAAGTGCTTGATGAACACCTGCACTGGGCCAGGTGTCATCACAGGATATTGGGGCTAAAAGAAATTTAGAGAACATTTTAGTCATTTCACAGAGGAGGAACCCACAGGGCACTTTAGCTTCCAGTGAGTGGTATCAGTGCAGAGAGAATGTCTGGTGATTTTTGCCCTCTTTGGTCTCGGATGATGGATTAGGAAGCCTCTGGATGCTCCTATAGAGTTGGCTTCCTCATGTAGAGCATTCATTTCATTTTGCCTTGTGTTTCAATTACTTGTGGACATGTTTTCTCTCTAAGGATGTGAAGACAGATTCATGCCATCCCCCAGCCATGATCTCTGACTCCTAGTGTTCACACTCATGTAATCCTCTACCTTTGAATGTGAGCAGGACCTGCGACCTGCTTCTAACTAATAGGATACAACAGGGGTGATGGGAATGTCCTCTCCCTTATTATGTTATATAACACCTTATCTTGCTAGCAAACTCCTTTTGGAGACTCTTTTTGCTTGATGAAGTAAGTGGCTATTCTGGGAAAGCCCACTTGGCAAGAAATAGGTGGCTTCTAGGAGCTGAAGGTGGCCTCTAGCGGAGAGCCTGCTACCATGTGGAAATGAATTCTGCTGACAATGTAAGTGAGTGTGGAAGCAAGTTCTTCCCCAGACAGGTCTCCAGATGAAAACACAGCTCATCCAGCATCTTGATTGCAGCCTTGTGAGGCTCTAAGCAGAGGACCCAGGGCTCCTGACCCACACCCTCCTTCCTCCTGTGAGGAAATAAGCTTGTGTTGTTTTAAGCCACCAAATTTGTGATAATTTGTTACACAGCATAGAAAACTAATACAGGGCACTCTTGTGGCACTTGGCGCAAGGCCCCTCAGCAAGTTGGTTTTCAATGAATGTGTTCAGCTGAATTTATTTCTCTTTCTTTTCGTGACTGTATCTTACAATAATTGCCTGAAGTGCTCTTACTTGGGTGGTCATATAATTTATATTTCAAAGCAGAGCACTTTGGAGAGTGATAATTATTTGCTATTAATAATCTACTTAGGTCTATAGGGATAAACTGGGTCTATGCCAGGCATACTAGGAGGTACGGTCCTCCAAGCTATGATAATCTCATCATCTATCGTCCATGTTTTCTGGCTCATTTTGCCCTATGAAGACATTGCATATTTGTTGATTATTTTTCTTCTGGGTCTGCACTCTTCCTTCCCCCTCCCTATCCCTACCTACTCCCTGGCTTCTGCCTGGATGTTGGCAGAGAGCCACTGTGTGCCTGACTGTGACAAGGCTGGTGGAAGTCACTGGGATGCCAGGCACATCCAGCCTCTGTGTGGAGGTCCAGCAGAGTGGGGCAGCTGTATTGACCAAGTTGGTGGGAAGAGAGGCTGGGATGGAGCTATGTAGAGGAATTTACTAGAAGCAGTTGCAGGAGTGATCAACACCCCATTACATGGCCATTTTCAAAGTGTACAGCCTATTCCAGAAGCTGTTTCTGCCTGCCCCTGGTGTTTTTGTTGGGTTTTGTTCAGGTGGAGGGGAGGGGACTTGTTGAGGTGCCCTCCCCTTGGAATCCCCTTTTTGGAATAGACCCTGTAGCATCTGACACATGCACTGTGAGGGCCTCTCTCCAACACATCGGGAGGAGAGGCTCCCCTTCCCCCACCACCCACCTCCATAATTATCTTCCTCAGAATCCATATGGGGAGCCCAGCCACTTCCCACACGTCACCAGAATGTCCCTTCACTTTTTCACCGAGCCAACCACTTGCATTGCCCCTGTCTCACCTCTTCTCCAATGTTCAACTGTGTGGAACCATACTAGCCCTGGCACTCTTGGCCACAGCTCTGACACAGGCCCCAGGATGTTGGCATCCTTCCCCTTTATACTGGCTCAGTTTCAGCTGCTGACCAGGAGTGCGGGACAGTCTTGACCTGCCCCCCAGGCCTGTACCTATTTTCTTGACTTGTGGACCAGGCTGGAGTTTCCATTCCTTTCCTATCACTGCTTCTCAAATCTTGCCTGGAATGGTAAAGGAAAAGGAGCTCATACCCCTGGGAGCTTGTGGGCTGGGCCTGTAACACCCTGATACAAGTTGGAAATATCTTTGAAGCCTGTCTGAACAGCTTTATTGAGATACAACTTTCATACCTTAGAGCACCCATACTAAGTGTGCAATGCAATGGTTTCTAGTGTGTTCACAGAGTTGTATAGTCATCATCATAGTCTAGATTTAGAACATTTTTGCCACCCCAGAAGAAACCCCATATCCATTAGCAGTCACTCTCTGTTTCTTCCACTACCATCTCTTCCCCAACCCTCTAATCCCTGGCAACCACTAATCTATTTGTTGTCTTTATGGATTTGATGATTCTAAACATTTAATATAAATATGATTATACAATATGTGGTCTTTTGTGACTGCTGAAGTCACATTTTTTAATCTTAAGAAAATTGATGCACTGTCTGCACTCTAGTTCACAGTATTCCCTTTTTAATAGATACAAGGAATTTCAGAAATTACACAGTTAGACTGGGTGCGGTGGCTCACGCCTGTAATCACAGCACTTTTAGAGGCCAAGGTGGGTGGATCATTAGAGTCCAGGAGTTTGAGACCAGCCTGGGCAAAATGACAAAACCTCATCTCTACCAAAAAAAATACAAAAATTAGCCAGGTTCAGTGGTGCATACCTGTAGTCCCAGTTACTTGGGAGGCTAAGGTGGGAGGATCACTTGAGGCCTGGAGGCGGAAGTTTCAGTGGGCCCAGGTCGCTCTACTGCACTCCAGCCTGGACAATGAATCCAGACCCTGTCTCACAAAAGAAATTACACACAGTTTAAATGTTTAGCCCTACAAGAGTGCTCCAGGAAGAAGTGCCTTACTCATGCCACACCCCTTGGGCCCCAGTCTGAAAGGGGCTGGCCTCAACAATGCTGACAGCATCCAGATGGCTTTCCATCCAGAGCAGGTGCAGATCCCAAAGTAGGATTATTTGAGTAGATGATAGGAAAGGTGGGGAAGATGATTAACATTCTCTAAGTATTTGCCACTAGCCAGGCATCAGCTAAGTACCACAGAAAGGAAAAGGTGGATGGAAGTGCCGGTCTTGAAGAAGTCTCTCTCACTCTCTGGGTGCAGATTGTGCAACTGTCAGTAAAGTGACAGAGAATGACTAATATGAACCATCCTGGCCATTGGGATGCAGCAAAGGTCTTCACTGATGAATGTTGAGCTAGATTTGGGAAAAGGACGCCAAGCAGAGGGATGAGTGTGAAGCTGCAGGAAGGGCCAAGCACTTGGAGAGGGACCTACTTGGCTGGCTGGCCTGTGGGAGCAGAGAGGCTTGGGCAGCAGGGGAGAAGGCGGACAGATGCCCAAGGTGGCTGGGGTCAACTGAGCACATCTGTGCTCCCCTGTTTCCACCTTCTCCTGACTCTTCGCCTTTTGGGGTCTATGTCCAAGGCTGCTGGTCTGAAGAAGGGGGCCCAAGAGGGTCGGAAATAAGGAGACTTTGTCTTCATCTACATCTGTTCACAGACCCCCTCATTGCCCTGAGCCTCCAGACCACCCTCAGCAATTTTTCTTTCCTAATTAAAATCAGTGACAATACAATGATGAGTTTTGAAAATATATTTAGTTTAGTGTCTGTGTATATTTAAATAAGAAAACTGTGTGTATAAATGCAATGTGTTTTTTTCCTCCTTCTGATTTTGTATTAAAATAACATCTATTGTTCCTTCTTCTTTGGAAACCTTTGTTCACATCCTTCATGCTCCAAATAGCCAACAAATAAATAGCACAGAAAACATGGTCTTTCCTCCTAACTGTAGAGTCCTCTGTTCTTTGTTAAGATGTGGAGATAGGTTTTTGTGCTTTTTTTTTTTTTTTTTTTTTGAGATGAAGTCTTGCTCTATTGCCCAGGCTGGAGTGCAGTGGCGTGATCTCAGCTTACTGCAACCTCCGCCTCCCAGGTTCAAGTAATTCTCCTGCCTCAGCCTCCCAAGTGGCTGGGACTACAGGCATGCACCACCACCCCCAGCTAATTTTTTTGTGTAGAGATGGGGTTTCACCATATCGGCCAGGATGGTCTCGATCTCTTGACCTCGTGATCCTCCCGCCGCGGCCTCCCAAGGTGCTAGTATTACAGGCATGAGCCACAGCACCCAGCCTGTGTTCATTTTTAAATGCATGGTGAGCTTGAAGTCATCAGAGCATATTTTATTGTATAAAAGTTTTATCATAATAGGTGTGGCCCATTAGAAAGACCTTATGGGTAAAGAGAGAGTCAAAAGGCTGGAAAACATAGCTCATGGCTTTTTTGTGTGTACTTTAAACTCCTCAGTTGTAAGCAACGAATTGGACATTTACAGAGACCTGTGCCAAGTATCAACACAGATGTCAACACAGAGATATCTGTAACATACAGCCCTTGCCCCCGCCAGCAATTACAGACTAAAATGCTAACAGATAGAGACCTGCAATTTTTGAAGGCAAGGTTTCTGTAACACTCATTTTGAACCCCAACATCAGGGACAGTGAGAGGACACGGTGGGCGTTTATCTGCATGGTGAGTGAAGGGACATATGAGTTGGCCAGATGAAGGATAAATGCCCTGTGAACAGCATAGCCCCTAAATGAGAATTCAAAGTAAAGGCAGGAAAGAAAATGTCTACGAGTTAAGCCTGGGTTTAGAGCTTGCCTTTCCACACTTACTGATAGTCTGTGTGGTATCAAGCAGATTACCTAAAGCTTCTGAACTCCACTAGCCTCATTCACTGCAGTGTTGCTGTGAGGATAAGAAATGAAATATATAAAACATATAGTTCTGTGCATGGCACACAATAGGGGCTCAGTAAATTTGACTGGGTGAGTATAGTTTTCCCCTGATTTTATTAACAATACATATTCACTGTGAAAAATGTAAAGGAAGGAAGGAAGAAAACAAAGCACCTGAAATCCCACAACCCTGAAATAGCCACTGTTAGTAGTTTGGTGACCACCTTTCATGCATCTCATTATGCAGACACACACACATGCACACACACACACACAATGTTCATTGTAATTGTTATTTTTTCTTTCTTTGTTAAAAAAATGAGGCTTAAGGCCGGGCACGGTGGCTCAAGTCTGTAATCCTAGCACTTTGGGAGGCCGAGGCGGGCAGATCATGAAGTCAGGAGATCGAGACCATCCTGGCTAACACGGTGAAACCCCGTCTCTACTAAAAATACAAAAAAAAAATTAGCCGGGCGTGGTGGCAGGCGCCTGTAGTCCCAGCTACTCGGGAGGCTGAGGCAGGAGAATGGCGTGAACCCGGGAGGTGGAGCTTGCAGTGAGCCGAGACTGCGCCACTGCACTCCAGCCTGGGCAACAGAGCGAGACTCCGTCTCAAAAAAAAAAAAAAAAAAAAATTAGGCTTAGAAGAATTGTAATGTTCCCAATACAAAAAAAAGATAAAAGATAAAGTTTGAGGTGATGGATATCCCAATTACCCTGATTTGATCATTACACATTATATACATACATCAAAATATTGCATGAATCCCCCAAATATGTACAACTATGATATATCCATAAAAGTAATAATAAATTTAAAAATTCTTTTTTTTTTTTTTTGAGACAGAGTCTCGCTCTGTTGCCCAGGCTGGAAAGCAGTGGCATGATCTCGGCTCACTGCAACCTCCGTCTCCCGGGTTCAAGCAATTCTCCTGCCTCAGCCTCCTCAGCAGCTGAGATTATAGGTGTGCACCACCACACCCAGCTAATTTTTTTGTATTTTTAGTAGAGACGGGGTTTCACCATGTTGGCCAGGCTGGTCTCGAACTCCTGACCTTAAATGATTCGCCTGCCTCAGCCTCCCAAAATGCTGGGATTACAGAGGTAACCAACATAAACTGAGTGTTTCCACCCACAGTTTACCCCATACATATCAATGTATATGAATATATGTACATAAGTAAATATCTTTTGTCCTTGTTCATTTTAGCTAAATGGGACCTGATTTAACGTTATGTCTGCGTGTGGGTGTCATGGATACATGTATTGGATTTACATTTTGGTAAAATACATCATCTCTGCAATTTGCCTTATCACTACATCTTGGAAGAGACTGTAGGCCCACTGATGTAGATCTTTTTAAAATTGCATAATATCCCATGGCACAGATAATGCTACAGTTTAGTCTGCCATTCTCTATTGATGGACATTCGGTTTGTTTCCAATTGTTTGTTTTTGCCCTGCCAACAGTGCTGCAGTGGACAGCTTGGTGCCTGTCTCCTTATATTCTGTTGCTTTTATTTCTATGGAGAGAGTCCTAGGGGTGAGGTGCTGGGTCAGAGGTCCTTTTAAAATGTTAATAGAGGCCTTTTCAGACTTTTTTGGAAGGGTGCAATAATTTCACATTTCCATCAGCCATGTATGGATTCTCCTCACCACCACTCCCAATTTGCACCCCTCCTCCCACAAGACCTGCCATTGTCAGGTATCACACTCGAATTTTTGCCATCTAATGGATGTAAAGTGATATCTCATTGTTACTTTCTGTTTTTGCATTTCCTTGACTACTGCAGAGGCTGAACATCATCTCATATGTTGTTGGTCATTTAAATTTGTTCTTCTGTTTATCACTTACTGATGTCCTATGCCCATCTTTCTCTTGGTTGTTTGTCTTTTTCCAACCAATATGTTAAGAGCTCCTTTCTGTCATATGCACTGCACGTGTTTTCTCAGACTCTTTGTCATTTATCTATTGATTTATTTCTATAGTGTCTTTCATTTTACCAAATTTTAAATTTTTTATCAAGTCAGAATTGTGTCTTTGTGTGTGTGTGTGGCCTCTGAGTTTGCAGACTCAGTTAAAAGCGCTCCCCTACTCCTGAGTGGTACGCATAGTTTCCCAGCTTGTCTTTTAGTCTTTTTATTGTTTTATGTTTTACATTTAAATAAATTCCAGATGGATTACAGATTTTGATGTACGCTGTAAGGTAGGGAGCCAATTTAATTTTCTTCCAGATGAATAACCAGTTGTGCCCACATCATTCATTGCGTAAGTCATTTTCCCTACTGAATTGAAATATCACTTCTGTTGGATTTAATTGAAATCTGCTACTAAGCACTCTATTCTGCTCTCCTTATCTGTTGATACCATACAGTTTTAACTACAGTGATTTCATAGAGCATATTGTAATATCTACTAAGGGAGCCCTTCGTCTTCCGCACACTATTCCTTTTTATAATTTTCTCAACTCCTCTCAATTCCATTATTACCTATTTCAAAATAAACACATTGGGAGTTCACATATATATTAATTTGGGGAAAATTGACATTTTACAATATGTCTTCCCGTCTAAGCATATATTTGTTTCATTTTGTTTGGATCCTATTTTTTATACTTTGAGAAGTTCTTTAGGATTCTACGCCTTTGTTTGTTTTTTGAGACAGGGTCTTGCTGTCTTGCCCAGGCCAAAGTGTAATAGCGCAGTCACAGCTCACTGCAGCCTCAACCTCCTGGGCTCAAGTGAACCTCCTGAGTAGCTGGGACTACGGGCGCACACCACCATGCCTGGCTAATTTTTGTACTTTTGAAGAGACAGGGTTTCACCATGTTGCCCAGGCTGATTTTGAGCTCCTGGGCTCAAGCAATCCACCCACCTTGGCCTCCCAAAGTGTTGGAATTACAGGGGTGAGCCACTATGCATGGCCAGCCTTTCTTAGTTTTCTGTCTTTCTTTTTTGTTTGTAAAGCTGTATTGAGGTGTAATTTACATACTATAACATTCACCCACTTTAAGTGTACAATTTGCCGATGATTAGATTTTTACAGAGTTGCGTAACCATCATACAGTCTAATTTTAGAAAATGTCCATCACCCCACACAGACACTTTGAGGCCATTTGCAGACACTTCCCATTCCCACCCCCAGCCCTAGGCAGCCGCTGCTCAAAATAGATCAAAATGGAGAAAATACTCTATATATAGATTTGCCCTTTCTGCGTCATTCTTAGTGTTTTATTCTTTACAATGTTTTTTACCGTTGTGAATAGAACATTTTTTTCCTGCTATTTCTTGCTAGCTGTTTGCTATCAAAAATATTGATTTCATTATATTTATCTTATAATCCATTATTTTACCACTTTTCTTAGGTTTTCTTAGACAACTATAACGTCATGTATCTCTTTTTTTCCATGTTTATTCTGAGGATTAATTTTCTATCTTATTGCATTTTCCAGCAACTTGTAAACATTGTTTAATAATAGTGGTCAGGGGAGGCATCCATGTTTTATTCCTAATTATAATGACTGACTTTAGTGCTTTACTCATTAGAATGATATTTGCTGTTGGTTTTTGGTAACATATCTTTATTACACTTGAGTCTGTTTTGTTCTGTTCCACGGTTCTTAGAATTTTTATTGGGAATGGCATTTCATCAGATGTCTTCCAATTTTTATATATTTTGATTGGTTTTTCTCAGTTGATTTGTGGATGTAAAGAATTATGCTGCTAACTTCCATGATGAATTGTCCTTGGCTTATGGAATAAACCGTATTATCCTTTTGGTACACTGCAAATTGTTTACAACTGTAGTTTGTATCTTTTGTATCTATGTTCATGAGATTTGGCCAAGGGCTTATAATTTTAGTACTGTCATTATTAGGCTTTGATATTAAGGTTATATTGGTTTTATAAAATGAGTTGGCCGGGTGCATGGCTGTAATCCCTGCACTTTGGGAAGCTGACGGATTGCTTGGAGCCCAGGAGGTTGAGGCTACAGTGAGCTATGATCGTGCCACTGCACTCCAGCCTGGGCGACAGAGTAAGTAAGACTCTGTCTCAAAAAAAAAAAAAAAAAAAAAATTAAAATGAGTTCAGAAGCTTGTCATCAAACTGTCATTTTTTGACAACTCTTGATGGACTGGTAGAGGCAGGGAAAGTCAAAACAACAAGGTTGAGAGGGAGTTATCTTTCCATTCTGTTTGTCTTTTAGGCCTGCTGTGTAGTAGTTAATAGTTAATACATTTCCTTAATTATTGGCTAGAGCTGCTCTGCACATTGCCTTAAGCACTAGCCACATATGCTTATTTAAATTAAAATGAAATAAAATTTAAAATTCAGTCCCTCAGTCATACGAACCACCTTTCAAGTGCCCACTAGCCACATGTAGCTAGTGGCTGCCACACTAAACAGCAAATCAGGGGTCAGCAGACCATGTTCAGTGGAGTTTTTGTACGGCCTGGTGTGCTAAGAATGGTTGTTACCATGTTAAGAGATTACTTAAAAAAGAATATGTGACAGAGCCTGTGACTGTGGCCCCCAGAGCTTAACCTATTCACTCTCTGGCCTTCTACAGAAAAAATCTGGTGGTCCCTAATTGAGAATATTGTCTCCTAACTTGAGTTGCTGGCCTGCCCCTTCCCATCATTTTTATAATGGAACACCATCTATATGACTATTTACTTAATATTTTTCTTTAAATAGATTCACTTAAATTTTTGAAAGAAGCATTATATCAACATCATAAATAGAAATATTTACTTTTTTTACTTAAATTTTTGAAAGAAACATTACATTTTTTTTTTTTAATTTGAGATGGAGTCTTGCTCTGTCACCCAGGTTGGAGTGCAGTGGTGCCATCTTGGCTCACTGCAGCCTCTGGATCTCAGGTTCAAGCGATTCTCTGCTTCAGCCTCCCGAGTAACTGGGACTACAGTTGCAGACCACCACACCCAGCTAATTTTTGTATTTTTAGTAGAGACGGGTTTCACCATGTTGGACAGGTTGGTCTTGAACTCCTGGCCTCAAGTGATCCGCCCACCTTAGCCTTCCAAAGTGCTGGGATTACAGGTGTGAGCCACCTCACCCAGCCAGAAACATTACTTAATTTTTTGAAAGAAACATTATTTCTTATATTTTTACTTGAAGTTTTGAAATTTACTTAAATTTATTTTACTTAAATTTTTGAAAGAAACATTATATCAACATCATAAATAGAAACATTTGCCATAAATAACTAGAAAAATAAATACAATGAAAGCCAACAGTGTTATTAAATTCCAATTACAAACTAGACCTTGCTCTTCCCTTTGCTAAAAAGAGAGATTAGTGAGTATGAAGTATTAGAAGATACACACCCACCAGCTGAGAAATTTTCCTTGATGTAATCAGACATGTAGAAAGAGAATTGGAAAGGGAACTGCCTCCTCACTCATAATTCAGTGTCATTTAAGTCCAGGCACGTGTACCTCCTGAAATCACTTGTACACGTGTTCTTAATTTTGGAGCACTGGGCTTGAGGAGAGAGGAGAGCAGGGAGCATGAGTCTGGCTGAGATGATGTCTGGGGTTGGGGTGACCTAACTAGGGCAGCAGTAGTTTGACGCCTTCCTTACCACTGCCAGCTAAAGAATACACAAGACATCATTTGTAGTCTCTTTGTTGCGAAGGTTAGAGCACCAGATGTAAATTGGACTCTGTCATTCCACAGAACACTCCGCAGAAGTGTCATCACTAAGTAAAAAAGTTAATGGACCAGGAGCGGTGGCTCATGCCTGTAATCCCAGCACTTTGGGACTTTGGGAGGCCGAGGTGGGCAGATCATGAGGGCAGAAGTTCAAGACCAGCTTGGCCAACATGGTGAAACCCCATCTCTACTAAAAATGCAAAATTTAGCTGGGTGTGGTGGCGCCTGCCTGTAATCCCAGCTACTCGGGAGGCTGAGGCGCGAGAATTGCTTGAACCCAGGAGGCGGAGGTTGCAGTGAGCCGAGATCGTGCCACTGCACTCCAGCCTGATGACAGAGCGTGACTCTGTCTCAAAAAAAAAGAAATTAATAATATTTTCTCAGCTTTTATTGATGTTTGCTCTATATTAAAAATGGCGTGAGCCAAGATCGCGCCACTGCACTCCAGCCTGGGCAACAGAGCAAGACTCTGTCTCAAAAAAAAAAAAAAATGGCCATCGGAAAAATATTTCCGCACCTTCTGCAAAACTGCAGTCAAATACATATTTATTTTCCTTAAATAGGGATTCCATAAATTCCTTCTAGAATTTTTATTTACATTTAGAACAGACTTACTTTCTCTAAAATATTTAGACTGAAACTT
This sequence comes from Papio anubis, assembly GCF_008728515.1. Classification (NCBI taxonomy): domain Eukaryota; kingdom Metazoa; phylum Chordata; class Mammalia; order Primates; family Cercopithecidae; genus Papio; species Papio anubis. The sequence continues at coordinate 26,547,306 of NC_044989.1, forward strand.
CTTTTTAATGTTTCCCAGTGGGTGAATCAGAGAGCCTTCCTTTAATCCAACAATAAGGGTTTCCCTTTCCCAAACCATTTCCCCTTTTGTTTGAACTGCTAGGAAGCTTAGTGCTAAACGTAATTCCTACTAAATTATATGTTTTTTTACTTCTTTTCAACAATCAACCTTAAAATGCATTTTTGTTGTTTTCAAATCAACATTGTTGAGGTATAATTTATATACAATAAACACAACAATTTTTTGGTGTGTATTTCAGAGTTTTGACATTTTTATGTGCCTGTGTAATCACTACCACAATCACGATATGAAATATTTCTATTATCCCAAAAAGTGCCTCTTTGTAGTCAATCCCCCTTCCTCTCCACCACCACCTCCCCTCGTGCTCCTCCTCACCCCACTGGCAATCAGTGATCTACTGTTCCTATGGATCAGTGCCTCTCAGGGACAATATAGCAATGTCTGGAGACATTTTTGGTTGTCACAGCTGGGCAGGTACTACTAGTATCTAGTAGGGGGAGGCCAGGAATGCTGTTAAACATCTACAGTGCACGGGATAGCTCCCAGGACAAAATATTAACTGGCCAAAAACTTCAATAGTGCCAAGATTGAAGAACCCTGCTATAGAAACAGATGGGGTATGCAAATGATGCTCTGCAGGCCAAATCCAGGCTTGTCACCTGTTTTTGTATGGCCCATAAGCTACACATGGTTTTCACATGTTTAAATGGTTGAACAAAAGAAAAATAATATCTCATGACAAATATTCTGTTCTATCTATAAACGGATTAGACAATGTCCACCCACACTGGTGAGGGGTGGATCTTCTTTACTCAGTCTACTGACTCAAATGCTAATCTCTTCCAGAAACACCCTCACAGACACGCTCAGAAAAAATGTGTCTTACTAGCTATCTGGGCATCCCTTAGCCCAGTCAAATTGACACATAAAATTAACCATTATACCATTCTACTGGGCATAGAGTGGTATTTCATTGTGGTTTTAATTTGTATTTCCCTGATAACCAATTATGTTGAGCATTTTTTTCATGTGCTTATTTACTACTTATATCTTTTTTGTAGATACAAATAGTGTCTCTTCAAATCTTTTGCTCATTTTTTTTATTGCATTGTCTTATTGAGTTGTAAGAATTCTCTTTATATTCTGGATATAAGTCCTTCATCAGATCTATGTTTTGCAAATGTTTTATCCCAGTCTATGGCTTGCTTTTTCATTTTCTTAACAGGATCTTATGAAGAACACAAGTTTTAAGTTTTGATAAAAGTTTCATTTATCAATTTTATCTGTTAGGGTTCTGCTTTTTTATGTCCTAACCCAAGATCCTAAAGACTTTCTCCTATATTTTTTCCTAGGAGTTCATAGGTTAGCATCTATGATTAGGTCTAGGATCCATTTTAAGTCCACTTTTTTTCTCACATGGATATCCATTTGTTCTAGCATCATTTGTTGAACGACTACTCTTTCCCCCATTGAATTACCTTGGTACCTTTGTCAAAAATCAAGTGATCATACACATGTAGGTCTATTTCTAGAATCTCTATTCTGTATCATCCACATATTTGTCTATTCTTACACCAATACCACACTGTCTTGATAACTGTCGCTTTACAGTATGTCTTGAAATAAGGTTTTAAAAAAGCAGGAGGTGTCTCACTTTATGTGGCATTTTCCAGGTGTCCCAGGAGGCCCAACCTTTGCAGGGAGACCTGCGTTCTGGGAGGTGGTGAGAGGTGTGGCTGCTGATCTCTGGGCTTGCTTCCACCTTTGTTCTTTACCAAAATTGGTTTGCCTATTCTAGGTCCTACGTATTTTAGATAAATTTAGTATGAACTTATCAATATCTACAAAAAGGCCTATTAGGATTTTGATTGAGGGTGTGTTGAATCTATAGATTAGATTGGAAAGAATGGACATCTTAACAGTATCTATTCTTGCAATCTAGAAACATGGTATATTACATTTATTTAGTTCTCCAGTTTCTTTCAACAATGTTGATAGTTTTCATTGTACATGTTTCACACGTATTTTGTTAAATTCATCCTGTTTTCTAATCCCATTATAAATGAGATACCTATGTTTTAATATTATAAGCTGCTTCATTCCTCCAGTTCTCAGAAAAGTAATGGATCACTTGATTAACTGCAACAGAATAAGGCAGATTGGGAAGGAGCTAGGACTGGAGTGGGTTGAGGGTGATGAAGGGACAGCTCATCACAGACACTGGAGAACCTGCATTCCAGTGGGCAAAATACCTGTGACGGCAGAGACAGCCGCCACTGGGTAACCCAAGTGGGCATGTGGGGTGAAAACAGGTAGGAGAGCACAGCGGCGGGAGTGCAGGCAGAGATAGTGCAGAGAGGCAAGCAGCTGGTGTCAGGAGAGTGTGCCAACAGGTGGGGGACCACAGGTGGGCAGGCCTTGACTCCCTGAGGAAGGTGATGGGCAACCACAAAGAAGGGTGTGTCCGCCTACGGGGAAGGAGATATGAGGCCCTTTGCACACAGGCTTGGGCTCAGGGAGTCAGTATCTGGCATGGAGTCCTGGCCCTGCCCTCAGCAACAGAGGAGTTTGAGCACAGAGTCAGGGCTTGCCCAGTGTCAGGCATCCCAACCCAGAGGCTCAGCATGTTGAACTCTAAACCTGCCTTCCGGGTTTGGTTCTTGACTTTGGCTGGTAGTGGCTGGGGGTGGGAAGGAGGCTACCAGGGACTAGGAACCAAGGAGATCTGGACAGCCTTTCAGGGAATAGATGGGGGAGAAATCGTAAGTCCTTATAAAAATAATTTGGGTGTCTGTCATCAGTTCCAATTCTACCTCTCCTAGCAGGAGCAGGTAAACATGAAAAAGAGGAAATGCTGGCATTCCGGATGAATTAGACGGGCAGGCAACCCAAATTCTATTACTCCCATTTACTTGCTTTCAAGAGATGCAGACGTATTCATCTCTTTTATCGGTAGGTACGCAGCAGGTGCTCCATAGCCCAGCATCGATCTCAGAGGAAAGGCCCATTTCCTCTTTTTCTTTAGGTGAATGAATTTATCTGCACTTTTTCAGACTCAACCATCAGGAAAAGCCTTTTGAACCCCAAATAATCATTTGCTTCATATTTCCATTCATTCATCAAAGGAGGTAGCAGCCAAGTAGGCCAGGTTACAGAGGGTGTTCTGCTCCCATTTTGTAGCCATTTGAGAAGAGGCTGCGTTGTCCAGGGCCCTGGTGAACAGAATGGAGGAAGGGGGTGATTGACTACCCCTCCTGGGGGTGGCCCCATCACTTGCACTCTTCAGTGAAGGTGATGCCCTCACTGGGTGGGTCCCAGTGCACAGTGGAGTGGGGGTGCCTCTCACTGAGATGGGGGCCCCTGGAGGAGGAACCAGGTGGAGACAGAGCATCATAAGCTTGGTTTTAGATGGGATGGGTTTGAAGGGCCAGCAAGATATCAAAGTAGAGAGACCCAATTGGCTGTTAGATGTCCAGATGAACGGCTTTGGGGTTTGTTTTTGTTTTTGTTTTTTGAGATGGAGTTATGCTCGTCGCCCAGGCTGGAGTGCAATGGTGTGATCTCGGCTCACTGCAACCTCTGCCTCCTGGGTTCAAGAGATTCTCCTGTCTCCGCCTCCCAAGTAGCTGAGAGTACAGGTGCCTGCCACCACGCCTGGCTAACTTTTGTATTTTTAGTGGAGACAGGGTTTCACCATGTTGGCCAGGCTGGTCTCGAACTCCTGACCTCAGGTGATCCGCCCACCTCGGCCTCCCAAAGTGCTGGTATTACAGGTGTGAGCCACCGCGCCCAGCCAAGATGTCCAGATTAATGGTTGTTAAATAAATATACAAGAGATGTTAGCTTGCTAGTGGCTTTGCCTGACCTGGCACAAACATCCTCAGACTGTAGTCCGGTGTAACTACCCCATTCACCAGGGCTGTTACTGATTCCACAGCCTTTTTTTTTTTTTTTTTTTTTTTTTTTTTTTGAGACGAAGTCTCGCTCATGTCCCCCAGGCTGGAGTACAATGGTGCGATCTTGGCTCACTGCAACCTCCGCCTCCCAGGTTCAAGCCAGTAGCTGGGATTACAGGCGACTGCCACCACGCCTGGCTAATTTTTGTATTTTTAGTAGAAACAGGGTTTCACCATGTTGGCCAGGCTGGTCTCGAACTCTTGACCTCAGGTGATCCGCCTGCCTCGACCTCCCAAAATGCTGGGATTACAGGCATGAGTCACCGCGCCTGGCCCACAGCCACTTTATTATAACAATATTTTTTAAATTATATAGTACCAACAGATTGAGTCCCACTGTAATTCTCTTTCTGTGGGGAAACCACAGTTAATAGTTTCATGTATATATGAAATCTCACGTATATAAATACACATGTAGATAAACATACCTTGGGTTCTGGTTTTGTCCTGTAAACTACTTTCTTCACTTATAACCTCCCATGTCAATACTTAGAGATCTACAGAATCCTTTTCAATGGCTGCACAGCCCTCTATTGTGTGAATATACCATTATTTATTTAAACAGTCCTCCTATTGTCAGACTTTAAGCTGGGTCTCAAAATATTTGTTATTATAAACAACAGTGTTACCAAATACCCTCGTAATGCATCTTTGTACAACTGTTCAACTGTTTCCTTAGGAGGAATTCTTAGACATGAAATGCACATTTTAAGTTTTCATGCAGATGTTTAGATTTCCTTCTGGTGAGAACATACTAATTTGAACTCTGTTAACAACATATAAGAATGCATGCTTTTTACATTTGCTTTGGACATTGTTCTGTGTGCTATTATGAATGGTGAAAAATGTAATCTCATTGTTTTTATTTGCATTTATTTAATTATTAATAAAAGTGAACATCTTTTCATTTGCCTATTAGCTATTTATGTTCCCCCTCCCCTTGTGGGTTGCCTATTCTTATCCTTTGCCTATTTTTTTATTGCAGTATTTTTTTGCCTTTTAGGATTTAGAAGCGCTATTACATAGGAATATTAATCCTTGGTTAGATGATACACACCTGTCATACCAGTTTTTATTTTTCTTTATTAAAAGTAATTTGTGGTATCTTTTGCTGTATCATAATTTTTCACTATTATATAGTCTAAATTAATTTGATCTTTTATGGTTTCCGGCTTTGGATTATGCTAACAAAAAGCCTAACTCAATCAAAGTTTATAAACATATCCTTCTATGTTTTTTTCTAGCACTTTAGACTTTTCTCTCCTTTTCTAATGTAAAATGCAAATCTACTGATGCTACTTCTTTGCTTGCCATGCCAGCCAGCCTTGCCACTGCACTCAGCCTCTTGTCTATACTCTTGGCACGCCGTGTCCCACCAGGCCTTGAAAGATTCAGCCCCTATCCACTTTCCACTCTCATGCATCCAATACACCAGCCATCCTGAGTGCACCAAGCTAGCTTGCACCACACGGCTTCTGTCTGGAACATCCTTGCCTGACTTCTCCCCCAACCCCTGGTGAATTCCTAAGCAACCGTCCAGACTCACCTCCAAGGCACTTGTGAGAAGCAGTCCTCCAGCCCAGTCGGTGTGAAGTGCTTCCCTACCCTTCCCGGTACCGACAGCCCTTCCAGCTCCTTGTCTCCTGTTGAAATGTTGGCTGATGCCTTTCCTTCCACTACCAACTTGTGAGCTCCATGAGAGTTGGTTGAGTATCTGGCGCCCAGTACAGTAACCCTGCCTCCATGATCTGATTTGCATTTTAGCAAGCTCAATCTGCTTAGTGTGGAGATAAGTGTGGAGGCCAGGGACCACCAGAAGTATCCATGTAATGGTGAGGTCATAGTCAGTAAATGATAAGGGCCTGACTTCAGCAGTGGGTTTGGAGAAAGAGGACAGAGGAGAAACTGATTTAGTAGGTAGAACCAACAGTGTTTTGTTTGAGATGTTTCCTGGACATTCAATACATGAGAAAATAAAAACGTTAGCCCAGTGCTTGGTGACCCGTGCCTGTAATCCCAGCACTTTGGGAGCCTGAGGTGGGCAGATAACTTGAGGCCAGGAGTTTGAGACCAGCCTGGCCAACATGGCAAAACCCTATCTCTATTAAAAAAAAAAAAAAAAAAAAAGGCCGGCGCAGTGGCTCAAGCCTGTAATCCCAGCACTTTGGGAGGCCGAGACGGGCGGATCACAAGGTCAAGAGATCGAGACCATCCTGGCTAATCCCGTGAAACCCCGTCTCTACTAAAAAATACAAAAAAAAACTAGCCGGGCGAGGTGGCAGGCGCCTGTAGTCCCAGCTACTCGGGAGGCTGAGGCAGGAGAATGGCGTGAACCCGGGAGGCGAAGCTTGCAGTGAGCTGAGATCCGGCCACTGCACTCCAGCCTGGGCGACAGAGCGAGACTCCGTCTCAAAAAAAAAAAAAAAAAATGCCCATTAGCATGGTCCAGACCTTTTGATTCTTTGGAATTACGCCTGCTTTTCTTCTCTTCCATGAACTGTGTGACTTGGCCTAGTTATCACCTCCACGTCATCATCTATCAAGTGAAGTTAGCATATGGACCTACAAGGCCAACTGTGCAGTGATTTCCAGGATGTGCCATGTGTGACGAGCTCTCCCAGCCCCTGACACATGCAGTCAGTGAGTGCTGGTTCTCCACTCTCCTCCACCTCGTTACCTTGGGTGGTGGGGTCAGTTGCCATATTCCAACTGATCTAAAGGATTTCTAGAGAGAGATGATGAAATCAGCTCTTATTATTGTGTTTCCACAAACCCCAGATATGCCCTGGACAGCTAGTCCCTGCCTGAACACCTGTCCACACCTGCTTTCTGCTCTGCTCGCCTATGCCACCACTCATTTGTTGTTGTTGTTGTTGTTGTTGTTGTTGAAACAGAGTCTCACTCTGTTACCCAGGCTAGAGTGCAGTGGCATGATCATGGCTCACTGCAGCCTCGACATCCTAGGCTCAAGCAATTCTCCTGCCTCAGCCTCCCGAGCAGCTGGGTCCACAGGCACACGCCACTACACCCAGTTAACTTTTGATTTTTTTTGTAGAGACAGAGTCTCACTATGCTGCCCAGGCTGGTCTCAAACTTCTGGTTTCAAGCAATACTCCTGCCTTGGCCTCCCCAAGTGCTGGGATTACAGGCAGAGCCACCACTGCGCCAGGCCCATGCTGCCACTGTTAGTATCATTCCCAGTCTGTTTTCCTTTCCCTTCAGGGAACCTCCCAGGGAACCTCCCAGCATTCAGCCCTCTCTCAGCTCTGCTCCTTCCGTTTCTGTTTCGTGGGCAGCACCCAGTTAACCCACTGCACCCCCATGCCTGGCTTACCACAGTCACTGCCCTCCCTGCCTCCAGTCAACCCAGGCCAGGGTAAGGAAGCAGAAAGGCCAGTCCCCAACTCACAGTTGCATCCTGTAACCACACTTGGATCCTGCTCCCGTTGTGCCAGGGCACCCTGGGAGCTGTGTGTCTCATTCAGAGCCTCAACCTCTTGGTCTGCACCCCTGATTTATGCCCTGTCTCTCCGAGCTGCATCCTCATCCCACCCTATCTCTCAGCCCCGACGTAGCCAGTCTGTCTGCCATTCTCAGCCCACACTTGCCTACCTCTGCCTCCCCTCTTTTCTCCATCCCAAAGAACACCTTCTTTGCTCCTCTGCCCCAGCGCTTGACCAAACACCCACAACCAGTGCAGAGTTCTCTTTTGAGAAGACTTCCTTCCCATCACTCGCAGCTCAGAGTCCGTTCCTGTGGCTGACACTGTAAGTGCAAGCTCCGTGGTTCTTACAACTTCCCCAACCATCTCCGTGGTTCTTACAACTTCCCCAACCCAAGCCTTCTTTCAGCCAACATTGAATGAGTCCCGTCTACGTGCCAAACCCTCAGAGGACAAAAGGCATAGGCTTGGCTTTCAAAAACTTTCAATCTATTGGGCTTGAATTCCCACCCACAGTTTTCTCAGCCATAACGTGGGGATAATAATGTTTCACTTCCTCACAGGGCTGCTGTAAGATTGCTAGGAAATTGTGTGTGAGCTCTTGAGATGATGTGGTGCTGATGGTGTTGACACCCACTTGACAGCTGGGAAAACGGGCCTGGGAGGACGTGCCCATAGTTGCATGGCATAGCCGAGGTCACTGCCCTCACCTGTGCTCACTCTGCGGACCACCCCATTTCCTCCTCACCCCATTTCCTCCTCACCTCCCCTCTGTGTCCATCGCATCCTCACTCACTCCCATTCATTTCCCTCTAAAACAGGGCCCTGAAATCCAGACACGGTCAGCCTAGTGGTATCATTGCCCCGGAAGAAGGGGAGTTGGTCATTTTCACCCCCAGACGTTCTGTAAGCCTCCTGAGAGTGCCCACTGGCCTGCCACCCCTGGTGGCACGGTGCTTCCTGCCTGTGCCCGGGCGTCTCAGGATCAAGATCACAGTGGCTCACCACCTCACTTCTCATCTCCTCAAAGCTGGGTTCCATTAGTCACAAATTTCCATGGGCACTGATGAGATCCGCTTCTCAGGCTTAGGAATTCTGGACTGGTGTAAAAATGTCTGTCTCAGTGATGGAGGTGTCAGGTCCATAAGAAAGGCAGCTGGCAGGAGCAGGCACAGGAGAAAGGCTGCCTTTGATTGGGCAGAAGATTATTGACTTAAAGTCAGAGGCAGGTAAAAGCAACTTCATTTGGGAGAGAGAGCCTGGGAACACATTTTAAGTACAAATATCTGGTGCCTCTTTGAAGAGGTTTCACGACTCGAAAAAAAAGGGAATGCCTTGTACCCTTTTGAAATCTTGTTTAATTTCAGGAGTTGAAATAAAGGAAATTGGTTTGTCCCAGACAAGGGCAGGACTTCCTGAAAATAAAGGGAAAGTTTTTCACCTTATTTCAATTTTTTTTTCAAATAATATAAAAGCACTTGCATGATTTTAAAGTGCAATATTTACTTATTTATTTATTCATTGAGACAAGGTCTCACTCTGTCACCCAGGCTGGAGTTCAGTGGCATGATCACAGCTCACTGCAGCCCCGACCTCCCTGGCTCAAGCAATCCTCCCGCCTTAGCCTTCTGAGTAGCTGGGACTACAGGCGCATGCCACCATGCCCAGCTAATTTTGTGTGTGTGTGTGTGTTTCTGTGTGTGTGTGTGTGTGTGTGTGTGTGTAGACGGGGTGTCACTATGTTGCCCAGGCTGTTCTCAAACTCCTGGGCAATTGCTCAAGCAATACTCCTACCTCAGCCTCCCAAAGTGCTGAGATTACAGGCATAAGCCACCACGCCCAGCACAATATTTATTTTTAATTATAAGAGCAATGTGGGCAGAGATCACTTGAGGTCTGGAGTTCAAGACTAGACCGGGCAACACGGTAAAACCTCCATCTCTACTAAAAATACAAAAATTATTTTGTAAATTAGCCGGGCGTGGTGGGGCGCACCTGTAATTCCAGCTACTTGGGAGGCTGAGGTGGGAGAATCACTTGAACCCAGGAGGCGGAGGTTGCAGTGAGCCAAGATCGGGCTGCTGCACTCCAGCCTAGGTAACAGAGCAAGACTATCTAAAAAAAAAAAAAAAGCAATGTAACATATAGAAAGTCTGGAAAATTAATTAGGGGGGTGGAAATCCCCTGTTATCCCACAACAGAAACTATTGTTTATTCTCTTCTGATCTGCTTTGAGTCCACATTTTGGTCGTAAGGGTATTTGACATGTATTTGTATTTTTTTAAAGTTTTAAATGTTTGATGAGATATATACAGAAACATGCAGAAAATATATGTGCAGTTTAAAGAATAATTCATAGCAAATACCTGCATAATTCCCACCCATGTAAGAAGCTCCCCCTACCATGGGCCCCTTCCTCCCTGCCAGATAGATAACCACTGCCAGAGCAATAACCACTATCTTGAGTTTTCTGATGATCACTTCCTTGTTTTTTTTGGTCATGGTCTTAACACTAGATGCCTACATACTATAATCCCATTTGCCTGTTTTGGATGGTTATGAGAATGGAATCATACCATATTTGCTCTTTTTGTTTGGTTTGTTGGTTTGTTTTGTTTTGTTTGTTTTTGAGGCAGAGTCTCACACTGTCATTCAGGCTGGAGTGCAGTGGCACGATCTTGGCTCACTGCAACCTCCAACCCCCGGGTACAAGCAATTCTCCCATCTCAGCCTTCTGAATAGCTGGGATTACAGGCATGCGCCACCATGCCCAGCTAATTTGTGTATTTTTAGTAGAGATGGGGTTTCACCATGTTGGCCAGGCTGGTCTTCAATTCCTGACCTCAAGTGATCCGCCCACTTCAACCTCCCAAAGTGCTGGGATTACAGGCATGAGCCACCGCGCCCGACCTCATATTTACTCTTATGTCTGCTCCTTTCCCTTAACTGTTGTTTGCAAGATGCTGTATATGGCTGTAGTCAGTTCATACTAATCTTCAGCTTAAAAGAGAATAAAGTAGTTTTATATTCTCATTCAATTTCTACCCTGAATCTAGGTTTCATCAGGTAGCCTGGGTTTGTGGTCCTTTCATGGTTAAGAAAATGCATTCTTTCCTCCAGCTTTCCCCAGCCCACATCTGAGGTCTCCAGCTGAGAAGAGCCCCCTGCCCTGTTCCCTGGCAGTAGGTTCAAGCCCTCTTCCAGCTTTTGGCCCTTGTTCTAGGAAGCAGCCACTCCAGGAGCTGCTGGAGGCCCTTGAGCTGCAGCTGCCATCCTTTCAGCGGAGCTGATGGAATTATTTCTGGGGCCTGGAGACAGCTGGTGAGAGCATGGGAAGCACAGCAGGGCTGAGTTATCTGCCAGGAGTCGGTGCCGGGCGGGCGAGGTGCTGGTGGTGGTGCCTTCTCTGATCACAGACACTTGGCCTTCCCCAGCTAAAGCCCCAATCGGGAGTCAGGAGTCCTTGTCTCCCATGTGTACACCTGTCTGCCCTTCTTCCAGGACCTGCGGGAGCTGGGCTTTTGGAAGTGGGATTTACTCACACTTACTTTTAAGGGTCCTCAGCCTGTCCAGGCCTCAAATGATGAAGACCCCTGGCCTCAGGGAGTCAGCCAACACTTACAAGGAGCCAGGCTTCAGCCCGAACACCCAAGACTGGTGCTGTGCACACTTGGGCTGGGAGGTGCATGTGAACACACATCAACACACAGCTAAGCTTGTCCTATCCCAAACATACACATACACACACACACACACACACACACACACACACACACACACACACACCCAGCTCTGGCTTCTGACAACTGCCCCATTCCTCTTCTGTGCCTTTGAACTAATCTCACTGAACAAGTGGTCAGTAGCTCCCATTTCTTACCACCCTCTCACAGCTAATCCTTTGCAATGTGGCTTTTGCCCTCTGCACACTGATGGTCCTTGTTCATTAAGTCCAGCCACGTGGGGCCGGGCCAACTCAGATGAACCCATGGGATTAAAACCTCTTACTTGATCTCAGCCTGTTAAGGAATCATCCTTGTGGATTTATATACACCTTCCCAGAATCTATTTGTTTCATTCAACTCCTCCTTGCTTGGGGCCCAAGAGATAGGTGGCTCTTGATCTGTACTTGGGGCAGTTCCTTTTAAAACTGTCTCAGGAGTCCAGGTGTGGTGGCTCATACCTGTAATCCCAGCACTTTGGGAGGCCGAGGCAGGCAGATCACCTGAAGTCAGGAGTTAGAGACCAGCCTGACTCACATGGTGAAACCCCGTCTCTACTAAAAATACAAAATTAGCTGGGCGTGGTAGCGGGCACCTGTAATCCCAGCTACTCGGGAGGCTGAGGCAAGGGAATCACTGGAACCTGGGAGGTGGAGGTTGCAGTGAGCCGAGATCGTGCCATTGCATTCCATGGGTGACAGAGCAAGACTCAGTCTCAAAAAAAAACAAAAAAACAAAAAAAAACCTGTCTCAGGAGCAAGCCCTTGTTCACCGTATTCACACCCATGACGCTGGCCAGTGGGGATGGTAGTTCCCGTCCCTTACCCACTTCTGCACTCTGAAGAGGCTGTTCTGGTGCTGGGCTCTTACCTATAGTTTTGCCTACCCCTGACCTACTTGTTCCGATTCTACCTTCTACCTTCTCTCCAGTGCAGTGACAAAGTTGGTAGAAGTTTTCCAGATGTGGATGCTTCATGATCTGGTGCAGATGGTCCCCAGGTACAAATGCCCCAGTCCAGCCCTCCCCTAAAATGGCACCTCCATCCATAGGCTTGATCCTGTCCCGCCCCTGGGTAATGGAAACAGGGCCTGGTGGGACATTCAGAGACCTCCTGACTAGCCAATTTGGTATGGAAATATGTTTGTGGCTGTGGACAAGGACCCAGGGTGTCTCATGGTGGATGTAACATTAGACAGAGACTCTCTCTCTCTAGCCTCTGACTGCGCTGCCTGACCAGTCCTCCTTTCCTGTGCCAGTCCCAGGCATCCAGGTTCTCCACTAGTCTTTGGAGATGCCTGAGGCCCAGATGGAAGAAGGGGACCTACCCTTTTGCTCTCCTCAGTTCCTTGCCCCAGGGTTGGGTTCTACTTTCAGAATTCCTCAAAACATTTTGTGCTGGGCGCGGTGGCTCACGCCTGTAATCCCAGCACTTTGGGAGGCCAAGGCCGGTGGAGCACGAGGTCAGGAGATCGAGACCATCCTGGCTAACACGGTGAAACCCCGTCTCTACTAAAAATACAAAAAAAATTAGCTGGGCGTGGTGGCGGGCGCCTGTAGTCCCAGCTACTCGGGAGGCTAAGGCAGGAGAATGGCGTGAACCTGGGAGGCAGAGCTTGCAGTGAGCCGAGATTGCGCCACTGCACTCCAGCCTGATGGACAGAGCCAGACTCCGTCTCAAAAAAAAAAAAAAAAAAAAAAAAAAACATTTTGCACAAAACTCCCAGGTGACCCAAATCTGGACCACCTCTCAGAGCAGTCTTCCTGGATGTCGACCCTGGCCTGGGCTGGATAGGAATCGGGAAGATTTCTGGAGGGGGTGACTGGGGACAGGGGAGTTGGTTTTGGACAGGTTGAGTGTGTGCTGCCTGTGGAACCCAGTAGAATGGTCCAGTGGGCATTTGGATGGTATTAAAATGCTCCCACTCCCTCATTAGCTAGGCTTTCAAGTTCCTGCTTGCTTCAGAAAACTGGGGGTTGTGAAGAGCTCAGTCACTGAGTAGGTGAAGTTTGATTGGATGTCAGGAGAGGCAGTCATGGAGTGGAAACAGCTGTGACCTTTTCTTTTTTGCTTGTCATCTAATTGCTATTAGTCATTAGTTCATATAAATGGGCTAGAAAAGTGGATACCTTCGAGAAGTAGGACATGAATAAAGTATGGAGACTTAAACAGTAATGACATGCTGAGTTCACAGGTCTCTGTGTCATTATGACCTACCTTACATGTAGGTCATAAATATTTTATTTCTATCTAAATAAATTATAAAAAATGCACTTAATGCTATTAAGCTGCAGCTACTTACCTGAAAAGGAACAAAATATCGCCTCTAAAATAACTACTAATTATACAATTTTGCAAACTAATAAATATTATTTTAAATCTACTCAATAGTTGATAAATCAATTATGAATTAATCATAAAATTATACTGTGCTTTAATATTAGTTAAGTTTTTACTGTTTACTACTTAGAAAGCCATTTACTTTTTTAAAGTTAAATTTATTAACTTAAACCCTCAGCATTTCCCACTCATCTCAAACTCCTCTTTGACTTTTGTGTTCTGCTGAACCTTTGATTTGTCATGTTTCAACTCAAAGAGAATCCCTTCCCTGAGTGACCCCAGGGTGCCTTATGTGCCAGCGTCCCCCACAACCCCATTTTAAGAATGGCTCTCCCATTGAGAAGGCTGCAAAATGCCAGCCTACTGTTTCTCTCTCCTTTGTGCTGATCAGAAGAAAAATAGCTGTAGGTTTCCATTTTCCTTTCCATACAACTGTCCTGTGTTGCCTTTTGATCCTTTAGCAAATGTTACCTGCTTAGAGCAAGGGAAAACCATGTCAGCCCGCCTGTGTCCTCTGTGACCTGAGCTGACCTCACCTGCCCCTTGAGGTGCTACCCAGGTTGCCATTAGGCTTGGTGTAGATGCCACAGATCCTTCATGTCACATGACAGTGTTTTTGATATAACAGTCTTGTGCGTTTTTGATATCACAGTGACCAGTTAATCTGTAAAATCATACGTTTTTCTGTGGATTCTATCAAAAGAGGAAATGTGAGTCTTAAACTAATGCTTTCTAAAAAGAGGAAATGCATGTCTTAAATACCTTCCAAGTTCCCTTTAAGGTCTTTATGCAGGAAGGGTCCCCCTTGCACCATCCTGGCCCCAAGTGCCTGTGCCAGAGGCCCCCAGCGTCCTCCAGCTGAGTTGTTGGCAGGGGCAGCCATGTGGGCCAGACTGTGCAGGCTCTTCTTGTCTCACACCTCCCTGCAGGCCCAGGGGAGCTGGGGAAGGCGATGACAGAAGCAGGCAATTCCAAAACACAGTGTTGGGCTTGGCATTTCTTTGGCAGGACTAAAACTGTGTACCTTCTAGGAGTGTAGGGTGTGTGCATTTCACGATCAAGAAGCAGCAGCTGCCCTAACTTTGTCCACTCAGCAAGATGCTTCCTGTGCAGTTCTGCATTGGAACTACTCCACAGAAGTAAAAATGGGGGGCATGGAAGAAAGGATTTTCTGTTTTCCCACAAGACAGTGCTTGGATAGCAATAATTGTTACTATTTTAAACATGAAGAGGCTTTCTCATGAAATACTGCACTCCCTAGTTACGGTATTGTCCCCTCCCCACCACCCCACTTCCACCCCAAGTTCCCTATTCCCAGCTTGCACATCACCTTAATGCAAACCCATAAACGGTTCAGAAACATAATGCCACAGAATCAGAAAACTGGAGGAGACAAGCTGTGTATAACTGGATAAATCTAGGATTCTGGATATCCAAAGATAGCCACCATTTTGCTGTGGAAGGCATCATTACTTCCCTGAATAAATTGTAAAAATCATAAGATCCCTATACTTGCAGTGTGACACCTTCCCGTTAGCCCTGGGTTGGTTCCCTTCAGTTCAAGGTCATTGTTGGCAAAGTCTAGGGACTGGAGTGAAAATTGGAGGTAAACTTAATAGTCTATGCATCTCTAGAATTCCATACTTATGATTTATTCGTTTTTCTTTTATTGAGATGGAGTCTCGCTCTGTCACTCAGCCTGTAGTGCAGTGGTGCCATCTGGGCCCACTGCAATCTCTGCCTCCCAGGTTCAAGTGATTCTCCTACCTCAGCCTCCCGAGTAGCTGGGACTACAGGTGTGCAGCACCATGCCCGGCTAATTTTTGTATTTTTAGTAGAGACGGGGGTTTCGCTATGTTGTCCAGGCTAGTCTCGAACTTCTGACCTCAGGTGATCCACCCACCTCGACCTCCCAAAGTGCTGGGATTACAGGTGTGAGCCACCATGCTCAGCCATGATTTATTCTTTCTAATGGCATTTAACTGTCTGGAATTTTTCCCATTCTGCCTGGGATGACAGACATGTGTTTTTGAATTCTGTTGTTTGCATAGATAAAATAACTGGATGATCAAAATTTTTGGCGAAACATATGGGCATATGGGATACAGCCAAAAGTCTTTAAAGGAGGTGACATTTATTTTAAGGCCCAGTTGTTACTTATGTTGCTCATTTCTGTCTAGTGTGATGTCTGAGTTTGGGCTGCTTTAACAAAACTACCATTGACTGGGTAGTTTAAACAACAGAAATTTATTCCTCACAGTTCTGAAGGCTGGGAAGTCCAAGATCAAGTTGAATCTGAGGGTTCCTGTTGAGGGCTTTCTTCCTGGGTTACAGACGGATGCCTTCTTGCTATGCTCTCGCATGTCAGAGAGAGTTATGTCTCTGCTGTCTCTTCTTCTAAGGACACTAATCCCATTCATGAGGGTTCACAAAGGCCTCCCAAATGCCCCACCTCCAAATACTATCACATCAGGGATTAGGCTTCAACATATGAATGGGACACAAACATTCTATTCATTGTTATGTAGTGAACCAGAGGGCCAGATATTGACTCTGTCTACACAATTATTGTGTTTTGGAATAAACTGGGTGACTTGAAGCATCATCAATTGGTAAAACTAATACTGACCTTCTGGAGAGCTTATACTTCTTTCTGACCACAACCTCTGACAAGAATATTGCCTGGATTTGCTGCCTCAATTGGAGCAGAGGGAAGAGAGTCCCTTTATGGTGCTTAAGAGCCTGCATAGTGTAGAGGAGGAAAAAAAAAAACCTGCATCACAACAATTGCCCTCAAATCTCTTCCCTTCTGGGGGGACTTTCCTGAGAGGTCCAGAGTATCCACCCCACTCACCCACCCTCTGACTGACTCCATCACTATGTTCATACACATGGGCACACACAGACAGCCCGTGCTGCAGAGACAGACCAGCAACGTCCTCCCTTTGTTGAGTTCAGCAAAGACTAGCAGGGAAAGCTGTAAGAATAGGTGCTAATGAGGTTACTGGGGAAGGTGAGCAGCATGATGAATGCCCACAGTACATAGTGAGGTAGGATTGGAAGGGGTTAGCATCTTGGGGACTTAGGCTACTTGGAAAGGTAGGAATGTGTGGGGAGGATACTGATGCAATAGGCTTCCTACCATCACCATGCGGCTTGTCTTACCCATTCCAGCTCTGGTCTCTGTAACATGGGGAAAGATACCCAGTTTACACCAGTATCTGTCAAGTTCACTTTTAGGTCTTTAGGCAAGAAGTGCCCCCTTTACACTTCAGTCACTTATTAAAGCAATTATTTGCATCTCTTTTGCTCCGTAGACTGAGTTTTTTAAGAGCAGGGCCTGTGGTTTTTTTCAGAGTTGTCTCCAGTTGAAAGGAGTGAAGTTACAGAACACTTTAGTGCATATAAATGTTCTAAACTTTTAAGATTTTAAAAATTTAAAAAGATATTCTCCAAAAGCACCCTGGGTAGGGAATGTGTTAGGCAACTGTGCTACGATATTATCCAAACAAGCCAGTGTGGGCCTAGAGGTCCCAAGACCTTGGGAACCCTGAGGCTGAAGCCGCTCTGACAGCAACCCATGTGGAAAGCTGGAATTTGGCACAATTGGACCTGGAGGCTGGGCCATCACTCACACTGTGGTGTCTCCACTGAGCTGCTTCTGATCTGGGGTCCAGCTCACCCCTGCTTCTGTATGGCTCAAGGCTAGATGCTTGTATTAGTCTGCTCAGGCTGTCATAACAAAATACCACAGACTGGGTGGCTTAAACTAGAGAAATTTATTTTCTCACAGTTCTGGAGGCTGGAAGTCCAAGATCAGGATGCAGCCGGGTCGGGTTGTGGTGAGATCTCTCCTCCCTGGTCAATAGCTGGTCAATAGCTGCCTTCTCACTGTGTCCTCACACGGCCTTTCTTCTGTTCCTGTGCCTAAAGAGAGAAAGCAAACTTTCTGGCGTCTCCTAACGAAGACACTAATCCTAGCAGATCAGGGCCCTGCCCTATGACCTCATTTAACCCTTAAAACTTTCTAAGAGGCCCCATATACAAATACAGCCACACTGGGGTTAAGACTTCAGCATATGAATTAGAGGGGACACATACATCTAGTCCATAATAACTCTAGAGACAAACTATCTGGCTTTCAATCTCTCCTCTGTTACAAACTAGTTGTGGGACCTTGGGGACTTTCCTTTAACTTTTCTAAGCCTCAGGTTCTTCTTGGTAAAAATGGGGGCAATGATGGTACCTATCTCTGGGCATTGTAAGGATCAAATCAGATGATGTACACAATGGGCCTAGCGAAGGGCCCAGTATATAGTAGGTATCTAGTAATTATTAGTTAGCATTATTAATAGGGTCCTCTAAGTTCTGAGAATGAGTTTCCTAGACGGTAGTCCTAGGAGTGCAGTCTATCCTGGATTTCCAGGACCAGCCCAGGCCTGCATGAATGAGATTCCTGGGCCAGAGAGGTTCCAGGGCTCCCCAGTATTCTGCAAGGGAGCCAAACCTCTTCAGAGCCTCGTTAGCCTCCACAGACTTCCAACTGGGAAGTGGAAAAAAATAGGCCGAGAGGTGGTGGCAGCCCAAGGGTTCTAGAGAAGGGGAGTAGTCAGCCCCATCTACTCCTCCCTCACCCATCTCCTTTCAAAAACGATGGCAGAGGGAGGAACTGAGCCAGCTGAGTCTGCATGAAGGGTCACAGTGGATTCCTTCTGGCTTCTTTTTAGTTAATAAATAAATAACTTTTTTTTTTTTTGAGACGGAGTCTCGCTCTGTTGCCCAGGCTGGAGTGCAGTGGCATGAACTTGGCTCACTGCAACCTTTGCCTCCTGGGTTCAAGTGATTCTCCTGCCTCAGTTTCCTGAGTAGCTGGAACCTCAGGCATGCACCACCACGACCAGCTAATTTTTATAATTTTAGTAGAGACGGAGTTTTATCATGTTGGCCAAGCTGGTCTCGAACTCCCGACCTCAAGTGATCCGCCAGCCTCAGCCTCCCAAAGTGCTGGGATTACAGGCATAAGCCACCAAGCCTGGCCTAAAAAAAAAGCCTTTTGAACATATATTTTCAGATTATATGTTCCTCCTCCAATTTATTATATAAAATTTGAAAAATACAGAAACCTATGAAGGACATAAAACTCACCTGGAAACCTTCTCCCCAGAGTTAATTCCCTTAAGTCAGATAGACCTAAATCTGAAGCCCATCCCTCCCCCTGGAGTTGTGTGACCTTTAATGAGCTACTTGTTATTTTCAAAACCTCTGTTTATTCCTCTTAAAGTGAGGCTAATACTTCCTGCCTTGTTCCCACTTTGTGGGGGTTGCTGTGTGTATGCAGGTAAAGTGCCAGGCACAGGGTGTTTATTTACCGAGAGCTCTTATTTCCATTGAAGACGATGTCCTTAGCTTTTGATTCTAGCATCAAAGCTCAGACAAGAATTCTCAGTAAGCTATTATCACCTGCTCTTTCAGATTCTCCAACCTCCAGGCATGTGCTATGAACATGTAAGCAAACCCATCTTGTCATTTACAACATTGACATAATGATTATGCAGCAATTTTTCCAGCATAAGTATTCCTAGTTTTCCTCTTACCTTAAAGCTGCTTTAAAAGGCGAGGATTAAGCCAGACATGCTGGCATGCATCTGTAGTCTCAGCTACTCAAGAGGCTGAAGCTGGAGGATCGCTTGAGCCCAGGAGTTCAAGTTCAGCCTGGGCAATGAAGTAGAAAACTAAAAAACAAACAAACGAGCAAACAAACAATTTAAGGTGAGGATTATATCTTCTTTTTTTTTTTTTTTTTTTTTTTTTTTTTGAGACGGAGTATCGCTCTGTCACCCAGGCTGGAGTGCAGTGGTGCAGTCTCGGCTCACTGCAAGCTCCGCCTTCCGGGTTCACACCATTCTGCCTCAGCCTCCTGAGTAGCTGGGACTACAGGTGTAGCATGGAGGATTGGGTTTGTTTCTTCCTCCAGCAAACTCTAGTGTCACTATCACTTCTCTCTTCTTTTCTTTTTTCTTTTTTTTTTGGAGACGGTCTTGCTGTGTCACCCAGGCTGGAATGCAGTGATGTGATCTCAGCTCACTGCAGCCTGAACCTCCTGGGCTCAAGCCGTCCTCCCACCCACCCCCCCAGTAGCTGGGACTACAGGCACGTGCCACCACGCCTGGCTAATTTTTGTATTTTTTGTAGAAACGGGATTTCACCTTGTTGCCCAGGCTTGTCTCGAACTCCTGGACTCAAGCGATCCTCCTATCTTGACCTCCCAAAGTGCTGGGATTACAGGCGTGAACCACCACACCTGGCCCATTTCCCTCTTTTAAAGCAAACTGAGAACCTGGATCTCTCCTTTCCTAGTCACACTTGGACTTGGCTTTGTAATAAGTGAGAGAGGGAGAGACTGCATCTCAGACTTCTGGGCTTCCTTTGGCCAGAGGGGCTCTATCCACCACCCAAGAACCAAACCCATTTTCTTATTATTGCATATGAAATTAAAACTCCAGATTTTAGATTTTAGGACAAAAGATCCCTTGAAATGTGTTTAGCTTCACCCCAGCTCCAGACAATAGGCCTGTGGCTGTGGCTGTCCCCTCTTCCCTAGTCTCCTCAGTTGGCTCCCCACTCTCTCTGCCCTGGCACCTTCCACTCTAGGCGAGCAGGACCTCTTCTCCCCAGAGGTCAGAATGATACCCTGCAGGGAGCAGATGTTCCTGGAGTACAGTTATCACTCCCAGCCACCTGCCTTGTTTCCCAGCACTCCCTCAGGCAGCAGCCCCCAAGGGCCATGCTTTCCTTACAGCAGGAGAACCTGGTGGTTAAGGCTCCATATGAGCTTTCTTGTTCGTTGTTGAGATTCCATGCACTCGAGCCTGGCCAACTTGGCAAAAAATAAACCAACTCTGTCCAGAAGAACAGGCTATGATCTCCAACTATCTGACATGTCCCCTTACAAGAGGTACTCCTTTAATAGATCTCCCAAGGCCTTTTCACCCTGGGACACAGCCTTCCCAGAACTTCCCTGGTGGCAGACAAAGTTAAATGATGAGGATGAGAGAAAATATGTTGATTCCTTTGTTCTATTCATCATAGTTAGCTGTGTTAGGAAAATTGAGCCTTATCCTGGACATAGAGTTGCCAAATATCCCTGAAAACAAACATGGAATTGGTCTACTACTCATTGCTTTAAACCATTTTGATTGTGTTAGAGTGCAACAAGTAGATGGGGCTATTTATTCGTTTATTCACCAGTTTTGAGTATTCTGTACTGGATGCTGAGGATGAGGAGCGGGCAGAGACAAAGATGACTGATAGGACTGCCTTTGAGGACCTTACTCCATAGGTGGAGACAGAATCTAGTGCCATGAAGGCAATGGATCTAGTGAAGGCACAAAGAGAGTCAGAGAAAACTTTTTCAGAAGAGGGGACAATTGGGCCCTGAAGAATGAGAAATTTACTGCATATAAAAGTGGGCTTTATTTTACCTCAAGGACACACTGCAATGGCGTAATCTCCTTCCTGCTGGTCAGAGTTTGTCCTATATTTTCTAAACCTAAATGTAAATATTTTCTGTTCAGATACCTAAGGGTCAAGAAAGTTGCATATCCTTATTATTATAAATCCTTATTAGAATTTATATTATAAATATAAATATAACAATTTTATATACTTATATAATTATAATTTATATTATAAATATAAATCCTTATTATTGTAGATAATTCCTTATTTATTTTGGATGTTAACCAAAGTGTGCCCCCTGGATGGAATTTTAAGCAACTCACTATGACCACAGCTATCTGAGCTGCCCTCAGCACTGGCCCCATTTCCTGTGTGCACCCCATTTCACTTCTCAGGTCCCTGCAGTGGCTCCCCCACATCTCCACACTCTCCTCAAATCCACTCACTCTGTACCACTCCCACGAGCTATCAGCCCTCAGCTTTGCAGAGCAGAGAGAATGCAAACTCACTTATATGCCTGTCTCTTCTGCATCTGCACATCACCTCCTCCTACAGGCCTTTGACTTTAACCTCTCTGTATCTCTTTCCTCTTTGGTGAAGTGGGCATAATAATGCCTTCCCCGCAGGATTGTTGGAGGGATCTAATCAAGCAAGCCATGTAAATTGACAAATGAGGGCCTCTTTTGTTGAGGCCTTCTGTTAATGATGGTCACCATTATTTTATGCTACCTCCTTCAGGAGCTCACATCATAAATAGTTCCTTGATCTCTTAGATCTTTAATCTCTCCCTTGGCTCCTTCTTCACTCCCTGAAAAATATTGGTCCTAAAATTGATACTTTCTCTCAGCCATGCTCCTTGAGCTGTTTCTAGGCTTGCTTTACTCACAGAGATCTTGACGGCTGTATATGCAGTCTCCACAAACTTGCCTTCAATCAGTGTTCGTCAAAGACTCACTGATTTCCAAAGCAGAGGTCAAGATCTTCTGTGGTCCTTGCCCCCACTTCACTGCATGGCTACATTTAATGCTAAGGGAAGGGAGCTCTACAGAGGAGGGAGTAGTCAGTGATGTCAAATGTGGCTACTTGATGCATGATCCATTTTGAGTTAATTTTTATATAAGATTTTAGGTTTAAATTGAGGCTGGGTTTTTGGCCTGTGGATATCCAACACCATTTGTTGAAAAGACTGTCCTCCCTTCACTGAATTGCTTTTGCACCTTTGTCAAAAATCAGTTGACCACAGTTGTCAAGATCACGCAGTCTTGATTACTAGAGCTATGTAATATGTCTTGGAATCAAGTAGACTGATTCCTCTGACTTTATTCTTCTTTGTAGAAGTTGCTTTCGCTGTCCCAGTTCCTTTGCCAATCCACATACATTTTGACAATAATATACAAAAGACTTGTGCTGAGATTTTAACAGGAATTGCGTTAAACATGTATGTCAATTTGGGGAGAATTGACACTATGTTGAGTCTTCCAATCCATGAACATGGTATGTCTCTCCACTTACTTCGATTGTCTTTGATTTCTTTCATTGGCATTTTGTAGTTTTCAGCATACAAGTCCTATGTGTGTTTTTTCTGTTTTTATATTGACAGATAAATTGTATGTATTTGTTGTATGCAACATGATGTTTTGAAGCACATACGCATTGTGGAATGACTAAATCTAGTTAATTAACAGATGAATTACCTCATATGAGAGGTTAGAACACAATAGCCACACTCAAAGTATTTTTCAAGAATACAATGCTATTATTAACTATAGTCAGCATGTTGTACAATTTATTTAACTGAAATTTTGAACTTATTTAACTGAAATTTTGTATCCTTTGACCAACATTTCCCCAACATTTGACCAACATTTCCCCAACTTCCTTTACAACAACCACTCCAGCCGTTGGTAACCACCATTCTGTTCTCTATGTCTTTTTTTTTTTTTTTTTTGAGATGGAGTCTCGCTCTGTCGCTCAGGCTGAATGGCAGTGACATGATCTCAGCTCACTGCAACCTCCACCTCCTGGGTTCAAGCAATTCTCTGCCTCAGCTTCCCAAGTAGCTGGGATTACAGGCACCCACCACCATGCCCGGCTGGGTTTTGTATTTTTAGTAGAGACGGGGTTTCACTATGTTGGCCAGGCTGGTCTTGAACTCCTGACCTCGTGATCCACCCGCCTTGGCCTTCCAAAGTGCTGGGATTACAGGTGTGAGCCACCACGCCCAGCCTCTGTTATCTATTTCTATGGATCAACTTTTTTAGGTTCCACATAGGAGTGAGAGCATGTGGTATTTGTCTTTCTGTGCTTGGCTTACTTAACCTCATATTCTCCAGATTTATCCAAGTTGTTACACATGACAGGACTTCCCCCTTTTTTATGGCTGAGCAGTATTCTATTGTGTATATATACATCTTTTTCATCCATTCATCCATTGATGGACACTAGAGTTGATTCCATATATTGGCTATTGTGAATAATGCTTCAGCAAACAAGAAAATGCAGATATCCCTTCAACATACTGATCTCATTTCCCTTGGATATATACCCAGTAGTGGGATTGCTGGATCATATGGTAGTTCTATTTTTAAGTTTTTAAGGAATCTCTATACTGTTTTCCATAATGACTGTTCTAATTTACATTCCCACCAACAGTGTACAAGAGTTCCCTTTTCTCCACATCCTTGCCAACACTTGTTATCTTTCATCTTTTTGATAATAGTCATTCTAACAGGTGTGTAGTGATAATCTCGTTGTGGTTTTAACTTGTACTTTTCTGATGACTAGTGATGTTGAGCACTTTTTGATAAATCTGTTGGCCATTTGTATGTCTTCTGAGAAATGTCTATTCAGGTTCTTTGCCCATTTTTAAATTGAGTCGTTTTCTTGCTGTTGGGTTCTTTCAATTCCTTATTTATTTTGGATATTAACCTCTTGTCAGATGTATAGTTTGCAAATATTTTCTCCCATTCTGTAGGTTTTCTCTTCACTCTGTTGTTTCCTTTGCTGTGTAGAAACTTTTTAGTTCGATGCAATACCACTTGTCTATCTTTGCTTTTGTCGTCTATGCCTATACATGTTTTCTTGGATTTATGCCTATTTCACTTTTTCTGAGTATTCATGTGTTCATTGCTAGTGTACAGAAAAAAGTAGCCTTTTGTATATTGATTTTTTAACTTGTGGCCTTGCTTATTTGTTCTAGGAGATTTTTTTTGGTAGATTCCTTGAAATTCTTTATGTGGATCATCATATCATCTGCAACTGGGGACAGTTTTGTTTTTTCCTTTTCAATCTATATGGCATTTATTTCATTTTTCTTTCCTTATAGTGCTGGCCAGAATAACCTGTGTTGCCTAGCAATGGCAAAAGTAGACATCTTTGCCTCTGAATTGTAGCCTTTCACCATTAAGTCTGATGCTAGCTGTAGGGTTTTTTTGTAGGCGTTCTTTATCAAGTTGAGGAAGCTACCCTCTCTCCCTACTTTTCTGAGAGTTTTTATCATGAATGGGCGTTGAATTTTGTCAAATGCTTTTTCTGCATCGGTTGATACAATTTTGTGATTTTTCTTCCTTAGCTTATTAAGATGGTGGATTACATTGATTGTTTTTCAAATATTGAACCAACCTTGCATTTTTTGAATAAACCCCATTTGTGTGGTGTCTAATTCTTTTTATGTGTTGCTGAATTCTGTTTGCAAATATTTTGTCAAGAATTTTTTATATCTATATTCACGAGACATATTGCTCTGTAGTTTTCTTTTTGTAGTGTCTTTGTCTGGTTTTCGGTATAAGGGTAATACTGGCTTCATAAAATGAATTGGGAAGGGTTTCCTTCTCTTCTATTTTCTGGATGAGATCGGTATTAATTCTTCTTTAAATGTTTGAAAAAGTTCTCCAGCTTTTGAAAACTGTTGATGCTGGAGACCCAATCTGGCCCAAATAAATCTGAATCTCTGGGGGTGGGGCTTGGACATACGTAGTTGTCCAAAGCTACTCAGGTGAGCTTAATGTGCAACTAGCTGTGGAGCTCAGTGTTGGTTGTGGACTTATTGAAGCCAAAATAGGAGCATGAAGGAAGCAGAATCCATCTGAGGAATGTCATGAATTAAATGGATGTGAAATTTGGAGAGTTCAGCTCTGAGACACGACCCTGGAGGCTCTGGTGTTTTCAGGATACGGTGCAGTGTAAGGGAGACATTAGTTGTATAAGATATGTGCGGCCGGGCGCAGTGGCTCACGCCTGTAATCCCAGCACTTTGGGAGGCCAAGGCAGGCAGATCGCGAGGTCAGGAGATCGAGACCATCCTGGCTAACACAGTGAAACCCCATCCCTACTAAAAATACAAAACAAAATTAGCCGGGCATGCTGGTGAGCACCTGTAGTCCCAGCTACTCGGGAGGCTGAGGCAGGAGAATGACGTGAACCTGGGAGGTGGAGCTTGCAGTGAGCTGAGATCGCGCCACGGCACTCCAGCCTTGGCGACAGAGCGAGACTCCATCTCAAAAAAAAAAAAAAAAAAAAAAAAGGACATGTGGGTTCGACTTGGCTACTTGATAAACATAAATTCCTTAGCAATTTCAGCTTTCTCATCTGTAAAATGCCTTAGGTTGTTTTGGGGATAGTAGAGATATGAGAAATGAGATATGAGACATAGAAAATGAGATAATAGATGTGAAAATGCTTTGGAACTCACATAGCATTTTGAGAAAGTAAAACATGATGTTTCTGTAGGCCTCAGCTTCTCCCTTACTGCCACCATGTCCTGATTCCTAATAAGTCCCTCTGGGAAGCCAGTGGGAGGCTTGTGACTCCCACTGGCTGTAGGGGAAACTTCCTCCTCTTCTTTGTTCACTTACCCTGACCATGGAGTTTGGGCTCTGATAGGAGGGATGGGACCCTGGAAACAGTGAGAAGGGACTTTGACCTTGACCATGCTCACCTTCTTGTAGGAACATGCTTGCCAACTCAGCCAGCGTGAGGATCCTCATCAAAGGAGGCAAGGTGGTGAACGATGACTGCACCCACGAGGCTGACGTCTACATCGAGAATGGCATCATCCAGCAGGTGGGCCGCGAGCTCATGATCCCTGGCGGGGCCAAGGTGATTGATGCCACAGGGAAACTGGTGATCCCTGGTGGCATCGACACCAGCACCCACTTCCACCAGACCTTCATGAATGCCACGTGCGTGGACGACTTCTACCATGGGACCAAGGTAATGCTCCTGTTTGTCAAAGGTGGCTTCCTCTTTGGCTTTTTTATTCTGCTTCTGGGGCTGCTCCAGACTAGACCCAGGTGAGCCAGGTGCTCCCAGTGTATTGCTGGCAGGAGAAGGGTGTGTCAGGGCCACTATGGCAACTACAATAGGGATTTCCAGCTTAATGTCACAGGTTTCCATGATTACAGAAAAGGAGGCATTTAGGCCTGTTTTGCTAATCATATCATTTACCCAAGTACCCAGGCTGAGAACCAATTTTATTTTTATATTTTTATGTCATGTAATACAAGCCTAGAGGAAGAAGAGAATAAGCTGGTGTTTGTTATTGTGTAGGGGAGTGGGTTGGTCTGATGGACTTCTTTATGTTTATAAACTGAATTAAATTCCCAAAGACTGAAAGACAAATTTGCTTCTTCTAGATGATGATACAGCTTCTATTACCTCTCCTGGCTTGCTTGTTATTTTTTAAAATAACTGGAAAATTGCTGGTGGTGGGTTCTCTTTTCAGAGTGAGTTACCATGGACAATATTTAACCGTTACTGAGCTGGACCTGAGCTACTGTAAGTTCCTGGATGCCAAAAACAAAAATTCAGAAGAAAAATTAGGAGGAAACTACATTCTGCAAAAAGAGTCATGAATGGGCTTTTTTTTTTTTACCCTTCCCGTATGTTCCAGACACCTCTGTTACTGCTGTCATCCCTCTTCCTTGTGATTTTCTATCTCATGCTGGCCTCTCCCCGGATATCAGACTATGGGCTCCTTGAGGGCAAGGCCTGGCCATTTTCCTCTGCTTTCCCAGAAGCTGGACTGACCTGGAACTAGAGTAGCTGTCCTGTAAGTGTGCAGGCAGAGGCCAGGCCTGGGGACACAGCTTGATGGACCAGCCCCACCTCAAGTAGATGGCCTTTAAGGTCTCCTTGAAGACAGGCCCCCTTCCCAATCCAGGGGCTGCAGACCAGACCCTGGGAAGGCTGAGCTATGAGGAGTCACAGTAGTCATTGCCCGGCTGTGCCCACACAAGGATGCTCCCTGGCCTAACCCTCTGGCATCAGGGTTACACCTGCTCGCTCTAGCCCAGTCCAGGGAAGAGAGGTAGTAGGCCGACCCTCCTTGCTTTCTCCTCTGAGAATTCCCCCAGGCCCTGAAAGTGGTATTTCGATCATGAAATGGGGAGCCCCATCCTCATAAACTCAGGATCCTCTTGCAGGGTGCCTGGTGACAGTCGGGACCTTTCTGAAGTGACTGAGCATATCCAGCTCACCACCCTCATGCACCAAGCCAGGCCAGGCCTGCGGTTATTGTTGTCATTTTCACTGAAGTATAGCATATATACAGAGAAGTGCAGAAATTGTAAGTACACAGAATTGCCACCGTTGAATGCACTTGTAACCAGCTCCCAAGTCAAGACACCAAACTTTACCAGCACCCAGAAGCTCCTCCAGTCACAGGTCCCCACTAGGGATAACCACTATCCTGACTTCTAATAGACTTTTTAAAATAACAGCTTAATCGAGATGTAATTCACATATACAATTCATGTATTTAAAGTGTGTGAGTCAGTGGTTTTGGTATATTTATCACAGCTTGGTTTTGTCTATGTAGATGAAATGAAGCAGTATGTACCTTCATATTGGCTTCTTTTGCTCAAAAATTAATAAATTCATTCACTTTCATTGCTTAATACTATTCCACTGTGTAATACAGCACATAGCAATTATCTCTCTGTCAGTGGTCATTTAGGTCATTGCTTGTTTGAAGCTAAACATTGTCACTATGAACATGTTCTTGTACATATCTTCAGCAAACATGTCTGTACACATTTTGTTGGGCACATACTCCTAGGAATGGAATTGCAGGGCCCATAGGGTGCACTTACGTTCAGCTTTAATAAGTAATGCCAAATAGTTTTCCAGACTGGTTGTAACAATTTATGCTCCCAGCAGTAGTGTAAGAGAGGCATTTAACATTGACATCACCAGTCCATGCTGGGGCCCATTCTGTAGTATGCTCAGGCCTTGCACTAAAACTGCACCTTCCTAGTTACTGTCCCTGTTTTGAGGAGTCCTTTAGGCCAGCATCAGATGCCACGCTGTCACTATGCTGTCTACCAGCCTCGCGGAGGGCAGACTGGCCTCCTTTGTCTCATTTTCCACATTGTCATCTGCTAGGGCCTCATTAGCCAAGAGTGACTGGTTTTCCCCTGAGAGCCATCAGCTCTTTACAGCTGATGAAGAGCTCTGCACACATGTCTTTATGCAAGGTGGTGGGTAACTCTTGATCTTTTCTGCTTCTCATTCACACAAGTAGCTGCCTCCAAAAAACATCTAAAGGCCCCTGGTGATGAAAGGCCCCAGATCTCCCATTTCTGCAGGTTTAGGCTGCCTCAGGAGCCCCAGTCCATGTCAGGCCCTAGTTGTAGGGAATTTAAGAGACCGCAGACCCCAAGCCACCCTGGCAGCTGGTGTCACTTAAACTGACACTTCGTTATATCCGTGCGCCAAGCAAGATTGTAATTGTCCTTGTGTCCCAGCCCTCACATTAAGCCTCTGTGTGGTGGCCTTGTTCTGCCTGGACTCCATTAGTAGATCCTGCCCAGAGTCCTGAAATTCCTGCCGCAACCCCTCCACTCCACACCAGGATTTCCCCTTTACATTGTGGCTCCTGCAGCCGAATGGTGTGGCTTCCCAGTTTCTCCTGTTCCTGAAAATCTCCTGGGGAGAGAAAATGCTCTCCTACTGAAACGCTGATGGGGACGGGTAGATTTAATTATTCACACCGCCTGTGGCACCCGTGCAGAGGCTGTGCACCCTGATGGACCGCCGCTGACCTACTTAGCATGCTCTAAGAAAGGTTGATTCACTTTAAGCATCTGGGTTTATAATAGAACAGTAATCCCAAGGAAAATCTCACCCGAACGATTAGCCAAGAAAGAAGGAGAGATCAAGTTGCATCTTTTTGTTCTTGTCAGACAGATCGCGGGGCCCTGAACCCTGCAAACAACACCCCACCCCCGCCCCGCCCCACCCCAGCTAGCGTCTGCTTGTTGATTTGGCGGCAGCAGCAGCCGGGACTAGGAAAACAAAACAGTTGAAAGCCTGGCCTTTCCAAGAACATCTGGGCCTCCATTGTAGTTGGTCTCCAGGGATTTCTCTCCAGTACTTCTTTAGCCCACGCCTCGCTGGCCCCAGCCTCTGAAAGAGGCTGTGGCAGGCTCTGCCTGGCTCCCCTACTCACAGCCTGGTCACTTGACCCTCCTCCCTGCCCCAGGCAGCACTTCCCCAACACCCTACCACCTGCAGGCCCCGCCCTCCCCAGGCCCAGAACTAGGGTTTCCGGATGGTGCCAGGACCACCTGCTGGCTAACAATACAGACCTCATTCCAAAAAGGAGGTTATCTCTGTGAGGTGGCAGGGGGAGAGGGAGTGAAGAGGGAGAGCCAGTGACACCAACTGCGCTCAGAAGGGCCAGAATTTTAGTCTGGTTGTGGGTTCTCATATTATTATTCTGCTTAAGTAGATGTTGCATTTAGTCTCTTTCATACGTATCTAGTATTACAGAGTAAAGAATGTTCTTACAGGCTCTTGAGCTCCACCCACCAATGGCTCTCCAGGATCAGGTGAAAATATCAGAATCAGATTTTTAAAACTACAGTCATTCACAAGCAAACCAGGTATGTGGCAAAATAAAAATAAATATAGGTACCAGCCCCTCACTAAGATATTGATAGAGAGGACAGACACGTGCAACTGAACAAGCTTCCTATGTACCTTTTCTGCCTTCCTCTCCCCACAAAAATATTTTAAGAACTGCTGTGTAGGCCAGTGATTTTCACCCTTTTGAAGCAAATTACATCAGAACTGTCAGAGCAGCTCCATCTTAAACAGGGGCTGGGTAAAATGAGGCTAAGACCTACTGGGCTGCATTCCCAGATGGTTCAGGCATTCTAAGTCACAAGATACAGGTCATAAAGACCTTGCTGATAAAATAGCTTGCAGTAAGGAAGCCGCCACGTCCCACCCAAACCAAGAGGGCCACAAGGAGTGACCTCTTGTCGTCCTCACTGCTACACTCCCACCAGTGCCATGACAGTTAACAAATGCCATGGCAACATCAGGAAGTTACCCTAGATGGTCTAAAAAAGGGAGGCACGAATAATCCACCCCTTGTTTAGCATATCATCAAGAAATGACCATAAAAATGGGCAACCAGCAGCCCTGGAGCTTCTCTGTCTATGGAGTAGCCATTCTTTTATTCCTCTACTTTCTTTTTTTTTTTTTTTTTTTTTTGAGACAGTCTCACACTGTCACCCAGGCTGGAGACCAATGGCAAGATCTCGGCTCACTGCAACCTCCGTCTCCTGGGTTCACACGATTCTCATGCCTCAGCCTTCCGAGTAGCTGAGATTACAGGTGCACACCATCACACCTGGCTAATTTTTTGTATTTTTAGTAGAGAAGGGGTTTCACTCTGTTGACCAGACTGGTCTCAAACTCCTGACCTGTGATCCACCCGCTTTGGCCTCCCAAATATTCCTCTACTTTCTTGATAAACTTGCTTTTGCTTTGTACTATAAACTGGCCCTGAATTCTTTCTTGCACGAAATCCAAAAACCCTCTCTTGGGGTCTGGATAAGGACCCCTTTCCTGGAACAGAACCACTTGGGGAATTTTTGAAAGATCCAGTGTCCAGTCCCCAGCCCAGCCCAATTAACTCCAGTTCTGTGTTCTCCCCGTCATCCCTGGTAATTCTGAAGAACTTTGGTGGGGGGGTTGAGTGGCACAGGCTGTACTCCTGTTGCCCCTCCGACCCTCACCTTGTGAGCCAGGGCTGACATCCGAATCCCCTGGGTCTGCCTTGGGGAAGCTTGGGCCTGTCTTGTTTTGACCTTGCTGGTCCTTCTTATTTGCTTCTCTCTTTCTATTCACATTGCAATGCCTCCTAGTTGGGCTCCCAAACCCCAGCCCGGGGCCCAGAGCTTCTGTGCTTGTTAACTTCCCTAACCCGGTGTCCTGCCCTCCTGTCTGTACCTATGGCAATCATCAGTGAGAGAGAAGTTGGCAGTGACAGAGATGCCATCAAACAGAAGTCTACTTGGGGCTGGCCCTCTTCTGTGAGGGTCCAGAGACTTGCTCTTGTCTGTGCCAGAGGCTCTCTGGTCCCAGAGACAGCTTCCCACCAACACAAAATTAGCATTGGGGAATCTTACCGTCAACCTGTGGGGGAAGCCAAATCCTAATCAAGAGTGCTTGTGCAGCATGGGATCGGCCTAGGGGACAACCGGTAGCGCAGGCTAGGGTGGCCTGCCACCCCTCACCCCCATGGAAGATCCTGCCCCTTCCTGCCCTCCCACTGCAGAGGACTGGACCCCATCTGGTAGGGCCCTGAGGTATGCCCCGCTAGGACATAAATGAATTCCCTTTGGTGCCCAGCCCTGCCAGCTTCCTTACCAAGGATCCCATTTGTCTGCTTGGCAGGTTGCTTTTGCTACTTTTGTCTTCAAAATGTGCTCTCGTGGAATGAAGCCTATAAATGTGGCTCATTTCCTTTCTTCTTTTTATTGAACTCCAGTATTCTGTTTCTGTTAAATTCTGGCCAAAATTTCTTTCCCATCTTTAAGCTCTGCAATGATACTTCCTGCTCATGGGGATCCAGACTCCTATGGTCTTGCTTATTAATTTATGTTCTCAAGTTCACTTATGTCTCCATCCCTGCAAGAAGTTGGATGGCACCTTAGAAATCATCTAGTCCCACCCACCCATTGATAGGAGACCCAGAGAGGATGCATGAACCTGCCAGGCGCTGTGGCTCATGCCTGTAATCCCAGCACTTTGGGAGGCCAAGTGGGGAAGATTGCTTGAGCCCAGGAGTTTGAGAGCAGCCTGGGCAACATGGCAAAACACCATCTCAACAAAAAATAGAAAATCAGCCAGGTGTGGTGGTGTGCGCTTGTAGTCCCAGCTGCTCAGTAGGCTGAGTGGGGAGGATCACCTGAGCCCAGGAAAGTTGAGGCTGCAGTGAGCTGTGATTGTACCACTGCACTCCAGCCTGGGTGACAGAGTGAGACCCTGTCTCAAAACAAAAACAAAAACAGAAGTCTGAGGATGCATGAGTAACCCACATCCCAGGGCCAGTTGGACCAGAAGTCAGGTTTCTTAGCCTTTTCACCACCCCATTTGGGGCCTCCTGAGACCTCAGGACTGAACCCCTTTCAGCCTGTGGCTGCATGCAAAATTTCTCTTGCTACTCTGTGGCCCCAAATTTCCCTGGACCAGATGAGGGTATCTGAGAAGGGACACTCATCAGGCAGGCAGTTGAATGAGCTCTCTGCCTGCCCAAGACAGTAGCTTTATGAAATGCCGCTCCTCCCTGCAGGAATAACTGACATCAGTGCCTTAGAGCTGAATAGTTTTTACTATGTATAAAAGGTGGTTGTAAGGATTAGATGAGATGATGCATAACAAATGCTTCACGAAGCGCCTGATGCAGAATATACACATGAAATAAATGTTAGCCCCCAGACTGGGACTACCTGCTTCCACCCCAGGCTCTTTTCTTTCAGTTCCTTGAGAAAAGATCCACCCACTTTGGCTTCATGATGAAATTGCTCCACTGGGCACCAAGGGCCCATGCTACCTGTGTCCCTGGGCTTGGCTAGCAGGCACCCTGGCAGGCCTTCTCTGGGAATCGGCCCTCACCTCCCAGCTCGTTTTCCATGCCCATTCTTCCCGCTGCCCCACCGCCCCTCCGGCCTAACTGTGGGGGTTGAGATTAGCATAGCTGGGCTCCTCTCTCCACTTTCTTCTGTGACTCACCCACAGGCTGTAAAGAGCCCTGTGAAGGCTTCATGAAGTGATTTCCCCTCCCCTGCCACCTGGAGGACATCCCTCTACCCCCTCCATCGGTACCTAGTCTGCTTGTAGAGGGTATATTAGTTTTCTGCTGTGTAACTAATTGCCTCAAATTCAGCAACCTAAAACACCCATTTATTAACTCACAGTTCTGAAAGTAGAAATCTGGGCACGGCATGACTAAATCTTCAGCTCAGAGCCTCTCAAGCTGCCATCCAGGTGTCACTGAGCTGCATTCTCATCTGGACTCCAGGGTTCCCTGCCAAGCTCGTGTAGTTGTGGCAGAATTCCATTTCTTGGAGTTCAAGGACTGAGGTCCCTGTTTCCTTGCTGGCTTTCAGCCTGCAAGCGGATCTCAGCGCCTGGAGGCTGCCAGCACCCCTTGCCAACTGCCCCTTCCATCTTCAAAGCCAGCAACATACTCACCTCAGGTCCCTCTCCTGTTTCAAATCTCTCACTAGAATCTCTTTCACCAGGCAACCAGGTGGGAATCCATACCTTTTTTTGTTTGTTTGTTTGTTTTGAAACAGAGTCTCGCTCTGTCACCAGGCTGGACTGCAGTGGTGCAATCTCAGCTCACTGCAACCTCCACCTTGCAGGTTCAAGCGATTCTCCTGCATCAGCCTCCCAAGTAGCTGGAACTACAGGCGCCCGCCTCCATGCCCAGCTAATTTTTGTATTTTTAGTAGAGACGAGGTTTCACTGTGTTGGCCAGAATGGTCTCTATCTCTTGACCTTGTGATCCGCCCACCTCGGCCTCCCAAAGGGCTGGGATTACAGGCGTGAGCCACCGTGCCCAGCCAAACCATACCTTTTATGAGCTCACCTGATTAGTCCAGACCCACTGAGAATAATCTCCTTTTTTTCAAGGTCAGCCGTGCCATGGAATATAACCTAATCATGAGTATGTTTTCCCATCTTATTCACAAGATCCTTGCCACACTCAGTGAGAGGCAGTCATACAGGAATGTAGGTCACTGGAAGTCATCTTAGAATTCTGCCTACCCCGGGGAGTCACATGCAAAAACATGGCTATCCTATAGACATTTTGCCCTAGTACATCTCCACTCCAACTATCTTGCTTAAACTACTTAAATCATTATTTATTTATTTATTTATTTATTTTTTTTTTTTTTTTTTTTTTTTTTTTTTTTTTGAGACAGAGTCTAGCTCTGTCGCCCAGGCTGGAGTGCAGTGGCCGGATCTCAGCTCACTGCAAGCTCCGCCTCCCGGGTTCACGCCATTCTCCTGCCTCAGCCTCCCGAGTAGCTGGGACTACAGGCGCCCGCCACCTCGCCCGGCTAGTTTTTTGTATTTTTTTTAGTAGAGACGGGGTTTCACCGGGTTAGCCAGGATGATCTCGATCTCCTGACCTCATGATCCGCCCGTCTCGGCCTCCCAAAGTGCTGGGATTACAGGCTTGAGCCACCGCGCCCGGCCTACTTAAACCTTTTTAAGACTCCACATTTATATTTTTATTTATTTATTTATTTATTTTATTTTACTTATTTTTTTGAGATGGAGTCTTGCTCTGTCACCCAGGCTGGAGTGTAGTGGTGCGATCTCAGCTCACTACAACCACCGCCTCCTGGGTTCAAGCAACTCCCCTGTCTCAGCCTCCCAAGTAACTGGGAATACAGGCGCCTGCCACCATGCCTGGTTAATTTTTGTATTTTTAGTAGAGATGGGGTTTCTCCATGTTGGTCCGGCTCGTCTCGAACTCCTGATCTCAGGTGATCCGCCCGCCTCAGCCTCTCAAAGGGCTGGGATTACAGGCGTGAGCCACTGCGCCCAGCCCACATTTACATTTTTTAAATCAAAAATCACCTTAGCCCCCCTTCACCTCACAGCTCTCTCTATGCCTGATGCGGTGTCCCTGCAATGGCTCCCTGTTGTCTAAGACATCAAGTTTGGATGTATGGATCTTCCCCCTGGGCAACCCCCGATCTGACCTTGCCCTCCCATCGATCCCTCATGGCCAGCTGCTCCCCACACGCACCCATCCATCAGGAAGACGCCCTCCATGGACGTCCTATGCTGCCTGTTGCCAGCTCTCTCCACCCCTGCACAGAGCCCCTCCTTCAAGGCAAACACCCTCTCATCTCACTCCTTCTTCAGCTAACCCAGCTCCAGGATGTCACTTTCTTCTCCCCAGCTGAAATAACTTGTCATCCTGGGGCTTTCAAATTGTTTCCCATATTAAGTTTGTTTCTCAACAAGATTGAAGACCCTTTGAGGAGCAGAGACCACAGTTTAACTTGTGACTCGCCAAAGAACCCAGATAGCTCTAATGGTGTAGTCGACATCCAAGAAATGGATGTCATCATGGAGTGGGAGTTATCAGCACAGACTGGGGCTATGAATGCTGGAGTTTGGATTTCAGTTACACATTCACTTGCTATGTAATGTGGGCAAGTTAATCTGTCTTTCCCTTCATTTTCATATATGGAAAATGGAGATTATAATGGTTCTTTATAAGTGCTAGTTGAGCTATTATTTGTAAAGAACTTAAAAAGAATACTTGGTGCTTATTAAGCATTATGTGAGTGTTTGTTAAATAAATAAATAGATCATGTTGATCAAAGTCAGACCCCTTAAAACTCCATTTCTACTATAGTTTCCTCATAAGCATACATATTAAACAGTTAAGCATCAAATAGGAAGTAAAAGAACTGAATTTCGTTCCTACCATTAGAATTTCTGTGTGTGTTTTAGAGTTTGAACGGAGTCCGATAGTAATAGTGACAAATTCTAGATAATTTTCTCTCTTCTCTCTTTCTCTTAAAGGCAGAAATAGCCAGTAATAAACTCTGCAGGCATCAGGAGCTATTTAAAGATGTCCTGCTTCAAACCAGCTACTTTCAAAACCTTGCTGGCAACTTTCATTCTACGTGTACATTAATTGGCAGGCCAAAATGTAGGCCAAGTTGATCCTTCTTAGAACTGATGTGAATGAGGAGATCTATCATTTCTTATAAATTTGTATCTCTAGCATTGAAAAAAACCTCCTATGGTGACCAAGCAGCTCCTCAACTTCTAGAATAGTGTTTGCAAAGAATTTATCAATGCAGATTATTGCATTTTTAAAACCTTTGATTCAGAATAAAATAAATACACCCTCTGTGATTGAGGCCAAGTGTCCTGGAAATCTTTCATGCTTAGTACAAGAAGCTTTGCTTTATGCTCTCATCCACTGGAATTTATAAAAGGAAAAAAGGAAGAAGAAAAATATATACTGTATGTGCACTTCAATGATACATATTACACATGAATGACATTTTTCTCCCTTCTTCCTCTTTTACTTTTCTTAAATTAAGCTCGTATCTTTTTTAATATTTCAAGAAATATTTGAATATGGCCTTTTCTTAATTGGAAATATCTGTTCTCCCAAACCTCACAGAGGTTACCTTTGAAGTTGCCATATTCCTGTGTTGAAAATAAGGGACATATCAGCCGGGCGCGGTGGCTCACGCCTGTAATCTCAGCACTTTGGGAGGCCGAGGCGGGCAGATTACGAGGTTGGGAGATCGAGACCATCCTGGCTAACACGGTGAAACCCCATCTCTACTAAAAATACAAAAAATTAGCCAGGCGTGGTGGTGGGCGCCTGTAGTTCCAGCTATTCGGGAGGCTGAGGCAGGAGAATGGCGTGAACCTGGGTGACAGAGCTTGTAGTGAGCCGAGATCGCGCCACTGCACTCCAGCCTGGGTGACAGAGTAAGACTCCGTCTCAAAAAAAAAAAAAAAAAAAAAAAGAAAGAAAGAAAGAAAGAAAATACGGGACATATCTTGGTTCGTTTACAGGTAGAAATGTACGTGGGTGTTGGATCCTCTCCCCTGGGTAGTTTCAGCCTCATTGTTCCCTTTTGTTATCACTGCAGCCAGCCACATTTTTCTCTCCTTCTGATGCTTTTCTGTTTCTTGTTGACTAAAACTGAAGCCCTGTAAGGATCTTTAATTAGTGACTAAATAAATATACAACTGTGGGCCAACTATTGTAAGAACATTCTCACTGACAATTGTTTCTCACTCATGCTGCACACACATCACACACACTATCTCACACTCACACTTGCTCTCACACACACAGTTTTAGAGCTGGAAGTACCATTAGAGATTAATAAATACTACCCCAATTCATAAATAATTTTCCTGTTTAGACTTAAACGATCCACAGTATTCTCAATTAATATTTTAAAATAAAATTAAACAAGGCGGGGTTCAGTGGCTTGGTGGCTAACGCCTGTAATCCCAAAGCAAGGAGGCCAAGGCAAGAGGATCACTTGAGGCCAGGAGTTTAAGATCAGCCTGGGCAACATAGTAAAACCCCATCTCTACAAAAAATACAAAAATTAGCCAAGCATGATGGTGTGTACCTGTAGTCCTAGCTACTAGGGAGGCTGAGGCAGGAGGAGTTTGAACTCACTTGAGCTCAGGAGTTTAAGGCTGCAGTGAGCTATGATCATGCCACTGCACTCCAGTGACAGAGCAAAACTCTGTCTAAAAACAGAAAAAAAAAAAAATTGGTAAATGTTAGTGAACTCTACTCTTGGAAAGAGTATGTATAGAAAGAAGGAGAACATGATTAGGTAACCTGGGAAGCCACCTTTTAAAAACAAAAAAAAAGGTATAATTAATGTTTGATAAGCTGCACATTTTAAAGTACACAGTTTGATACATTTTGACATATACATACATCATGAAGCCATCACAGTATAATAAATACATTCATCATTCCTGAAAGTTTCTTTGTGTTCCGGTAATTTTCTCCCAACTGTCACCCCAGGTTACCATTGTTTTATGTCACTATAGTTTGCATTTTCTACCATTTCTATATAAATGGAATAATGCAATATGCATTCCTTTTTTTGTCTGGCTTCTTTCCCTCAGTAGTATTAAGTTTTTCGCTGTTACAGATAAAGCTACTGTGAACATTCATATACACATATTTGTCTGGACATAGGCTTTTATTTCTCTTGGGTAATTACCCAGAAGTGGAATTTGTTTGTCGTATGGTAGGTCTACGTTTAGCTTTTTAAGAAATTGCCACCTGGTTTTCAAAGTGGTTGTAACAATTTCCCATCAGTAGTACTCCATATCATTCCCACCACTTGTTGTGGTCAGTCTTTTTAATTTTAGCCATTCTAATAGGTGTGTAGTGGTATCTCAGTGTGGTTACAATGTGCATTTCCTTCGTGACCAGTGTTAAATGTCTTTACATGTGCCTATATACTTTCTATATGTTTTTGGTGAAGTGTCTGCTCATACCTTTTCCCCATCTTTTAATAAGTTGTTGACTTTTAAATATCTGAATATAAGAGTTGTTTTCTTTTTTCTTTCTTCTTCTTTTTTTTTTTTTTTTGAGATGGGGTTTTTTGTTTGTTTGTTTTTTGTTTTTTGTTTTTTAGTAGAGATGGGGTTTCACCATGTTGGCCAAACTGGTCTTGAACTATTGACCTCAGGTGATCTGCTGGCTTCAGCCTCCCAAAGTGCTGGGATTACAGGCATGAGCCACCACACCCGGCCCAAGAGTTGTTTATAGTCTAATTACAGGTCATTTATTAGATATATGTTTTGCAAATTTTTCTCCCAGTCTGTTACTTACTTTTTCCTTTTCTTAAGTGTTTTTTGAAGAGCAGTAGTTTTTGATTCTGAAGTCCAATTTATCGATTTTTTCTTTCTACTTTATGCTTTTCGTGCTGTAATCAATAAATTTTTGCAGAATCCAAGGTCTCTAAGATTTTCTCCTATGTTTTCTTTTAGAAGTTTGTAATTTTAGCTTTTACAGTTCAGTCTATGATCTATTTTAAGTTAATTTTTTTTTTTTTTTTTTTTTTGAGACGGAGTCTCGCTCTGTCACCCAGGCTGGAGTGCAGTGGCCGGATCTCAGCTCACTGCAAGCTCCGCCTCCCGGGTTCACGCCATTCTCCTGCCTCAGCCTCCCGAGTAGCTGGGACTACAGGCGCCTGCCACCTCGCCCGGCTAAGATTTTTTTTGTATTTTTTAGTAGAGACGGGGTTTCACTGTGTTAGCCAGGATAGTCTCGATCTCCTGACCTCGTGATCCGCCCGTCTCGGCCTCCCAAAGTGCTGGGATTACAGGCTTGAGCCACCGCGCCCGGCCAAGTTAATTTTTATATATGGTATGTGGTAAACATCTACTTTTTTTTTTTTTTTTTTTTTTTTGCAAATGGCTGTCTAATTGTTTCAGAGCCGTTTATTGAAAAGATTATCCCTTGTCAAAAATCAATTGACCATACATGTGCCAGCCTATTTTTGGACTCTTCTTTTGATCTGTTTGTCTATTTTTACACCAATACCACAGTCTCTTAATTATTGTAACTTTACAGTAAGTCTTGAAATCAGGCAGTGTAGGTGTTCCAACTCTGTTCTTTTTCAAAGTTGTATAGCTATTTTATGTCCTTGGAAGCAAATAGTTTAGGGCAGGCTGCAAATCAAAAACATAAAGAAATGAATACATTAACCAAGCACTTGATAAACATTCTCAGTCCTTAACATGGCCTCTTTCTGTTGGCTAAAAGTTAGGAATTTTCTTTAAAATTTTCTCAAGTTATTTGGAGGGAAAAATCTATGACATGATTATAAATATTGATATAAATGTGTTGTCTTCATATCACCCATGTCTAATTTAAAGTAAATTACAATGACATCATGGGGAAGAACTCATGCTTCCTCTTGCCTCAGATTTAGAGTTGGTGGAGAAGAGGGGTAGGCTGGGGGCTCCTGAGAGGACTAGATTGGGATTCAACTTTTCCTGGACTGAATCTAACCACTAAGCCACCGCCCCACCCCCCTTTCCCTCAGTCAGTTTTCTATTCTTTACAGTATCCTTTGTTACCTTCAGGCCTGGGCTGGAACTTCTCTTTTCTGGTTTATTGCCTTGATTCTCACACTGCCAGGCAAAACACATTCCAGGACCTAGGTTTAGGAGAGCACTTTGGCTCCCAATCTAGAAGCCCTAGACTTAGTGGCCATCAAAGAGTATATTTTTCCCACCAGGTGGAAAATACAGTCCTCAAAATGGGGTGTGTTCAGCCCCCGAGGGGATCTGGGACCTCAGACCCTGAGCTGGTGCATGGCAGCACATGGCTGTCACAGGACCTGAGGTTAGGCATCCATCGCCCAACCCCTCTGCAATAGGGATGCACCTGAGCTGTCAGGCCTGGACCTCAGGCCCACCCATCAGAGCACTTCCACACCCATTCATCACTTATTTTGATCTTTGAATCCCCCTCAGGCAGATCTTATCCTTCCTTTGCAGACGGAAAGCAGGGTCCCAGAGAGGTGAAATAACTTGCCGAGCTAATAAGGGCAGGGCAGGCCTGTCTGCCACCCATTGACTCGCAGCCCCCATTCCTGGAAACCACGTTTCCAGGGCGGCCTCTCGGCAGCTCTATGGCACTGTCCCCTCCATAGCTTTGGGACTAAAATGAGGGTCTTGCCACGTTGAGGCAGCTGAGGGATGGAGAAAGCAGAGTTACATGTGTCTTATTGCTCTCTGGCATCCGGGGTAGCCTGGATGTTTAATAAACATCATCATGGCCTGCTGGCCTGTAAACGTCCCTTTTTGGGGTTAGAAGGGGCTTTGCTAAGGATGTGGGTGACAAAGGGCCTCTCACTGTGGCTCTGTTTCAGAGCGGCTCTCCGGAAGCTGGCAGCCACATTCCCTGTACCACACAGCTCCTCTGAGGAGCCTCTCCAGTCTCCATGGAAACCGCATGTCGGGAGCCAGCCGGCTCCGTACTGTGGCTTTGTATTAAACACAATGAATTTAAATTGGATGCTCGGCACTGAAGATAATCATTCTGGATTAGAGAGAAGCCTGGAGCTCCTCATTTCATCATTTTAAATGTTGGCACAATTCTCACTTTTTGCCCTGTAATTCAAGCCCAAGCCACACCTACCCCTCTGTTTCTAAGCTGCAGTTAGGTTCGATTTCATTTGGGTTTTTCTCCATTCTTTGAGGAATCTTGGAGCTGGGGAGCCCCTGCGTCAGGCCAGGGCTACTCTAGCCTTGTGTAAAGGAAACCAGGGGGCTCTAGAGTCTGGCTGTGTGATTTTCTCAGGCCCCGGTTTTTTTATTTGTGAAATGAGAAGAGTAATCCCTACCCTACGGAGGCATTTTTAAAAAGTATTTATTGTGGTAAACTACATGCAACATAAAATTTACCATTTGACTGTTTTTAAGTGTACAGTTCTGTGGCATGAAGTACATTCGCATTGTTGTGCAACCATCATCACTGTCCACCTCCGAAACGTTTTCATCTTCCCCACTGGCTCTCTATCAATGAGGCTGAACGAATGAGAAGTTCCCATTAAACATTGATTCCCCATTCCTCCCTCCCCTAGTCCCTGGCAACACCATCTTATTTTCTCTCTCTGATTTTGACTACTCCAGGTCCCTCACATAAATGGAATCATACTGTATTTGTTGTTTTGTGACTGGCTTGTTTCACTTAGCATAAGGTCCTCAAGACTCATCCATGT
The DNA here is from genome assembly GCF_008728515.1 of Papio anubis. Classification (NCBI taxonomy): domain Eukaryota; kingdom Metazoa; phylum Chordata; class Mammalia; order Primates; family Cercopithecidae; genus Papio; species Papio anubis. The sequence continues at coordinate 26,588,811 of NC_044989.1, forward strand.
TGCGGCAGGTGTCCGAATGTCCTTCCTTTTTAAGGCTGAATAATACTCCATTGTACATAGATACCACATTTTGCTTCTCCATTCATCTGTCTATGGATACCTAGGTTGCTACCACCTTTTGGCCGCTGTGAATGCTATGAACATGGGTGTACAAATACCTGTTTGAGTTCCTGCTTTCCATTACAGAGTCATTTTGAGAATCAAATAAGATAATAAATATTAAGAACATTGCACATAGTAGGCTGTCAGTAAATGCTAATTTCTTTCCTGAAAGTATGTTAAACCCAGGAGCTAATGCCACAGTGGCCTGATGACTTCAGTGAGAGTGATATCACTTTTGCTAGCAAGCTGCTTCTGTATCCCTGGGACTCGCTGATCTGCCATGTCTGGGAATTCGCCCAATTCATTCAGGGCTTAAAGGAAATGTCTTCAGCATGGAAATGTGCCTCACATCTCACCATGAAAACCATGCATGTTTCTACATTTCTCCCACCAGTGGGTGTTCATGTATTTCTAGTTCCAAAATGTAAAAAAAAAAAAAGTGTTAGAGCTGATATATATACTAACTTATCAGTGTTCTATTTTAAGTACACCCTCTGGGAGACCCTGAAGCTGGGGTGGGATCACCCAGGCTGGGAGGTTCTGTGCCGAGTTACTATTTTAGCAGCAGCCTCAGACCAGTTTTCAGTATTACAGAAGAGTGTGGGATTTGGAGTAAAAATACCTGGATCGCAACCTTGGCTGGTCTCTCAAAACCTGAGAAGATGACCATGTCTGTTTCACATGGCTGTGAAGATTAGATGGGAGAGTACCTCATTGTGCTGATGCAGGAGGCAGAAAGGGGCCAGGTCTTTGGGCTGGTCTGCACCCTTGCAGTAGATTCTCTCTGGGTCTAGTTTCATCCGAGAGCCTTCTGTGAGGGAGCACCCCCTTGCTGCTTGGAAGCCCTCCAGGGGTGAGAATCGCAGACCTCGGAATCGTCTTTCCCTGGGGGGTCCTCTGGTCTTCCCAGGCGTTGCTGAGGCAGCCCTGGAGCCAGTTCCCCTTTGTACTTAGGAATTTGTGACAGAAGGGAAGGAGGGGCAGGGGCTTTTGCACAGCCTCCTGACCCATGCATGACCCGGCTGCTCCCTAGCTTACCAATGAGGCCTGTTCTTTATTGATGGGGCTGAAGGGAGGAGGGGAAGCAGGGATTTCACACAGAATCACAGACCTTTCTCTCACTTCTCAGCAGTGGTTGCTGGCAGCATGGGATGTGCCTGGGATCTGTCCACCTGTTGAGCAGGAGCCAGGGCAGGCTGAAATCAGGGCTTCCTGAATAGATGTGTTCTTTGTCTCTGGGACAAGAAAGGTCCCTAGGCTACTCACGTATGGGGAGCAGGAATTCAGGACTCCCAGGGAGGGCCTGCATCTTAACCACTAAGGGGAGCTCACCTCTTCTTGAAGCCAGTGAGCCCTAGGGAGTTTCTGTGCCTTGGTAAGAGGCTTTGCTTGGCTTCCATAACCCCATACCCCCTGGGCTTCCTCCTACTTCTTTGCAATTCCTTCCCAGTCTCCTTCCTGGTCTTGTCTTCATCTTGATGCTCTCCTATGCTGTGGCTTCTCAGGGTCCTATTCCAGAGTGTCTCTTCCTCTTACCCGTCCTCTCCCCCTACATAATCTGTTACTGACGACTCCCATTTAGACCTGCAGCCCAGCCACCAGCCACCTCTGTGCACCTCCCTACTAGACATTGTGCATTGGATGCCCCAAAAGCCCAACTTAACACGCTCCTTGTCCTCCATACAACCCCACTCCTCTTCCAAGGATACCTCCTGCAGGTAACCCATCCACCCAAGCCAGGCCTACTTGCTAAAGACCAGGAACTCCTAAGGGATACAGCCAGAACCCAAATCCAGGTCTGTCAGGCTCCAGAGTTCAGGCTTCTCCCACCATTGCCCCTGCCTCCATGCACCATTGGAGAATTGAACTGCATTTCTAACCAACTGAATAATGCAAATGTCACTCTGAGCCCCAAACCAAACTCAACATGCCCTGGGACCCCTTCCCATTTTGTGACTGTGCTGGACTTCTGCCTGGACCCCTTTGTTGACCATCCCTAACCCCTGGGCTCCCAGCCCCTCAGCTCTTCCAGAGTGCTTTCTCTGCCCCAGCTCCTGGTTCAGAGTGGGTCCATTACAATGGCATGGAAACTTCAGCCAAGCCCTGTCACTGCCTGTCTGGTTGACTCCGCAGTGCATTTTCCAAATGGTTTTCCTAAGCCTCACCTTGGCTCAGACCAACACTCATGATTTCCCCCAAAACCTTCCATCTGGGATTTTGGCTTTATTTCCTGTTCTACTAAGAAGTCTGGGACAAAGGGCCTGCACTTCCTCCGCTCTCCTCCCAGTCTCCTCTGATCACCTCCGTCTTTAGCCACCCCTCTCCTGAATGAATGCGAGGAAGGTCCCTCTAGCCCAGTAGATGAGAATATCAGCCCTCAGTTTCCTCATCTGAACAATGAGGATAATATTGGCCCCTATTTGGGGGAGAATTAAACTGGCACAGGAAGTGCTTCATGATGTTAATTATTAGCAATTTTTATCAACACTTGAATGTCTCTTAATCATCTCTGTCTCCATGTGTCTAAAAATTCCCTTCCCCCTAAATTTGATTTTCTCTCTCCTGATGCCATTTTTTCAGCCACCCAAGCATAAAACCTCCCCCGTTATTTATTTTCACCTCCTCGTCTGTCATCAAAGCTTGCTGCTTCTTCCAAGAAACATGAATCACATATGTCTCTTCCAACCCAGCCTCCAGTCAGGTCCATCATCCCAACACTGCCCTTGAGCTTGCACACTACGGCCAGAGTGATGTTGCGAAGTCTGATGTTCATACTCTTCCTCTGCCCAGAGACTGCTTGTGGCTGCACGTGGCTTACAGCAGAGATCAAGTGCATCCCAGCTCCCCCGACAGCCTCCTGTTCTGGGCCAGACATGTCCAGGGATGGCAGTGTGGCCCGACTCCTCTCTGTAAATGTGCTTCTAAACCCCACACTCCCTAAACTCCCTCGCTACCACCACCTCCACTTGTCACACAAGGTGACAAACTTTGCCGATGCAATGGAATCAGTTTAATCAAAGTCCCCAGTTTGGTCCTAATCAGACCTGCCTCAGCCGGAACCTCAGCCTGTTCTCTGTCTTCCTGCTGTGCCTCTGACTTTGCTATGCCGTTTGCTACCCCGGAGCATTCTGGCCTGGTCCTGGTCAAATCATGCCTACCCACTGCTCACAGCCTTCCTATCATAACATGACCTTTCCTTCCACTGGGCTGCTTTTGCACTTGCTGCTCTCCATCATCATCGAGGAATACTATCTCTTGCTGCCTTGTAGTCTCATAGTATTTTGAAGTCATTCCTATTAAAACTGAATTTTTCTCCTTTCCTGTTTGCCAGTTGGACTCTAAGCTCCTTAAGATGCTTACATTTCTTCTTCTGGAGCGTCTGATACACATAATAGAGGGCACACAGTGTACGTATTAGTGCTACCTACAAATTATGCTTCTTGTTCCTCAGGAATATTTACTGGGCTCCTGCTATGTGCAGGCACTGGGTTAGGTGCCTTATATGCCGTATGTCATTTAATTCTCATAGTAACTCCATGAGAGAAGTATTACTATCTCTGTTTTACAAAGGGAGAAATGGAGCTCAAGGAGATTAAGTAACTTGCTGAAGATCTTACAACTAATAAGTGATGGAGCTGGAATTTAAACCTAGATCTGCCTGCCTGAATGTCTGATTCTTGTCAGGATACTATAGTATTAATGTGTTTTAAGTGGCAGGCAGATTCAGTATGAGAATTTTTGTTTTTCAAAATATATTGTGGATCGAATGTTGCCTGTTTCCTCTGTAGAAAATTGAAAGAACGAAGTGTGAGTTTTAGATATGATAACATTTAGAGTAACAGCAAAGTAAGGTCAGGAAGTGGGACCATGCCCTGGATGATGTGGTAAAGGCTGTAGACCCAGAAGGTAGGAGTGGAAAGTAAAAGGAAGTTTAGGAGTGCAATCAATTCCAAATGTGCAATTTAGGGAAAACCTGTCAGCTTCAGGATGAGCTCAACAGGCTGTAAATTATCAGTCAAGATAAGGCCTGAGGGCTGTATGTAGCCAAAGGGACAGAGACTGGGGCCTCAGAGAACAAATTATGCATCTCTCGGATGCCCTGGATGAGGCTGTTTTCTTAAGGAGTATCTGACAGAAGGTGCTGGGGTTGGGTGTGGGGTTGGGGGTGGCACAAAGAGGATGGAGTGGGGTCAGCATGCAAGCTGCCTGGAAGGGGATCATCAGAGAAATGGTCAAGTGGTCAAGTGTCCTCAGCAACCCCCAACCCACGTGAATTAGCTGAGTTGACAATGAAGCCCAGTGTAAGGCCATTAAGAGCCTGATTCCCCTACATCAGGCCGGCATAGGTGATAAGCTGATGGCTGGACTGGCCACATAATTTGCGGGGCCCAGTGCAAAAGGAAAATATGAGACTCCTTGTTTAAAAATTGTTAAGAATTTCCAGATGGTGACAGCAGAGCATTAAAACAAGCACAGAATGGCCGGGCTCAGTGGCTCACGCCTGTAATCCCAGCACTTTGAGAGGCTGAGGCAGGCAGATCACCTGAGATCAGGAGTTCGAAACCAGCCTGGCCAACATGGTGAAATCCCGTCTTTACTACAAACACAAAAAATTAGCCAGGAATGGTGGCACACACCTGTAGTTCCAGCTATTGGGGAGGCTGGGGCACGAGAATCGCTTGAACCCGAGAGGCAGAGGTTTCAGTAGCCAAGATCACGCCACTGCACTCCAGCAGCCTGGGAGACAGAGCGAGAGTCTGTCTCAAAAAAAAAAAAAAAAAAAAAGCAAGCGCAGAGCCCTTCTAAATGTAGGGCCTTGTGCAGCTGCACGGGCGACAGGCCCATGGAGCTGGGCCTGGATGGTGGGCTTGTGATTCAGAATGGGAAAGGTGTTTCCTGCATGCCAGGCATGGTTCCAGGTACCATACATGCATCATCTCACTTGATGAAATGCTTGGACCCGTTATGGGGGTTGCTCACATCCCATGGTGATGTTCAAAGCTTGCTTTCCAGATGGCCAATAAGTAGCCAAGAGAATGCTGAAGGGGAAGGAAGTTACCATGAGCAATAGAGAAACTATTGAGCTGGTTATTTTTTTGTTTCTCTTGTACTTCGAGAGGATGTGAATAAAAGATGGAAGATAATTTTAATGTGAAAAGAAAAGGAAGTGGTTCAGCAATTCCAAGAGAGGCAGATCCATCTGAACAAATGATAGCTTTTCCAGCAGCATTAAGAGCTGCAGACATGTTTGCGTTGCGCTTACCAGTTTATAGAGCACATCCACTCGTCATTTGATTCTCAGTGCAGTGTCGTTCCCTCTATAAAGATTGAGTTGGCCTTAATCTATATACATCCCAGTAGTAGCAGATCCTGCTTTTCTGATTCCAGTCGCCTCCTCAAACATACACCCTTTTTCCTTGCATATTTTCATATGAAGATATGCTCTAGGAAGTCTCTACCCTTTCCTTAATGAAAAACTCCATGAATTGACTGTAGCCCAAGTGCCTTCTCAATAGCAGAGCACAAAGCTTGTAACTTGACCAACTGGTTCTTGGCCTTGAAGCAAGAGGACCAAATCTTGTGGGCAGGGTTGCTGGGAAGCAATTGCTGCAGGAAATTCAGCAAAACACATTGGAGCGGCAGGGCAGTCCTGTAGAAGATGGTGAGAGAGTGGCTCTTCAAACGTCTTTCTCCTGATAAAGCTGGAAGTGACCAACACATTGTTCTCTCCAACGCTGTGATGTCAACAAATGAATCTTATCTGAAGGGCCACAAGTATCTGAAATGTCTTTCCAACTTGCTGAGCAGTTCCCTAGTCAATATGGAGACCCCCCATGTGCCCCGCGGTGGTCTGATGAACTTCTGAAGTATAAAGATGGCGTTTATAAAAGGTTTAGGCTGAGTTCTAGTACAGGTTCCTGCGCCTTGTCAAGTGTATGCCTGGAAACTGTGTCATAAAATGGATTACCATTAAATATATTGGGTTTTCTTAGGGAACAGATGAGCATCAAATAAATCCAACTTTACCCAGCAGTATGTTATAAATGTCAAAAACAAAATAATAGTGACCCTTTGAAATAGTAAAGTGATGTTTTGTGTTCTTCCAAATATATATAATGGTGCAGTGTCTGTTGGTTAAACAAATGATCCTAATGTCTCTGTTAATTTAATAGTGAGAGATGTCAGGATAAAAACAAATTTCCACCTACATAATGGGAAATGCTTGGCTGGACAGATATTTTTTAAACGTTTATATTTTTAAAAATAAGGGCTTGGGTTGATAAATGGGCACTTTTGGTCAGCCACCAGGCTCAAGGAGGCTGTCGTGTGATCAGCTGTTCCATGATCAGGTCTGGAGTAGTTGGAGATGAGGATGTTCTACAAAGCTGCAATTCTGCTTCCGGGCAGTGTCCACCTGCAATGTGGTCTCTGCTCATATGCTTGCAAGAATGCTCAGGCACTGTGTGAAGTTGTAAATGTCCATGAACTTGGAAATGCATTCATACATGGAGGCATGTTTATATAATAAATCAATTAAAAGGAATGAAATAAATCTACGTAAATAAATCGTAAAGATAATATTGAGTACATGAAAGCAAGTTGCAAAAGAATATAGACATTACGATAGATACTATTTGTATAATTTTTTATTGTATGCACTTTGTATAAATTTGTAAATGTTATGTGTTTATGTAGTAAAAGCATAAAAACATAGATGGGAGGAATGTATGCCATCTTCAGGGAAGAGAGGGATGGGAATAGGATGGAGGGCTTTAGCTGTATCAGAAATATTTCATTTCATTTTCTTTAAAAAGAGCATCTGAGGTAAACATGGCAAAAATGTTAACATCTGTTTTTTTTTTTTGAAACAGAGTCTCACGCTGTCGCCCAGGCTGGAGTGCAGCGGCGCGATCTCGGCTCACTGCAAGCTCCACCTCCTGGGTTCACGCCATTCTCCTGCCTCAGCCTCCTGAGTAGCTGGGACTACAGACGCCCGGCTAATTTTTTGTATTTTTAGTAGAGACGGGGTTTCACTGTGGTCTCAATCTCCTGACCTTGTGATCCGCCCGCCTCGGCCTCCCGAAGTGCTGGGATTGCAGGCGTGAGCCACCGCGCCCGGCCAACATCTGTTAATTTTGAGTAGTGGATATATGGGTATATGTTTTATTATTTTCTATATTTTTACTCTGAAATATTTCATAACTTTAAAATATTTTAAACACATTAAGAATGGCTAACTAAAATTGTAAATACTGCAGTTTTAACTTCCTCCAAATTTATTTTTAAGTGTACATTATAAAACTTATATTCTGTTAAATTTTGGAAAAGTTGAAAAAAATAAATTCCTCAGAATCTCATCACTCAAAAATAACCATTGTTGGCCAGGCGTGGTGGCTCATATCCATAACCGCAGCATTTGGGGAGACCAAGGCAGGCAGATCACTTGAGGTCAAGAGCTCAAGACCAGTCTGGCTAACATGGTGAAACACCATCTCTACTAAAAATACAGAATTAGCCGGGCATTATGGCAGGTGCCTGTAATAGCTACTCAGGAGGCTGAGGCAGGAGAATCGCTTGAACTCGGGAGGCAGAAGTTGCAGTGAACTGAGATTGCACCACTGCACTCCAGCCTGGGCCATAGAGCAAGACTGTGTCTCAAACAAACAAACAAACCATTGTTAATATTTTGGTCTATTTCCTTGCATTTTTATTCCTTGTGTGGGGAGTATGTGTGTTTGAACATGGTTCCAAGCATTTTGAATCAAGCCTTTTTCACTCATTATAGTATAAAACTTTTTCCATGTTATGACAGCCTTCGTGAACATCATTTTTATTGACTTCCATTAAAGATCTTCTGAAACGTACTTAACCAACACCATTTTTTGCATAAAAACAGTCATGAGCATTCAACAATCACATGTTCTTAAACATCATCCTTTTGAAAGCCTCGGGAACAGGACTGAGCTGGGCACTGCTGCCTATTTCTACAAGGCTGTTTTGTGGGGGATGACACTAAACAGTTGTGTCACATCTGTGATATCACTTTCCTGTGAAAACAGAGCTTGTCAGCATTCATCCTTGGGTCGGAATGGTACATATTCAAAAAGCCAACTCTATGTATGTCTTGCCTAAGAGGAAACAAGTGCTTGAACATCAGTGTGTGGTGTGGGCTTGCGAGCCTGCAGCTGGGGGAGAGTTTGCTGATCCAATGAAACTCTTGTTTCGAGGCCTGGGGTAGCAACGGTAATAATTATTCCAGACACGTATATGCATGCCTCTCCCAGCTTGTAGATGCTCTCACATCCATTGCCACCTGACCCTCTGGGACCCCTGAGAAGTAAGATGCATGTCAGGGGGCACATGGCTGCTCCTAGATTACAACCAATATGTGAGAAAGTCAAGACTACCTCCTATGCTTCCAACTCCTTCCCGAACTCTTTTCAGTTCCTGTCCTTAGACCCAGGCGAAAGGAGCCTCTTCCCAGGGCTCTGGACTTCAGGGTCCTGCTTGGGCCCTCCAACAACTTGTACCCCTACTACCCAGACCCCACTCACCCATTCCTAAACTACACTCTGCGTCCCTGGAATTCCCTGAGAAACAGCCCTGAGCATTCCAGAGCCTACGAAAACCCGAATGTCTCCTCCTGGGGGACAGACCACCAATGTGTGCATACTGGGCCCAAGGACAGCATTTTGCAGGAGTTGGACAGAGCTTAGGTCTGCAGGCTGCAGGATCAATTCAGGATAGGGGAGTGTGGGCTGGGGGCAGGCACAGAGGCTGAGGCCAACTATCCCTGAAGTATAGTTCAGAATTTTAAGGACCTTGAGGATTCTAAGGTCCTGGCCCTTTTGGCCTTTATGAAGATATATTTGACAGAGTAGGAGAATAGAGTATATTCTATGTAATGGTTTTTTAACTTGATCTAGCTTTCGAGTGTTTAGAGAATCAGCACATGATCCTCCTTTTCTCCTCTTGCCCTGGGACCTTCATTATGAGGACTGGTCCTGGCTCTTTCATCTCACTGTGCCGTTTCCAGGTTCCTCTTCTCCTATCCAAGCCTGCAGAGGTACTGGGGGGCTGCAAAGGAATGCAATCTAGAGCCACAGAAAAATGAAACAAGTTAGTGTGTAAAACCCCAATATACACCCCCATGTGCATGTGTAAAAGCAAGAGATGCATTTCAGGACAAAATAGAGTACAACCACCTGCTGTGAGGATGAATCAGCCTGGCACGATCCAGCAAAATCGGAAATAGAAGCCTGCTAGTAAAGCTACAATCTGCACTGCTCTCCTCTTTCTCCCGGTTCCTCTGCCGCCCCCATCACAGCTCTTGCAGGTACCACAGAACTACCACCCTCTGTTGGTTGCTTTAAGCTATGCAAGAAGTCAAACCACCGAGTTCCCCAGGACAACTGGGAACTTTCTCACTGGCCCAACCTGCGTCATGGAACATCAAGGTTGTGAGAGTTTTAAATTTAATTGCTGTTGGGCTGCTGAGCTAATTTTTTTCAGTCCCTTATCCCCCAGCAATATTTTTGATTTGTGATCAAGGATTTAACTGAATAGAGAAGCATGAAACCATTAAGACAATTTCATGGAGCTCTTTTTCTCCCCTACAGAAAACAGAGATAAACACCTAAATTCCGACTGGGTGCAGGGGCTCATGCCTGCAGTCCCAGCACTTTGCGGGGCCAAGGTGGGAGGATCACTTGAGGCAAGGAGTTCCAAGACCAGCCTGGGCAACGTAGGGAAACCCTGTTTCTACAAAGAATAGATATACACATTTTTTTTTTAATTAGCCGGACAAGGTGGCATACAACTGCGATGCTGGCTACTCAGGAGGCCAAGGCGGGAGGATCGCTTGAGCCCCGGAGTTTGAGGCTGCAGTGTGCTATGACTGCACCACTATACTCCAGCCTGGGCAACAGAATGAGACCCAGTCTCAAACAAAAACAAAAACCGAAGTTCTGAGTGACTAAACACACATGTTAGGACATTTTACCACATCTGTTCCATAGTGATGTTTTACTTAACCTTCACAACTGCCCAACCAGGAAGCCATCCTTTGTGTAGGTAAAGACTCTGCATCCAGAGAAGTTAAGTAACCTGACTGGGGTTATTCCAACCACAAGGGAACAGAGCAGGGACTTGAACTTGGAGCTGTGAAGCACTATAAGGACTCAAACCATTTTGAGTCACTTTGAGTCACTTTGTGTTACTTTGTGTTAGAGCCCTCACAAAGACTGTCATGTTATGGGGCTCTCTCTCAATTATTTTATTTTTATTTATTTATTTATTTGAGACAGAGTTTCACCCTTGTCGCCCAGGCTGGAGTGCAATGAGGCAATCTTGGCTCACTGCAACCTCTGCCTCCCAAGTTCAAGCAATTCTCCTGCCTCAGCCTCCCAAGTAGCTGTGGTTACAGGCACCCACCATCACACCTGGCTAATTTTTGTATTTTTGTAGAGACGGAGTTTCACCACATTGGCCAGGCTCATCTTGAACTCTTGACCTCAGGTGATTCATCCGCCTCAGCCTCCCAAAGTGCCAGGATTACAGGTGTGAACCACCGCGCCCACTCTCACGTATTTTAATTTTATTTTAAGTTTTGTTTGGGAACAACACATTAGCCTGAAATAGCTTTTGATCAATGCTAGTTTTGGAAGTTCACAGAAGTCCCCTGATAAAATTCACTTTTAAAAAGTTGAGAGGGTGGAATCTCTAATACAGATTTAGTCATTTTTCCTGGGGGTTCACTCTAGGATTGTGAGTGAGGCTTTCTAACAATTTCTTTTTAAAGTGGTATCTTGTGGAGTTGTGAATAGGATCAGTTTTCACTGATAAATCACGCATGCATCTAAAAACTGCCAGTCTCAACCAAGATAGATGAAAATGAAGCCCCTGTGCTTAGAAAAACTGAAGACAAAGACCCTGATGTTGAAGATGCATGCAAAATGTTTGAACAGACTTGCGTCATGAAATTTGAGAGAATAAAACAAAACAGTATATCCAAATTAGCACTTTATATATCATGGTTCAAGTAGACGTGTGTAACTAAGTAAATGATATAAACAGGCATTTGATTATGGCATCAATATTACGTTATTATATGATACGGCACTATATTATGTTATATATTACATACAGACATTTGATCATGACATCTATAGAGTCAATTGGCTAAAAATTGTTTAGGGAGAGAATCTCTCATTGGGAAGATAGGCCTTAGGCCTGGTGACCCACGGCGTGGGTTTTTCCAGCGTGCCAAGCTGAAACCCTGGCTGAGGAAGAAGCAGGTTTGGGGACCCATGGTCATGATGAAGGTCACGCTGGCTCCTGCGCCTCCACACAGCTCTTTACAGTTTCCCAAACCTCGCTGCCCTTGGTCCTCACAGCCTCTTGTGAGGCAAGGCCTGTCTTTGAATGGACCGTGAGGACCATGTCTCACCACATCATGGACTTGGGAGCAGGCAGGGCTGTGACAAGACTGCCTTTTCCCGTCTTCCTAGGCAGCGCTCGTCGGAGGCACCACTATGATCATTGGCCACGTCCTGCCCGACAAGGAGACCTCCCTCGTGGACGCTTATGAGAAATGCCGGGGTCTGGCCGACCCCAAGGTCTGCTGTGACTACGCCCTCCACGTGGGGATCACCTGGTGGGCACCCAAGGTAACAGTGCTGGTGGGATCCCAGAAGAAGGCACGAGTGGTCTTGTAGGCAGCGGGGCGGGTTGGGATGCAGTGTCTCCTGTTTATGTGGGGCACCCCTCCCACTACCATCCTAGCTCCCCACAATGCCAAAAGAAAACACACTTGGGATTCCATAAGGCGAGCGGGTGGGCCTGTCCTGCTTAACTTAATGAGCTGTTTTCCAGCAGGCACAGAGAGGCCAAGGCCAGAGCCCAGGCCTTGGGGACGCAGTTTCCTTGCTCTAACCATGAGGCTCCTATTGTCTCGTGTGAACGTGGGGCGCCACCGACAGGTCATGGGCGGTGCTGCTGAGCAGTGGCCTGAGCAGGGCTCAGGTGCAGAGGGTCATATGCCATATCCCGTGTGTACTGACAGTCCACTGCACTGCGCTGAGGTCTCCGAACTGAGGCTCCCGTCCTGCCTCAGCACTGCCTGGAATGAATGGACAGTGGTACGCTTTTTTCCTACTGGGGGCCCAGCTCCTGTTCTGAGAAGCATCGAGGCTGTCCTGGTCTGTGACTGAGGCTGGCACCCCCTGAACCTTTTTCACTTCAGCCTCTGTGCCTCCTTTGTGTCTGTGCCCCTGGCCTCTGGCTTTCCTGTCCTCCCCCTGCCCAGGCCCCAGTGTCAGAGTCCAGTGTCCTCTCCCCGGATTCCCACTTTCTTGCTCTTCCTGATCTACAGGCATTTGGATTTGGCTTTGTTTCCGGGGTTTTTCTGCTTATTTGTCCAGGGTAGCAGTCTGGATAGTCATTCTTTCATCAATTATTTATTAAGCCCCATGTACCAGTACTTTGGTGGGTGCCGCAGAATCATAAAAATAATAAGCATTATTAGTTTTACCAACTTAGGAACTGCCTCTTCATTTTCCGTTAAAACCCCACTTGTAACTGCTGCTAATCAGAGTGTATATTCAGGGCAGCTTGAATCTGTGCTCCCAGGCAGCCATCCTCAAGCTTTCAGCTCAAATAAACTCTGTTCTTAATCATAAAAAAAAAAAAAAAAGAAGAAGAAGTTTTACCAAGTTCTTCAGGTGTAGGCCCTGGTATAAAGGGCCTAACACCCTTCTGAGACGATAATCTAAAGCCTCAGTATATTCCTGCCCTCGGGTCTTAGCCTTGAGTTGGGGGCTCACCCGGTTTCTTCATTATTTCTGACCTGGCACTTATAGAAGACCTCCTCTTGGTTCTGGGCCAGAGGTGCAGATCACGCTGGATGTCAGCCATTCCTTATCTCAAACAGGGGTCTCCTTTTTGGACACCCTCCTGGGTGAGGGGCCTCTACCTCCAAGCCACTCTCTACTTCCCCTGGAGCTGGCCTGGAATAGAGGGTCTGCTCAGGTTCCCTGCAGCACAGAAGCCAGGCCAACCCTCCCTAATTTCCAAGAGCTTATGGTGACTTTCATGCATCAGGAATTTAAAATTCTGTTTTATAATAATCAAATAAATATTTATAATTATAGATGTTAAAAATAGAAAAGAAAGGAAGCACATAATCCAATAACCCCCAACACAATCCCTGTTGTTAAACTTCTTTCTTTCCCATCTTTTTTCATCCATGCTTTCACAGAGTAGCTATTTTGCATAGGTGTGAGCATTTTCTATTTTGCTGCAAAGTTCATGACCAGCAATATAACGGCCACCTAATATTCTACCAAATGGATGAACCTGAACTTATTTTCCTGTTATCAGGCCAAGGTTGCTTCCATGTTTTTCCTAGTACAAATAATGTTGTTAGGAATATCCTAACTCTCATCACTTTGTTCACGTTTGGCTTGGTTCCTAAATTCAGTTTTCCCAGGGCCTCTGGATTTTTAGCATTAGTGTGCCTTCTTTGTAACACCAGGGAACAGCCCACAGAAATTAAAATTATTATTCCTATGTTTACTATTAAGGCTGGTTTGGAGACAGACACAGGGGACAGGCCTAAGTGATAGGAGAAACGTGCCCATAAGGTAGTAACAATGTGGCTCCTAAATTGTGTCATGTTGACAATTTTCACAGTACTTCGGCATCCATCTGCTCAGGTGACCACACAGCAGCCTGTGGGGTGGGAGGAAAGTAAGACAGAGAGGTGTGCGGGGGTCAACAGACAGACTGAGCTGAGGCAGGCCCCACATCTCCCCCATGCTGGGCCGGTGCCTGCCAGTCGGCCTCTTGGGTGTCTGCCCTCACGCAGCATTGCCTTTGCACTTGTTCTCCAGGTGAAAGCAGAAATGGAGACACTGGTGAGGGAGAAGGGTGTCAACTCATTCCAGATGTTCATGACCTACAAGGACCTGTACATGCTTCGAGACAGCGAGCTGTACCAAGTGTTGCACGCTTGCAAGGACATTGGGGCAATCGCCCGCGTCCATGCTGAAAACGGGGAGCTTGTGGCCGAGGCAAGTCTGCAGCCAAGAATGTTGGATGGAGGGACACCAGTGGAGACAGTTCTCAGGGGGTTCCTGACCACCCGTCACTGATCCCACAGGATTCAGACAAAATCAGTTGTTAAAGTGTGAGGTGTGGACACCCCAGCTGTCAGATCTTGGTCAGAAAATCCCAAACTTTGCTACTATCTGTAAAAAACAAATCTCTTTTTATGGTTCAAAAAGGCTTCTAAGTCTTAGGTGATGATGTCTTAATTCTAATGATATGAGATTTACATTCCATTATAGCAGAGAATTTGGAGCACCTCTCAGACATATTTTTAATGAGATTTGATATACAGAATAAATAAGAATCCGCTTTCCATTTGGCCTCTTCAGAGGATCTGAGACATTAAAGAGATCAATTCATGGCACCAGGAAGGATAAGCCTCTGGTGCATTCTCCTAAGTCTTGGGGTAAGGGCTAGCCTAGGAGTTGCTGGAAGCTAGAGATTTGTCTCAATTTCCAGAGAGGGAATTCTGAGTTTGAAATCAGTAAAGAGTGCTTGTCTTTGGTGTCCCAGGCCTTTTGCTAGTTATAATAGTTAACTGTATTTTTAAGAGAACAAGATATGTTCAGTCATTATGAAGTGAGAATCAGGAGAGCCCCACTGCATGGGGGGCCTGTGCATGCTCTGCCTTCTTTAGAAGACGAATATTGCAGAAGTGAGAAAAGAAGCAAGCCTATTGAAACAGGCTGTGTCTAGCATATTTCACTGTCCCTTGGGTTCAGTATTTTCTTACACAGTATCTCTGTGATTCTTTCCATTTTCTTTCTCTTGCTGTTATCCAGGGTGCTAAGGAGGCACTAGATTTGGGGATCACAGGTCCAGAAGGAATCGAAATCAGCCGTCCAGAGGAGGTGAGAAACACTTCCTGTGGCCTTTGTCAGCATCTCTCATGTAGATTGACAGAATCTTCTAGGATGGAGGAGACATCAAACATACAAATTAGCCTGGCACAAGGGCTCACATCTGTAATCCCAACATTTGGGAGGCTGAGGTGGGTGGATGGCTTGAGCCCAGGAATTCAAGATCAGCCTGGGCAACATGATGAAACCCCATCTCTACTAAAAATACAAAAAAATTAGCTGGGTATAGTGGTTCGTGCCTATAGCCCCAGCTAACTACTTGGGAGACTGAGGCAGGAGGATCACCTGAGCTCGGGAGGTTGAGGCTGCAGTGAGCCGTGATGATGCCACTGCAGTCCAGCCCAGGTGATAGAGTCTATATATATATATATACACACCCCCACACAAACACACACACACATATACATACATATATATACACACACACACACACACATACATACATGTGTATATATATGTGTGTGTTGCATCATTTTCTCCCTGAGTGAAATTCCCATTTGATTCTGATTTCAAGGATCTGGGGGAGACAATGTCAGCACACCTGGGGTTGCTGTGCCCAAAATTGAATCAAGAGACAAAAGACAGACTGAAAAGGCCTTCAGGTGTTAGAAGAAATTTCAAACTATAAACTCTGCCTTTGGGGGATGACATTCCTTTGAGCATCTGAGGAATACTTTGGACCAGGGGTCACCAAGCCCCAGGTCATGAACCGGTACAGGACCGTAGAGCAGGAGGTGAGCAGTGGGCAAGCTGAGACCCCCTGAGCTCTGCCTCCTGTCTGATCAGTGGTGGCCTTAGATTCTCAGAAGTGTGAAGCCTATTGTGAACTGCACTTGCGAGGGATCTAGGTTGCGTCCTCCTTATGAGAATCTAACTAATGCCTGATGATCTGAGGTGGAACAGTTTCTTTCTTTTGTTTTTTGAGACGGAGTCTTACTCCTGTTGCCCAAGCTGGAGTGCAATGGTGCAATCTCGGCTCACTGCAACCTCTGCCTCCCAGGTTCCAGCGATTCTCCTGCCTCAGCCTCCTAAGTAGTTGCAATTACAGGCATGCATCACCACGCCCAGCTAATTTTGTATATTTAGTAGAGATGGGATCTCACCATGTTGGTCAGGCTGGTTTTGAACTCCTGACCTCGAGTGATCCACCTGCCTCCGCCTCCCAAAGTGCTGGGATTATAGACATGAGCCACCGTGCCCAGCCCTGAGGTGGAACAGTTTCATCCTGAAACCATCCCTCTCCACTCCCCACCACCACTGCCCCACCCGTGTCCCAGTCCGTGGAAATATTTTCTTCCACGAAACTGGTGGTAAAATGGTTGGGGACTGCCGCTTTGGACCCTTTCTACCAGGAACAGGAGACACAGACAAGTCTATGCTCCTCCCCCTCATTACCTGCTGGAATGGTCATTCAAAGCTCTGTTTTCCGCCTGCCCTCTGGCTTTATTCCTGTGCAGTTTTGCGTGGCATTGATACAAATCCCCTACAGTCCCCCTGCTAGAGAATTCTGCTCTGGAGGGACCACATTAGACAAATAACGCCTTCCTGCCCTATTACCCTGTTCACTCATTCTCTACTATTTTAGAAGAGGGGGAGAAACTTCTCATTTCTTCAAAGCCTAAAATGCAGATGGGTGGTTGGATATCCATGAGGGATTGAGGGGGAGGCCTCGAGGGACAAGGAGCAGGACACAGGATGTGGTGGCACTGCCACTCCCGGAAACCAAGTTGGCCCACAGTGGGTCTGCTGAGGAGTCCCCCTCACTGCCCTGACCTGTGCCTGTCTTTCAGAGCCTTTGAATATAGGTCCTGTTTGGCACTTCTGAATTGGTAGAGAAACACACCAGATTCGACTGAAACACAGAGGGTGTGCCTGTAAGAACAGGAGTGAGCAAGGGGTGGACACACACACTAGACTTTGTTACTTAATACAAGGGAAAGAGCAAGCCTTTGGCTGTGGTCGTAATACCAATAATTATCACCGCCACTATCTATTGGTTAAAGGTGGGGGGGGCCTGGATCTATGCCAGGGGAGATGTTGCTCCCCAAGGGAAATTTGGCAATATCTAGAGATATTTTTGCTTGTCCCAACCCGGGGGACAAGGCAGATGCTACTGGCATCTAGTGAGTAGAAGCCAGGGATACTGCTAAACATCCTACGATGCACAGACACCCCCACCATAAAGAATTATGCAACTCAGCTGACTGCAGTGGCTCACACCTGTAATCCCAACACTGGGAGGCTGTGGCCGGAGGATTGCTTGAGCCCAGGAGTTTATGAACAGCCTGGGCAATAGAGGGAGACTCCCCATCTCTATAAAAAAATTTTTTTAATTAGCTAAGCGGGCGTGGTGGCTCATGCCTGTAATCCCAGCACTTTGGGAGGCCGAGGCAGGCGGATCATGAGGTCAGGAGATCGAGACCATACTGGCTAACATGGTGAAACCCTATCTCTACTAAAAATACAAAAAATAGCCAGGCATGGTGGCTGGCACCTGTAGTCCCAGCTACTCGGGAGACTGCGGCAGGAGAACGGAGGTGGAGCTTGCAGTAAGCCGAGATCACACCACTGCACTCCAGCCTGGGCGACAGAGTGAGACTGTCTTAATAATAATAATAATAATAATAGTAATAATAATTAGCCAAGCATGGTAGTGCATGCCTGTAGTCCCAGCTACTCAGCAGTCTGAGGTGGGAGGATCGCTTGAGCCCTAGAGGTGAAGGCTGCAGTGGGCCATGATCATACCACTGTACTCCAGCCTGGGAGATAGAGTGAGACCCTATCTCAAAAAAAAAAAAAAAAAACATATATATATATATATGAATTATACAACTCAAATGCCAATAGTACCATGCACAGAAACCCAAATCTAGGCTAATTTCCAGAGTCAAATCAGCCACTATTTCTCCTTTGCTGCAGTTCTGAGGTGGCTATGGAGAGATGTTGTTTCCTTGTCTTTTAATTAAGCCCCAAGTAGCATCCAGCAAGGACGTGCCTGGTATTCTAAGACCTAGAATTCTCCCTCACTGTGAGCCAGGGTGGTTGGAGGTTGGTGCCTCTGCCCAGGCTTTGCCCCAAGCCAACCCCTGTGGGTGCAGTTGCTCCATATGGGTATGCTTGGAGGAGATGGTGAAGTTTGGTTTCCTCCTCTCCTTTGTTTCTAACAGCTGGAAGCTGAAGCCACTCATCGTGTTATCACCATTGCAAACAGGGTAAGTCCCCCGATCTCTACTCTGGGATTAGAAACCAACCTCGGCCAGGCATGGTGGCTCATGCCTGTAATCCCAGCACTTTGGGAGGCCAAGGCAGGTGGATCACCTGAAGTTAAGAGTTTGAGACCAGCCTGGCCAACATGGTGAAACCCCATCTCTACTAAAAATACAAAATCAGCTGGGCGTGGTGGCGGGCACCTGTAATCCCAGCTACTCAGGAGGCTGAGGCAGGAGAATTGCTTGAACCCAGGAGGCAGAGGTTGCAGTGAGCTAAGATTGCACCAACTGCAATCCATCCTGGGTGACAGAGCAAGACTCTGTCTCAAAAAAAAAAAAAAAAGAAAAGAAAAGAAAACAACCTCTACAGTGCAGCCCCATTCTGCTCTGGGTGCCAGCACCATGTCTGGCCCACAGGACCCCAAAACTGCTGACTGAGCGCTGTCATGCCCACCGTCCTTGCATTCACCCTTCTCACCAGCAGCTTTCCATTCCACCTCGCTGAGCCTGCTGAAGCTCAGTTCATTGCTCACATGTAAATTCAGTCCAGCTCCTACACTCTACATCTTCCTAATGTGATAAGCAAACAGAATCAGAATAACTTCTGGGGAAACAGAATTTCCCAATTGCACGTTAGAGCTCTGGCCGCTGGACAAGGACGTTGTTTTATTGTCATGACAATAGTTATTTTATCAATTACTTCCTGATGGAACTTACCCCAGAATAAGGAAAGACCTGAACAACAAAAAGGCAGTTTCTTGCCTTTCAGCTGAAGCATATGCTCAGAGGAGTTAAGCCAGGGACCGTGGTTGCACAGCTTAGTAGAAAAAAAGCTAAACTAATATTACAGTCCAGGTGTCCGTTTGCAAGATCAGCCTTCTCTTGCCTAGACTCTGAACCCTAACCCCCTTGTATTTTGTTCATTTCCAGGGTGCATTCTGTCTACTGATAAGCAGCCTTCAGACAGCAGGCATCGTAATTTTAGATACAGAATACACGACTAACTCTAGGCCATCATGTTTATAAACAGGAAATTAAATTGGAAAAAGAGTTCCCCTCTTTTAAATCACAGTCATGGTTGTCAGATGGGAGAAAATGAGAGGTTCAGACTTGACGGTCTTGAACTTCACAGGCTGGGCTTCCCGGTGGGCTCTGGTGCTGGAGGCTATTCTCTGCCTCCCCCTATCATGCAGTTCCTGCAACCTCACCTTGACTGCCAGCCCTGCATTCCCCGCTTAAGGACGGTCACCTTGAGGGTGGGGTTGAGTGGCGCAGGGGGAGGCGCGGGGGCCAGGGCTGACTTCACTAGGGTTGTTCTGATGCTCGTGAAGTTTATGGATCAACCCTCCCTACTTCCCACTGTTTCTTGTGTTTAGACTCACTGTCCAATCTACCTGGTCAACGTGTCCAGTATCTCGGCTGGTGACGTTATCGCAGCTGCTAAGATGCAAGGTGAGTCCGTAGGCTTGGCTGGACAGAGCAGGTCATGTGGAGGGACTGGAGACGGATGGGGCCCATTAGCCGTGCTCACTCCTGGCCCCGGCTCCTGTGCCCAGGACCTCAGCCAGCCCTTCCCTTTCATCTGCCACTGTCTTCCTCGGAGCCGCCCTGTGCTAGCCTGGCTTTAGTCTGCTAGAACGTGGCTTTTTCTTCTGCAAATTTGTATGCGTAACAGCTTTACGGGAGTGTCTGTCACTTCTGGATTTGGTAAAATTTTCCAAGTTTTAAACCCACTCATTAATTAGTGTCTTTTTGGACTCATAGATTTCACTAGCAGTTGCCTTGGCAACAAACATAAAATCCTGGACCAGTTTCAGTGGGCATTTCAGGGACTGTTTGGGAAGTCCCTAAAGAAAGAACAGTGTGTGGGCCCAGCTTCCCTTTCTAGCCTCCGGAACCCTGTGTATGAGTCCAAGGGGCACTTGTATGGCTTCTGTTGTAGATCGCCTGGCATTACCTAAAGGCTTGCAGATGCTTGGAGTCCAGCCCCGCCCCAGGTGCCGGTGAGGGCCTGGCAGCAGGAGAAACAAAGTCACAGTCACAGGCCTGGGGATATAGATCAGAAGCAAGGGCATCCCGTCCTTCAACTATAATAGATGAGCAGCAAGGGCCTCCTGGCCTTCAACTATAATAGATTAGAAGCAAGGGCGTCCCGGCCTTCAACTATAATAGATTAGAAGCAAGGGCCTCCCGGCCTTCGACTATAATAGATTAGAAGCAAGGGCCTCCCGGCCTTCAACTGTATTGCCCTCTAGATCCTGCAGCCTGCCTCTCCCCTCACTGAAGCCCCTTGGAGGTCTCACCTAGACTGTCGCCCCAGCCTGGTGACTGCTCCCACCCCTTTCTCCCTGTCCTCCAGCCCTGCTACAGCCCTCCCTGTCCTACCCCAACCATTCTCTTGAAGCTGCTCACAGCACCTGCCTGTCCAGAAAACAGTCTAGACTGCTCCTTAGCGTGGCATTCACAGCCCTGCGTGCCTGTTCACCCACTGTCAAGCTCCATCTGCCAACAGCACCCTGCACACACCTGTGCTCTGGCCAAACCAGACTCCTCAAAGTGCCGCTTGGTGCTACCGGGCCTCGGTGCCCATGTCCCTCTGTTCTCCTTGCCTAAGTCAGCAGGAGAATAGGGAAGCTCTCTGGGCTTGAACCCAACTGTGCCCTCAAAAACCCTGTGAGCTTGGGCAGGTTCCTTCCTGTCTCTGACCTCAGCTCCTTCACCTGTAAAATGAGAGGCACACACCAGCGATCGCTCAGGTTTGGTGGCTTCCTGGTTATAGTTCTGACCTTTCTTCTTCCAGGGAAAGTTGTGCTGGCTGAGACCACCACTGCACATGCCACGCTGACAGGCTTACACTACTACCACCAGGACTGGTCCCACGCGGCTGCCTACGTCACGGTGCCTCCCCTGAGACTGGACACCAACACCTCCACCTACCTCATGAGCCTGCTGGCCAAGTAAGGCGTTTCAGCAGCACATTGCAGGGATGTGTACATCTTTAGGAAGACGTCATAGAGGGCCCAGGAAACAAATCTGAGCTAGGTTTGATTTCATTGTGCCCACAGGATGATTGTGCTTTTCTTACCTTCTCTGAGCCCATCAGATAATTGCCATCCTATTGAGACTTTATGACCGCTTGATGTGGAGTGAGAGCTTCTGAAGTGTAAGAGTGAAGAGCACAGATAGAACTGTGAACAGTGGTTATTCGGAATTTCAAAGGACATTGATCTCTTACTCTAAAGCCCAGTGGGGAGCTGCAGAATGTGGCCTGTGACTTACCCTAGAATGTAGGGGTCCTTTCTGTTTCTTTTCTTCACCTCTCCTCTTCTCGTTGGCTCCCGTGTGCCCCTTGTCTGTACATCCCTCCTTCTGTGGGTTTCTCCTCCTTTCCTTCCCCTTTCCCTTTTTCTTCTGCATTTTCTCCCCCTTCCCCCTCCCCCACACCGTTCCTCCAGATCTCCTTTCTCCAGCTCTTCTCTTTCTGACACTGCTTTTTCCCATGCAGTCCCAACCTAAAGGAAATGGTTTGATGAACAGTCTGAATTCAGCAGGACCCAATCATGAAAGGGTTTTTGTTTTATCCAATAACTGCTTGCAGCTTCTTTCTCTCTCCTATTAACATTTTGGGGGCCGGGCACAGTGGTTCACGCCTATAATCCCAGCACTTTGGGAGGCCGAGGTGGGTGGATCACTTGAGGTCAGGAGTTCAAGACCAGCCTGGTCAAGATGGTGAAACCTTGTCTCTACTGAAAATGCAAAAAATTAGCCGGGCATGGTGGTGGGCACCTGTAATCCCAGCTACTTGGGAGGCTAAGGCAGGAGAATCACTTGAACCCAGGAGGTGGAGGTTGCAGTGAGCTGAGATCATGCCACTGCACTCCAGCCTGTCCAGGGACAGAGCAAGACTCCAACTCAAAAAAAAAAAAAAAACTCGGGGAGAAGACGTTGCTTTCTCTTCACTTTTGGATATTAAAGTTCCATCCAGTTTAAGACTCCATCTCCTCCCTTCCTGATCCCCAGCTCAGCTTGGGTTGGGGTAGGAGGATTAGGACAAAAGGTGAGGGAATTCTTCTCCATACCCAGGCATGCATCTCTCCCAGCTCACAGCACTAGCAATGCCTCTATGAACAAGGACCCGCAACTTATGCCTGGCCACCTTCTATAGTATCTGAGGCCCAGAGGAAGCCCACCCAGCCTTTCTGCTCCCTGTGGCTCAGAGGCGGGTCCATAGCCCACAGCCCAGGCAGGTGCCCACTGCTCTCAGCTCTGTTCTCCACAAGTGAACCTCTTGAAGTATGCCCTCCTTGTCTTCAGGGTGAACTGGTGGGGAGAGGGTATGGAAACCCCACTCAACCCAGGAAAGAGGAGGGGAGGGAATGCCAGGACTCTCCATCCTGCCAACCCCTCAGTCTCCCTCCGAGGGTCCCGCTTTCCAGACCTGGGGCGGGGTAGGGCTATGCCTCTTCTAGGATGGTGCAGGGGCAGTGGAGGGAAGCGACCAGCCCCACTGAAGGTGGCTTTCTTAGGTAATAAGGTGCTTGTCTCATCCATGTCCTTAGCTTTCAGTCCTGGTTGCCAACCACTGGAAAACTCCCACTCCCATCCCATTATGTTCACAACCTATAGAGAGTTGGGGTGTGCGGGGCTTTGCCAGTGTGAGTGGAGTGCTGTCGATGGGGTGTGGGCGAAGGTGGCCTCTGTGGAGGACAGTACGCACCATGGCATGGGGATGGTCATTGTATTCTGTCCCATAGCCTTGGTGGGTGCCAGGTGGTGGCAGCTCTTACAATATTTACATATTTACATTATGTAAATAAACAGGGAGGGTAAAGATGAAGAGAGAAATGCTAGATCAGCTCTTACTCTTAAAAAATGCTTATTTTGGCTGGGCGTGGTGGCTCGCACCTGTAATCCCAGCACTTTGGGAGGCAGAAGCAGGCAGATTACCTGAGGTCAGGAGTTTGAGACCAGCCTGGCCAATATGGTAAGACCCCGTCTCTACTAAAAATACAAAAATTAGCTGGGCATGGTGGCTCATGTCTGTAATCCCAGCTACTCCAGAGGCTGAGGCAGGAGAATTGCTGGAACCCAGGAGGCAGAGGTTGCAGTGAGCCGAGATCGCGCCACTGCACTCCAGCCTGGGCAACAAGAGCAAGACTTCATTAAAAAAAAAAAAAGAAAAAAAGCTTGTTTTGAGACGAATCAACCTCCTTTTCATCAGCAGCAATACAATAAAAGAAACAATTACCAAGACTCCAGTATAATAATGTGGGCTTGGTTCCAAGGTCAAGAATCTTTTGAAACACCCCTGCTTGCTACAAGCAAATTTACTGAAAGAACAAAAAAGATAATAAGTGCCTCAACCCACCCAAATTACAGCACCCAAACCCACACAAATTCAAATAGACTGGGGGGAATAAGTATCATTGAATAATTTAAGTTTTTACATCTAGCCTACTTTGTCAAATGTATTTTAATTATTTAAATTGATTCTATTTATTTAAGTAGAAATGTTGTTTTTGTGTTATGAGAATAGTCTGAATCCCTTTTTAATCAGTGCATATTGTAAATGGGTGCTACTTTATAGGATTTGGAGCATAATTTTAATATTTTAATTATTTATAGAAATTGATGATGACTATAATTTTGCTTTTGTAATACATTATTGGTTATAATTTATATGATGCAAAATACTTGACAGAAAATCCAGACACCAATTATTATTCCCATAAGAAAATATGAGCTATTTCATAATTATCTACTTTAGGATGTGATTTGTGATTTGTTAGGCTGTAAAGGAATAAAAAAAGTTCAATCTATAGATATAACGATTTGTCCTTTATTTAAAATCTGGCTTTTTTTTTTTTTTTTTTTTTTTTTTGAGACGGAGTCTCGCTCTGTCGCCCAGGCTGGAGTGCAGTGGCCGGATCTCAGCTCACTGCAAGCTCCGCCTCCCGGGTTCACGCCATTCTCCTGCCTCAGCCTCCAGAGTAGCTGGGACTACAGGCGCCCGCCACCTCGCCCGGCTAGTTTTTTGTATTTTTTAGTAGAGACGGGGTTTCACCGGGTTAGCCAGGATGGTCTCGATCTCCTGACCTTGTGATCCGCCCGTCTCGGCCTCCCAAAGTGCTGGGATTACAGGCTTGAGCCACCGCGCCCGGCCTTTTTTTTTTTTTTTTAGAAAGGGTCTGGCTTTGTCACTCAGGCTGGAAAGGAGAGGTACAACCTCCTGAGTAGCTGGGACTACACATGTGCAGCACCACGCCTGACTAGTTTTTCGTTTGTTTGTTTGCTTGCTTGCTTGCTTGCTTGTTTGTTTTATGAGCCAGGGTCTCACTCTTTCTCCCAGGCTGGAGTGCAGCCTCCCAAAGTGCTGGGATTACAGGCGTGAGCCACCCTGCACCACCATGCCCAGCCTAATTTTTGTATTTTTTGTATTTTTTCATCATGTTACCCAGGCTGGCCTCAAACTCCTTACCTCAACTGATCCACCCACCTCGGCCTCCCAAAATGCCAGGATTACAGGCGTGAGCCACTGTGCCTGGCCTAAAATCTGGCTTCTTAGAAATTTTTTCATTTGATCATATAAAATTTTAAAGTATTTGGCAAAGCCAGTCATGTTTTAAACTTTAAATGGTTTGGATGGGGGCTTCCTATCTTCCAGATTCAGGGCAGCACTGAGAGAGCTCAGAGGGCCTCCTAGAATGTAACTACCGTCATTCACGGCTGCCTAGTGGGCACCTTTGTGTAGGAGCCTTTTCAGAAAGCTGGGTGCTCAGGAAGACTTGCTGGTTAAAGAGCAGGAGTTGAGCCTGTTGCTCTCAGGGTCCCTGACCTGCCCTTCATGACTGCAATGGGCATCTTCTGCCCTGAGCCCTGCTCAGGTATCCAGAGGGCCCCTCAGGAGAAAGGAAACCCTAAAGATTCCATTCATCTGTGGGGGCTTCTGCAGGTCCAGAGAGTGTGGGGAGCCTTGGGGCTCTGCGGGAGAATCTCTTGCAAAGAGTCTCTGCAAGGGCCAGAGCAGCCTCTCTGGCCCAGGGAAGAGCGAGCCATCTTCACCGCGGGTTTGGCCAAAGACATTAGTCATTGGGTGGGAACTGAGACTGATGAGCCCTGCCAAGTCCCCTGTGGAGACAGCCCTCTGTAGCTAACTGGCCATTGTCTGAGAGCCTTAAGAATATGCTTCCTCACCAGGTCAGATAATGCTTTCTGCCCCTGGAGTCTCCTGGAGTGGGCATCTTAGATGGCCCACGGGCACTCACAAGGCTCTGGGGCCTCCTACAGAGTACAATGGGACCACTGCCCCTGACCTTCAGGGCACCCGCAGTGTGGTCCCAGCAGTCATCTCCTTCCCCCACCTGACCCCCCTGCTCCAGCCAGGCCTTTCCCTGCCCCCCCAAAGCCATTTCCTCCTGAGGTTGCCCTGGCCTGGTTTGCATGGACATTCTCTCTCCTCCGCCCCTAACTGCCTCTGAGCCCTTGGCCTGCAGAGATCTCTGAATCTGGGCAGAGATCTCTGAATCCGGGCCAGTTGCCTGCCTCCCTCACGGGGCAGAGGATCTGCTGCCATGAGCCCTCTCTCCCTGTTCTTCCCTACATCTTCTCTGGCCCAGTAGCCCCTCGAAGGCCTGCCTGTGCCTTAGCCACCCACAGCCTTGGATAGAGGATGGCTTTGTTTTTTCTTCTTTTCAGACAGAGTCTCCCTCTGTCCCCCAGGCTGGAGTGCAGTGGGGCGATCTTGGCTCACTGCAGCCTCTACCTCCCGGGTTCAAGCAATTCTCTGACCTCAGCCTCCGGAGTAGCTGGGATTACAGGCGCCCACCACTACGCTCGGCTAATTTTTTTGTATTTTTAGTAGATACAGGGTTTCACCATGTAGCCCAGGCTGATCTCGAACTCGTGGCCTCCAGTGATCCACCTGCCTCAGCCTCCCAAAGTGCTGGGATTACAGGCATGAGCACCTGGCCCAAGGACAGCCTTAATATATGTGTGAGGACCGTAGTCATGAACAGCATTGAGGAAGAACTGAGTGACTTGCATACCACTCTTGGTCTATTAAGTCAGGCTTCTAGCTCATCCCTCCTTCCCCTTCTGGTCCATTAGAATCCCCACACCCAAGGAAGGCTATGAGTCCAAGTTATTCAACAAAGCTTAACACTGACCTTGTGAATGCTTGTCAGCAGGTGGGGTTGGAGAGCTGATGAGAGGGAATCGGCATACAATTCCATGAGAGTAGAACCACCTCCACCATCTCACTTCAGCTAGACTCTAAGTTCGGCTTTTCGCTGCTTTCTTCACTCTTAAACATTGCCATCCCAAGGATCTCACTGAAGTCACCTGTGACACAGACAGACTGTGCCACACTCATTCTGTGGATGGGTAAACTGAGGTTCACATAGATGAAGTAACTCATGAGAGGCCACATGGCCTAAGCAGCAGAGCTGAACTTGGAGTCAGCTTTGCCTGGTTCCCACACTGAGGATTTTCCCTATATCTATCCCCACCCTCTAGGTTCCTCCCCTCCCCTCCCCTTACTGGTCACCTCTTTTTCTCTACCCAGTGACACTCTGAACATCGTGGCATCAGATCACCGGCCTTTCACCACAAAACAGAAAGCTATGGGCAAGGAAGACTTCACCAAGATCCCACACGGAGTGAGTGGCGTGCAGGACCGCATGAGCGTCATCTGGGAGAGAGGAGTGGTACGTTTGCTAGAGCCCCGCCCCGATCAGATCCCTGCCCTAATCCCCGCTTCATCCCCGCTCTAATCCCAGTAAGAGTTTTCACTCCTCAGATCCTATCAAAGAATGTTCTTAGAAGGGCTGGTTCAATCCCAGCTCTTTGTTTCACTCAAGAACAAAACACAAAAGGTCTTTCCCCCGATTAGAAAGGTAGTAACATCTATTATGGAAATTTGGAAAATACAGAAAAGTATAAGAAAAAAAAATCCCTTTAATTCCATGCCTAAAAATTAAACTACTATTAACATTGTAGTGTATTTCTTTCTAGTTCTGTGCATGTACTGTACTTTTTTTTTTTTTTTCCTTTTTTGCTACGTTGCCCAGGCAGGTCTTGAACTCCTGGGCTCAAGCTATCCTTCCACCTCTGCCTCCCTAAGTGCTGCGATTATAGGTGTGAGCCACCACACCCAGCTACACATTATTTTAATAACTGGCTTCATTTTTTTTTTCTTTTACCAACTGCTATACTAACCAGGATTTTTTTCTTCATATAACACTATACCCTGAGTGTCTCCCTATATCAGTAACAATTCTTTAAAAGCATCTTTTTTCATGGCTGAATGATATTTTCTCCAATGAAAGTACCATACTTTATTTAATCCTTCCCTGACGTTTGGGACTTTTCACTGTTTCTAATTTTTGCACTTACAAATAATGCTGTGGAGAACCTCTTTGTTCATGAGTGTGTGTGTCAGCATTTCTGATTATTATTTCTTTTTTTTTTTTTTGAGACGGAGTCTCGCTCTGTCGCCTAGGCTGGAGTGCAATGGCGCTATCTCATTTCACTGCAGCCTCCGCCTCCTGGGTTCAAGTGGTTCTCCTGCCTCAGCCTCCCGAGTAGCTGGGACTACAGGCCTGTGCCACTACACCCAGCTAATTTTTGTATTTTTTGTAGAGACGGGGTTTCACCATGTTGGTTAGTCAGGATGATCTCGATCTCTTGACCTCACGATCCGCCCGCCTCAGCCTCCCAAAGTGCTGGGATTACAGGCATGAGCCACCGCGCCAGGCCTCTGATTATTATTTCTGATTATTTCCTTAAGACAGCATCCTAGAAGTGGATTTTTAGGCCAAGGGATATGAACAGTTTTAAGGCTCTTGATTTGATCTATTTTGTCTAATTGATTTCAAAAAAGATAAGAACTGGGACTTCATTTGAATACCACCTGTTCTGCACATGAAGAGTAAGTATTTTTGGTCTTGATCTATCTCAGATTAGATTCAAAATAGTATGAGCCCCAAAGAGATCTGAAGTTCTCAAGACTAAGCTCATGGAAGGCCAAGGAGATGGCTCAGGAAATCCCCTTGAAGAAAGTCCATAGTACTCTCATGGGTGGGACAATAAGATGTTTTATACACTCTTGAGTATATAACCCTTTGAAAATATCACCCTTAGTAGATGAAGGGAGATTCCTGACTCATCCGTGTGGGCACATGAGCAGAGTTGGTTTTACAAACAGGAGGCAGATTTGCCCCGGGCAGCCAGCCTGAATGGAAGCACAGCCACTCACCATAGTTGCTGGATGAAGGGAGAAAGGAATAAGTGAGCACCTGGGACCCAGCCAAGCAGGCTGGCTCATCTGAGATGGTGCTCACGGCTTTGTCCCCTTGTGACCACTGTTCTAACCACCTAAGCCCAAAGTCCATGGGCCAGCATCAAAGGTAACCAAGGGTTTGAAGCCCACCCCCAGAGCCTGGTTGACTTTACACTTTCTGCAACATTTCAGGTTGGAGGAAAGATGGATGAGAACCGTTTTGTGGCCGTTACCAGTTCCAACGCGGCTAAGCTTCTGAACCTGTATCCCCGCAAGGGCCGCATCATCCCCGGAGCCGATGCTGATGTGGTGGTGTGGGACCCAGAAGCCACAAAGTAAAGTTTGTTGCTCATC
The DNA here is from genome assembly GCF_008728515.1 of Papio anubis. Taxonomy (NCBI): domain Eukaryota; kingdom Metazoa; phylum Chordata; class Mammalia; order Primates; family Cercopithecidae; genus Papio; species Papio anubis. Next base: position 26,617,724 of record NC_044989.1, read on the forward strand.
TCCAGGGCTAGAGGGGCTCGGGGTGTTGAAGAGGACTTGCATTACCAATCTCCAAAAGCATATAACTTTGCACTATTTCTAGCACAAAATATGGCCCTGGCTTATAGTTGGCCGTCTTCTCCCTCCATCTTCACACAGTCTTTCTTCTGTGTCACACATGTCTGGTGTGTCTGTCTCCTCTTCTTATAAGGACACTGGTCAGATTGGATTAGGGCCCACCTATACGACCTCACTTTACCTTAATGATCACATTAAAGGCCCTAAATAGGGCCATGTTCTGAGGTTCTGGGTGTTAGGATTTCAGCGGAAAAATTTTGAAGGAAGCCAATTCAGCCCATAACAACCAGCCTTTGGGGTTCACCCCTCCCATGGAGCTGTGACATTTTGACATGTCCTCAGCGCTTTCTCTCCCGCCATTGCCTCCCCACCAGGACCATCTCAGCCAGCACGCAGGTCCAGGGAGGAGACTTCAACCTGTACGAGAACATGCGCTGCCACGGCGTGCCACTGGTCACCATCAGCCGGGGGCGCGTCGTGTATGAGAACGGCGTCTTCATGTGCGCCGAGGGCACCGGCAAGTTCTGTCCCCTGAGGTCCTTCCCAGACACTGTCTACAAGAAACTGGTCCAGAGAGAGAAGGTGAGGTGGGAGGGGGAAGATGCAGGGGTATTGGCGCCCCCTGCCGGGGAACATCCTCCATGACTGTTTTAAATCTCAAAGAGATGTTCACTCCAGTTTTCGACCCAATTCCATTGCCCTCTCTCCAGCCTTGAGAGGGGAGTGTGTGGCAGGGCCAGGGAACGCTAGAGTCAGAAAATGCTGATTTCTGTTCCCCGTCTTTGATTACCAAGTGGCATTTTAAGTGGTCAGGCAGCAGGGGTCCTCAGTTGCTGAGGGCACAAATGGGAAATGTGAGTGTGTGCGACCGCTGAGCTCCTCGGGATAAGCAGGCTTGGGTTGGAGGAGGTGCTGGGGGCTGGAGATACTGCTTTGACTTGGCCGCCTCCCACTCTTGATGAAGCAAGTGGGGGTAGAGCTGGCATTTGCAAAGCATTGTCTGAAGCACAGGAGGAACAGGCACCTGAACACGGGACGCCCACACTACTGGCACACAGACCACACGAGAGGGCTCAGAGCTTTCAGAGAAACTAAGGACCCTTCCCTCCCAGAGGCCAGTGAGCGAAGAAATCCACTGCCAGGTCTGCCGTGGGGGCGCAGGCTTGGGCTGCCTGAGTGAAGAAAGCATGACTTTCGTGATCACAGGGCTAAATCTGAAAGCAAACTCGGGGTCTCTCACTCATCACACTCAGCTAATGTTTATTTTTTTGTAGAGACGGACAGGGTTTAACCGTGTTGCTCAGGTTGCTTTCAAATTCCTGGGCTCAAGTGATCTACCCGCCTCGGCCTCCTAAAGTGCTGGGGTTACAGGCGTGAGCCACTGCGCCCAGCCCAATAGCACTTTGTAATACGATGTAGGACCATAAATGACCTCTGTAGTAATAACTGCTCCTACTTCTATGTTGCCTCTCATGTGCCAAAGCAGTTGGAACAGCTTTACACATACTAATTCATCTGCTCTCCGGCAGCTCTCTGATGTAGGTACTAGTATTGTGGGCACAGAAAAGTAAGTTGCACAAAGCCACACAGTTTACAAGTGACAGAGTTGGGACTGGAACTTGGCAGTCTGGTTGTAGAATATAGACTCCTAACTCGACTGCCTTTGTGAGTACCGAATGAGCAAGTGTTGCTACTGGGGGCCTCTGGTCTCCAGATGGGGCTGTGTTTAGCTTCTGTTCTCTCCAAGTTGTCAGACCGGTAAAGGGTGTAGTTTCGTGGAAGCCTAAGGTGGTGGGTAATGTTGTGCTGTGTGGGAGGGACCTCTCTAAAGTTGATTTCCGGTTGGGCGCGGTGGTTCACGCCTGTAATCCCAGCACTTTGGGAGACTGAGGCGGGTGGATCACGAGGTCAGGAGTTCAAGACCAGCTGGCCAAAAAGGTGAAACCCCGTTTCTCCTAAAAATATAAAAATTAGTCACGCGCGGTGGCAGGCGCCTATAATCCCAGCTACTTAGGAGGCTGAGGCAGGGGAATCGCTTTAGAGGGGCAGAGGTTTCAGTGAGCCAAGATCGCGCCACCACACTCTAGCCTGGGTGAAAGAGTGAGACTCTGTCTCAAAAAAAAAAAAAAAAAGAAAAGAAAAGAAATTTGGTTAAAGTTGACTTCCTCAGATTCTACCTGCTACCTTGGTAAGGCTTCCACCAGTGTTGGGGGGAAGCCAGTATCTCTCCTGTACACATGCACGCACACACACATGTGCATTCACACACATGCACGCATGCACACACGTACACATATGCACATGCTCTTTAGGACGTACGAGGAAACTCCAACCCCTGGACTCAAGGTTTAAGAAGCCTTGGTCGCTTGCAGTGATTTGTGTCTTGGGCGGAGTGGCAGTGTCTAATGTCCCACCGGCCCCCAGAGAGGCCACGGTTGTGTCAGTTCTGATGGTGTTGTCCTGTGCTTCTGCTCTTCTTCCATCCTTCCCTAGACTTTAAAGGTTAGAGGAGTGGACCGCACTCCCTACCTAGGGGATGTCGCTGTTGTCGTGCACCCTGGGAAAAAAGAGATGGGAACCCCACTCGCAGACACTCCTACCCGGCCTGTCACCCGGCATGGGGGCATGCGGGACCTTCATGAATCCAGTTTCAGCCTCTCTGGTAAGAGTCAGGGGGCCATGGGAGGAGGGCGGGGGGCCGGGAGGAGTGGCCCACCCAGGCAGTGGGACTTACGCCTGCTTTTCTTTTGTGTCCTGTCCTCCCTCCCATTGCCTATTTCCAGGGATAAGTGCTGGTTTGGATATTAGACTCACACAGACATTAGTGAGGACAGGAGGGCTGTCCTGGTCCCTGGGCACAGCCGCTCTAATAGGCCATGGCCCACCTGGGGCTCTCCTGAGGGTTTCTAAGTTCAGATATTTTTGTCCCTTGAAACATCTTGAGGGCTGTGCACACAGTGGGTGCTCCAAAGATGCCCTGAGCTCAGAAGAGTCAGCCCTGTCTGTGGTTCACGGGACTGCACCCACTGGCCCCTGGCCTGCCCCAGTCCACTCCTCAGCAGCCTCTCTGCTCTTTCTGCTACCCACTTTCCTCCTCTGACCTTCCCATACCTGTTCCCGCCTTTACCCCACCTTCACCTTCTTTTTTTACCAGGAATTGTGTTGTATACATTTTTTTTAACTTTAAGTAAAATATTTTCTCTCGACTTTTGATGCCCAATCTTTTCTCTTATCTTTCTGTCCCTTGGGTCCTGGCCCCAGTCCTTCTGCGGAATCTCTAGGTTCTTAGGGGGTCCCATCCGAGTTCTTAAAGCCACTATCTGCAGTTCCTCCCCACCCCCTCCATCCCCATGGGAGCCACAGGCTCATAAATGATGACCCTCAATGGAGAACAAGCAGAGGCTGTAAGATGCCCCGAGCCTCCAGGCGGCTTAGATGGGAACTGTCACCACCACTTGCAGGGGGCTAGGACCCTGGGTCTCCCTGAGCACCGGTGAGCTGCCTTCAGCATAAGCCCAGAGAGAGACCAAGCATCCACTCTGTGAGGGCTGTGCTAGGATGGGCACAGCGAGAGGTGCAAGACCCTGGTCCTTCCACCCACAGCCTGGAGTTTACTGGGGGAGACAAGCCCCATACACAAAACAGCCTGCTGTGAGAGCAGAGAGCTAAACCAGACGGATGCCAACGGGGCAGCGCCTACCTGCCGTGGCTCCTGTGTGCCCTGCTTAGGGCACTGGTCTCAGGACCAGTCTCATTGCTGAGATGATAGCTCCACTACCCTGAGGGCCACTGCTACTCCCACCAGTGATGGGCCATGAGTGGAGTCAGAAAGGGAGCCTGGCGTGGAAGACTCGCTTATGCACACTTAGGTCTTGCCAGTCCAGGAGGCGTGGACTCCCACCGCTGCCGGGCAGGGTCCTTTCTCCTGCAGCCAGACCCGAGAGGCACCAAGACCCCAGAGCTGCAGGGCCCCTGCTGACCAGCAGCCTCCTCTTCTTCTGCCCGAGAGCCAAGACTGGCCAGAACGCCCGCTCAGACAGCAAACATCAGGCAGCCTGTCCCTACTCTCCACCCCAAATCTTGTCTGTTCTAAGCAGGCCAGGCTGAAGAATGTCCCACTGGGCTCTCCGGGGCACTAGACCCTCCTTTTCCCTCCCTTTGTGTTTTGTTTGTTTTTGTTTTCTTTTCAATCCTTCTCCTTCTGTATAGACCCTCCTTTGTAACTAAGTCATGGGATTTCAAGATGCGGGGCCTTTGGGCTGTGGTTCTTTCATTTTCCAAAACAATGGCATACCCTCATTTTTCTCTCTTGCTTACTCACTGAGGCATATGTACAAAGGCCCATGTGCCAACAGGCTGGCCGATGGCCTGCATGCACAAGAGACTGTATGCCCAGACGTGAGGCAGTGAGGTTGGCACAGTGGGCAGTTAATAATGTAGGCTGTGAATCTGGAAAACCTGGGTCCAAGTCCAGGCTCTGCCGTTACACACTGCAACACGAGGCAAGTCACTTAACTTCCCTGAGCCTCGGTCTTCTCGTCTGTAAAATGGGATGGAGTGACTGTGAGGATTCACTCAGGCCCTGCACACAGTGAGCCTCCAGGAGAGGGTGACTGTGGTTTGTTAGCAGGCACAAGAGCCCAGCTCACCCTTTGTGCTTCCTTCCCTGCAGGCTCTCAGATCGATGACCATGTTCCAAAGCGAGCTTCAGCTCGGATCCTCGCTCCTCCCGGAGGCAGGTCGAGTGGCATTTGGTAAAGGCACTGCCCAGCCCCCCGAGTGAGGACACACCACCGCCACCAGTCCGCAACTCTCCGGCCACAGCTTCAGGGGCAGGAGAGGCTGGGCTGGGCAGCACACCACCCGAAGGGGGCCCCAGGACCTGCGGAGCCCTCCCTATGTCTGCAAAGTGATTCACTGTGCTTCGAGCCAACTCTAACAGGCACTTTGAGATGTGTTCCTCCTGCTGTAGTCCTTTCTGCCTTGGCCTCCGTGGGCTTTTCTGGGGCCCAGGAAGCCCACACTGTGCACAGAGCCCAGTGCATAGAGCCCTGGCCAGCCCTTCCTCTCACTCCTGCCTCCGCTGGCTTTGGGAAAGCCCAGACTTTAGTGCCCTGCCCCCTGGCTGACTGCCCAGTTGTCCAGAGCACTTTAGCAGATGTGGTTTCAAAGTAAAGGCCTCCTCCCCCACCCCTTAGGCCCTGTGGTGACATTTCCCAAGCCAGACAGGTGTCAGCTTCCCAGCCATGCCCAGGACGTCCCATCTCCCCCAACCCACCTCTGGCCCTGTGTAGGGGCAGGGATGGGGGTGGCTGGACACCCGGTGCCCCTCGCCAGCTTCTCTTGTGTCCCGCCCACACCCTCGGGGGGTCACAGGTCCAGGAGGGTAGCTGGGCGGGGCTCGAGGCTGGTGCCCGGCGCGTGTAAATGGTTTGGTTTTGCACGTTTGGTTTGCGCAGTAGTTTGGTTTGACTTGTTTGTGCATCCTGTGAAAAATAACGGTGCTTGTGTCACTAGCATAGAATAGCAACAGGAATAGATGTGGTCCTTAGGAGACGCTGCACTCGACACCAACCAGACAGCACAGGGCAGGGGCGGTGGAGGGGTTGGGGTCACAGGCCTCTCTTCTCCCCGCCTGGGGCCTTCCGGGCTGCTGGAGGCCCAGGCCCTTTCCTCCTCCCCTCCCCTCCTTGTCTAGTTTCCCACATTCCAAGAGGGGGCCTGGGATGCTAGCCCCAGAGATGCCAGCCCTTCAGGAAGCAGGTGTCCTTTCCCCTCTCTGCCCCATTCACTCCCGGCACTCCCCCTGCCTTCCCCCCATCTCCACCCACCACACACACACACACACACACACACACACACACACACACACACACGGCTTCCTGTAACTTCTTCCTGCTGGACAGAGACTCAGTGCTCCTCCTGTGTGACTGGCAAGAGGCCTCATGCCTGCTGAGAGAGGAGGAGTGGGAGAGGGGCTCGCCAGACACCAGGGAGGGAGACCCCAGGCACACAGGACCTGGCTGTCGAACCCACATTGCTGCTCAGGTGCCGTGATCTCCCGTGGCTGGCACCAGGCCCTCGCCGGCTCATGGCCTCATCTTCTCCCCTGTCTGTCCAGGTGGGCCCTCCCTGCTTCTGAGGCCCTCCAGAAGTTCCCATGGAAACACTAGAGGCCGGGTGTCTCCTTCCACCTCCAGTGGTCTGGGAAGTGACCCGGCCACCTGCCCTTATTAAGCCTTGTCTGCCCCGTGGGAAGTGACTTCATGTTGCACATGTGATTTCAGCCCCTGAGGCTTGTGCAAGGCTTCTGGACCCTCAGTTAAAGGTCAGTCTCTGGCCGGGCGCGGTGGCTCACGCCTGTAATCCCAGCACTTTGGGAGGCCAAGGCGGGTGGATCATGAGGTCAGGAAATCGAGACCATCCTGGCTAACACGGTGAAACCCCGTCTCTACTAAAAATACAAAAACTAGCCGGGCGAGGTGGCAGGCGCCTGTAGTCCCAGCTATTCGGGAGGCTGAGGCAGGAGAATGGCGTGAACCCGGGAGGCAGAACTTGCAGTGAGCTGAGATCGCGCCACTGCACTCCAGCCTGGGCGACAGAGCCAGACTCCGTCTCAAAAAAAAAAAAAAAAGTCAGCCCCTGCACATCTCTGTAGTGCTGTTCGTGTATTCAAACCACTTCCATATATGACCTCTCACTTGGTCCTCATGACAATGGAGCACTTACTATTCTTCCCATTTTACAGATGAGGAAACTGAGGCCCAAAAAGTTCAGGCCCTCTGACCCCAGAAGTGTCTGTGACCACCCTTCCAACCTTGGCTATCTACCCCAGCTGTGGAGAGGAGGTCTGGGGTGACATCTATTTTAGATCCCACCTGAGAGTTTAACCAACAAGAAGACTTACTTTCCTGGTAGGCAGCCTGCTTTGTTTTGCACAGGTAGATAGATTTTTTTTTCTCATCTTTCTTATAAACAATCTCATGCACAGTCTGTGTTTGAGCTACGACTAGTCACCCTTTGGGGGCTAACTGTGCAGTGTGAGCTGCATCCACACCCTCACTTCTCCCTTCACTCCCCCTTTCCTCACTCAGGGGCTGAGAGGACAGAGGTGGTCAGTCAGGGAGCAGAGGTGGCGAAGGGGCTCATGGCAAGTGGCAGCCATTGGAATAGGGGTGAAGACTCAGGCCTGGGAAAGCCACCAGGGATAGGGGAAACCATGACACTGCCTCCTGGTGCAGTGCACACCATCTCTATCCCTGTCAGCCCTCGCTGGGTCATGGGCCTTGGGCAGATGCCAAAGAGCCCAGCAGCAGTGGTGGTGGCCAGCTGGGCAAAGCATCCTTGCTTGGGCTAGGAAAGCTTTACCTTCTCTGAGTGCCTCCGCCCAAGAGATGCGTGACCCGTGGCACCGGGGAACCACATCTTGGAGTGGTCCACTGTAGGCCATCCACTTCATCCACCCCCAGTCCTTACATAGGCCCTACCCTTTGCCCGGGAGCTTCTAGATGGAAATCAGAAAGAGATTCAAGGAGCCGAATGAGCGGTCAGCCCCCACCATGCACTCCTTGCCCCCCGTGCAGAGCTCCAGCCAGCTTCGTCACCAGCCCCACTGGCTCCTGGTTGGAATGAAAGGGTCTCTGGTTGCACTGAATGCAGCTCTCAAACTGGTCTTGTACTTGCTGAATAAATACTGTTGTTCTTGCCTTAGCTGCTCTCTAGGTTTGTGGGGTTAAGTTGCCAGAAAATTGTGCTACTGTGTGTGCGTGTGCGTGCGTGTGTGTAGTGCTAGGAGTCCACAGTAGGTCTCTGTCGAGCCGATGTCGTGCTGAGGGCTTTTCCGATACTGACCCAGAAGCCACAGAACCACAAGGAAACCCAAACCCCCTCCAGCTGCTGAGGCGCAGGCACAGCGTGGGGTCGGGATGGAGCCTCCAGCACCCCAGCACCCAGGTGACTTCCCCACGCCCCTGTAAATGTCATGGTGCTAAGACTGTGTCAACCCCAAGACGACACACGGTCCTGTGCTTTGGCCACCGTTTGAGGCAAAAACTAAACAGCCCGACACGTTGTGTTCTGGTGCAGGTTTGTATTAAACTGTAGCTACTTCTCACTTGGACTCTGTTGTGTTTCTTCAAAGAGGAGGGAGTTCGGCAGAGATCTCTTCTACGGTGACTGGGCAAGGCTTCTGTTGCTAAGAAAAGGCAGCTTTGATCTGTCTCTCCTATTGGGTGGCCTGTGCAGAGACTGGATTTTTTTTTTAATTCTGAGAGACAGGAGCCCCAGTGGTGCCAGATTTCCAGGGACAAGGTTGCCAAATTATCTGAAATAATTAGGAGGAAGAATTAGGCGCAAAAGGGAAAAAACTAGACTTGCTCCATCTACCTGTAGTCACCTATTTTGGCTACCATTTTGGAAGCCCATAGCCACCTCTCCACTCGGCAGAACCCTTGGCTGATAGAACGATGGCTTCATAAAAAAATCACAAGGCCAATGTGCCTTTGAAGGACCTTCCAGCTGCTCTCTGGCTGTCCAGAACCCCGCCTTTGGGGTTGGCCCTCTGTACTCTCAACCCCATCCATTGCGTTGAGACCCTCTGCCTTCTCTCTAGAGCTCCATCAGATGTTGGGAGGATTATCTGATTAAATTCTTTCTCACTAAAGGGTAAAATTGTGGCTTCTAAGGCCGGGCGTGGTGGCTCACGCCTGTAATCCCAGCACTCTGGGAGGCCAAGGCAGGTGGATCACCTGAGGTCAGGAGTTCGAGACCAGCCTGACCAACGTGGAAAAACCCCATTTCTACTAAAAAAAAATACAGAATTAGCCGGGCGTGGTAGCGCATGCCTGTAATTCCAACTACTCGGGAGGCTGAGGCAGGAGAATCACTTGAACCCGGGAGGCGGAGGTTGCTGTGAGCTGAGATCACACCATTGCACTCCAGCCTGGGCAACAAGAGCAAAATTCTGTCTTAAAAAAAAATGTGGCTTCTAGTACTATGGGGTCACTGTACTTATTTCTTTTTTTTTTTTTTTTTTTTTTTTTTTTAAGACAGAATTTTGCTTCTGTCACCCAGGCTGGAGTGCAGTGGCCGGATCTCAGCTCACTGCAAGCTCCGCCTCCCGGGTTTACGCCATTCTCCTGCCTCAGCCTCCCGAGTAGCTGGGACTACAGGCGCCCGCCACCTCGCCCGGCTAAGTTTTTGTATTTTTAGTAGAGACGGGGTTTCACTGTGTTAGCCAGGATGGTCTCGATCTCCTGACCTCGTGATCCGCCCGTCTCGGCCTCCCAAAGTGCTGGGATTACAGGCTTGAGCCACCGCGCCCGGCCTGTACTTATTTCTTAACCTTAAAATTTGAAGGTTGAGATGGATTTGTCAGCTTGAGATGGATGCCGAGTCCCTGCAATGTATTGCAAAGTGTCTGTTACCCTGTTTTCCCACAACAGGAGAGCACACCAGAATTGGATTAACTACCAAAAATGCATTGGGTTTGGATGAAAAAATAACATGACCACACATTTGGCACATGGCATCTATCAGGCAGTCTACAGGGAAAAAATAAAAGATACCCAGGAAGACATGGAGTGCCTTTTTACGTATGTAGTTGTAGAAAAATAAAAGACCACAGACTCAGACTTTAAAATACGCCTTGATTATTTATGAGAATCTGGATTTGGAGAAATCACACCAGTCAGCAGCTAGGCAGCCACCCATTCTATTTTCTAACTCAGAATTACAGACTGACCTCTATACACCGGTATAGACTAACAGTAAGAATTGCTTTGTAGTCAGCCAGGCGCGGTGGCTCATGCCTGTAATCCTAGCACTTTGGGAGGCCGAGGGGCAGGATTGCCTGAGCTCAGGAGTTCAAGACCAGCCTGGGCAACATAGTGAAACCCCATCTCTACTAAAATACACAAAATTAGCCAAGTGTGGCGGTGAGATCGCTCCACTGCACTCCAGCCTGGGAGACAGAGTGAGACTTTGTCTCAAAAAAAAAAAAAAAAACTTGCTTTGTAGTCAGTGGAGGACACAGGGTCTCATGACACCCAGGTGTGAAGAAGAAACCTCATGATATGTAGGGGCTGGTAGACCTTAGAGTCCTAAGTTAGTAACGGACTGTTTGACAGTGTTGTAACAACACACGTTTGAAAGGGCTCTTAGTGCTTTCCCAGTAGAACAGTAAAGGATCTGGCATTTTACTGACACTGGGCACTGTCTTATGATGGAAACTGAGTTATGTACTTTCCCTTGTGGATTTACAACCATACATTTAGACCTAGAGAGACCAGATGTCCTGGTTTGCTCAGGGCAATCCTGGTTTAAGTCCCTTGCCCCAGAATAATTATTAACAGTGTCCACTTTCACTGTCAAACATGTCCTGGTTTGTATAATAAACTACATGGTCACTTTCTATATACCTATACATTCATTGGGCTATTACTGTGCCTGTCCAGGAGTTAAAAAATTTTCCATTGCTGAAAGACAAGACATGGCATCATAGGAGATGCGGAAGATGGGTGCTTCCACAGTGGGTGGTGACTTAGGGGTTTGCATGACAAGCCCTGTGTCTTCACACAGCTCTTGGAGGCTTGATGAGTCTCAGTAGTTGGTGATGTCATAGGGTGGGGAAGGTCTGGGAATGCTTTTCTAAGCTTTTTCAGTTTGCCTCGTAGACCTCATTGTTCCGTTAAAAGCTATAAGCCTACCATATTCTATCACTTGCTTTTAAGGTGCCTTTGATTCCATTTATGAACTTAAACCCCTTACAACATTTTCAACTACATTTAAAATTCTATTTCCCTTTTAAATACCTTTCCTGAGTACCAAATAATTATTACCAATCTAATAAATTAAACTTATAAATATACTAAGTTTAACACTTTATTAGTTGTTTTGATGCTAAGAATAAACAATATTTCAACTTAAAATTATGTTTTAAGTTACACATTTTTTTTTTTTCGAGACAGAGTCTTACTCTGTCTGTCACCCGGCCTGGAGTGCAAGGGCGCCATCTTGGCTCACTGCAACCTCTGCCTCCTGGGTTCAAGCAATTCTCCTGACTCAACCTCCCAAGTAGCTGGGATTACAGGCACCCACCACCACGCCCGGGTAGTTTTTGTATTTTTAGTCGAGATGAGGTTTCACCATGTTGGCCAGGCTGGTCTCGAACTCCTGACCTCGTGATCTGCCCTCCTCAGCCTCCCAAAGTGCTGGGATTACAGGTGTGCGCCACTACGCCTGGCCAAGTTACACATTTTGAGTTAATTATGAGATGCTCACTCTAATAGACCAAAAATTTCTCATAGAAATAAATAAAATACCAACTATGCCCAGATTTCCTCTTAATACAAAAATTTTAACACTATGGACTTAGTTTTTTAAAAACCTTTATTTTCTTAATTCTATACTTCCTGCCAGTTGTAAGCTCTCACTGGGCTTTAGCTTTGAGTCTTTTCTTTTTTATTTTATTTATTTATTTTTTGAGACAGAGTCTTGCTCTGTCACCCAGGCTGGAGTGCAGTGGTGCGATTACAGCTCACTGTGGCCTTGACCTACGGGGTCAGGTGATCCTACCACCTCAGCCTCCAGAGTACCTGGGATCACAGGTGTGCACCACTGCGCCTGGCTAATTTTTGTATTTTTTTGTAGAGACTGGGTTTCCCTTTGTTGCCCAGGCAATCCACCAGCCTCCCAAAGTGCTGGGATTACAGGCATGACCCACTGCACCTGGCCTCAAGTCTTTTCTTGATGACAAGTCAACTCCTAGAGGGTGCAAGGAAGGTCTGCTTACAGCTCCACTCCAATCTCAAATTTCCAGTGCACCTGATTTTCACTTTACCACTACCTGGTCATCTACAATAACTGAATGCACAGTTATTAGTGTAATGTGTGTGTATATCAGTTCTAGCCAAGGGAGTTCTGCCTCCTTTAAAAATATTTGAATAAATTAGATCCTTTGTATTTTAAGGTTTCCTTACATTTAAAGCAACACATTCTATCCTCGTATAGTTTTTTTTTAATTGACTATTTTTTAGAAAAGTCTGATTTACAGTAGCACAGATAGTGCAGAGTTTCCACCTACTCCACACCCGACGTCCCCTATTACTAACATCGTACATTAGCATGGCCCGTTTGTTACAATCTGAGCCAATATTGATACATTATCATTAATTAAAGTCCATGCCTATTCAGATTTCCTAAGTTTTTATGTAATGTCCCTTTTCTGATCCAGAATCTCCTCCAGGACACCACATTACATTTACTCGTCATGTCTCCTGAGCCCCGGTGGACTGTGACAGTCTCTCAGACTTCCCTTGTTTTTGATGACCTTGACAAGTTTTGAGAAGTATTGTTCAGAGATTTTATAGAATACTCTCTACTGGAAATTATCTGCTGTTTTTCTAAATGGTTAGATTGGTGTTAGGAGTTTTTAGAAGGAAGACCATAAAAGTCAGTTGCCATTTTCCTCACGTCACATCAAGGGTATATACTATCAAAATGACCTATTACTAATGATGTTGACTTTGATCACCTGGCTAAAGTCTGATGTACCTTTTAAAATTTATATGGTTCCCTTTTATGACCTAAAAGCTTCTCTTTTTACAGTATGTGACTTCTTTAAGCAACTAAGTATGGTTTGTATTGCTACACTAAGTTTTTCAGGTGTTTGCTAGATGATTCTCCCAGTTAGGAATTTTTTGAAATTCAGTATCAGTTGTAAGACTTTTGGCCAGACATGGTGGCTCACACCTGTAATCCCAGCACTTTGGGAGGCCAAGGTGGGCAGATCACTTGAGGTCAGGAGTTCGAGACCCGCCTGGCCAACATGGTGAAACCCTATCTCTACTAAAAATACAAAAAAATTACCTGGGCATGGTGGTGCAAACCTATAATCCCAGCTACCTGGGAGGCTGAGGTGGGAGGATCACTTGAACCCAGGAGGCAGAGGCTGCAATGAGCTGAGATTACACCACTGCACTCCAGCTTGGGTAGCAGAGCGAGACTCTGTCTAAAAAAAAAAAAAAAAAGACTATTTGTGGGGGGCACAAAGATAGCAGTAACAAGACATATTCACATAAATACGAGCTCTTGAGGTTTTATCTGAAATCCTCTTGACGCATGGGTCAAAATTTAGGCTTTAATTTAGGGCTTTACACACACACACACACGCATTTACATGCAAACACACAGAGAGGTTCATTTTAACTATATAACCAACTTTGCGAAGCCTTTGAATAACAAGTATCCATTACCTTAAAGCTATTTAAGTTCAAACTTCCAAAATCCAATCTGAAATCCTAGGAAAAAAAAAAAAAACAGAGACTAAGCAGGTAAAATTAATAAGGAACTGTTAAGAAAGTATAATTTATTATTTTAATGGTACCCAGAAAGCTGTTGAAACTTCTCTATTGATTTATATAATTTCAGATTATGTGAGTTTTATTGAATGAATTGATAAAGCACACATTTTTCCAACTGTGATGCATTTCAGTAGCAATAGCCTATACTGCTACCAAAACCCGCATTTTACATCACATTTACAAAAACCTTTAGCTATTAGCTTTAGGGCAGAAACTCAAAAAATTTTTTTCCTTTTGGAGTATTTCTAGCCATGAAACTCAAGTTCTCATTGAAATCATGTATGCAATATCCAAAATTCCTGATTTCACATTCTGCATTAATTTATCATCTCAAGGGGGAAAAAAAGATCACTTCACACAGAAAACAGTTGCTTACAATTATGCATATTTAAATTTCATCATCTGCTCAGTGCCTCTTGCTTTATTGGAATTTTTTCTTTTGGATACAAGGTCTGCCACTGTTACCCAGGCTGGAGTACAGTGGCACAATCACCACTCACTACAGCCCCGACCTTCTGGGCTCAGTCGATCCTCCCGCCTCAGTTTCCAGAGTAGCTGGGACCACAGGCATGCGCCATCACGCCCAGCTAATTTTTCAATTTTATAGTAGAGACAGGGTCTCCCTATGTTGCCCAAGCTGGTCTAGAACTCCTGTGCTCGAGTGATCCTCCCGCCTTGGCCTCCCAAAGTGTTAGGATTACAGGCATGAGCCACTGGGCCTCATTTTATTGGAATTCTTGATTTTAAAATATCCTCTGGGTCGGGTGCAGTGGCTTATGCCTGTAATCTCAGCACTTTGGGAGGCTGAGGTGGGCAGATCATGAGGTCAGGAGTTCAAGACCAGCCTGGCCAACATAGTGAAATCCCATTTCTACTAAAAATACAAAAATTAGCCGGGTGTGGTGGCACACGCCTGTAGTCCCAGCTACTCAGGAGGCTGAGGCAGGAGAATCGATGGAACCCGGGAGGCGGAGGTTGCAGTGAGCTGATACCATGCCATTGCACTCCAGCCTAGTGACAGAGTGATACTCCATCTCAAAAAAAAAAAAAAAAAAAAAAAAAAAAAAAAAATTCCTCTGAAGTTTTGCAGTCTAAGTTTACCCTGAAGGGAGTTATTGTCTTTTGATCAGTCCCCAGTAATGCCAAGTTTCAAGACACTGCAGGAGTTAATTTCAGTAAAATAGACTTCCCTTGGAGATAGTCTTTGATCCCTTTACTGCTGAGGAATCAGAGCCTATGGAGAACAACTTCCCTTGGGGAGGACCATGGGTATTTTGAGCCCTAAAAGGAAGAAAATTTCAGTGGCAGTGCTTTAACGGCCCCTTCCCATCTTGCACTCATCTGACAGAAGGGTTCCCAGCATGCACAGAAGAGGAAATCTGGAGGCTCCTTCACGGGTATTTTAGGACTAGCCACCACATGTGGGAGTTGCTGAGACTTCTTCAAACTACAGTTTTCCAGCATCCAGGCTGGCTGGCTTGCTTGCTTGCTTGCTTTTTTTTGAGACGGAGTCTTGCTCTGTCACTCAGACTGGAATGCAGTGGTACGATCTCGGCTCACTGCAACCTCCACCTCCCAGGTTCAAGCAATTCTCCTTCCTCAGCCTCCTGAGTAGCTGGGACTACAGGCATGTGCCACCTTGCCCGGCTAATTTTTTGTATTTTTAGTAGAGATGGGGTTTCCCCATGTTAGCCAGGATGGTCTCGATCACCTGACCTTGTGATCCACCCACCTTGGCCTTCTAAAGTACCGGGATTACAGGTGTGAGCCACCACACCTGGTCTAAGGCAGCCAGGCTTTCTATGTTCCCCAGTGTGGTGGCCTGGTGGAGGTATCTTTTGTTTTGTTTTGTTTTTTTTGGAGACAGTCTCCCTCTGTCGCCCAGGCTGGAGTGCAGTGGCGCGATCTCGGCTCACTACAAGTTCCACCTCCCGGCTTCACGCCATTTCCCTGCCTCAGCCTCCCAAGTAGCTGGGACTACAGGCACCCACCACCACGCCCAGCTAATTTTTTGTATTTTTAGTAGAGACAGGGTTTCACTGTGTTAGCCAGGATGCTCTTGATCTCCTGACCTTATGATCCGCCCGCCTTGGCCTCCAAAAGTGCTGGGATTACAGGCATCAGCCAATGCGCCCAGCCTGGTGGAAGTATCTTTTCTAAGTTGTGAGGATTCAAGCTTGTTCTTTGAGAAGCACTTTATAGTTTTTACTTTATGTCTGTAAATATGGTTTTGTAACTCCTCCCACATATCTGCATGGGAAGCAGTGAAAGATTTTGCCTTTCTTTTGTAACTCTCACTTGTTTACAGAGACCTCGCTTTCATCTGGCATCATGGTCACAGGAACTCAAGATGCAATTTGGACATCCCTTCTTTAAATAAATTCAGTAGATTGGGCATCATAATGGTTTACTATGATCTGAGCAGGGGTAGGCCTCCCTTCCAAACCCTTGGGCTGAAGTAACCCGCAAGTCAAACCAGCCCAGTGGTTCTCAATTAGGGGCAATTTCTTCCCCCAGGAGACATTTGGCAATGTTTGGACACAATTTTTGGTTGTTACAACTTGCAGGTGGCATGGTGCTATAGGAATCTAGAGGTCAGGAATGCTGTCAAACATCCCCCAATACACAGGACAGCCACCACATCAAAGAATTATCCAACCTAAAATGTCCGTGGCAGCAAGCTTGAGAAACCCTGATCCAGCCTAAGGGTGAAAGAGGACATTCAATCACTTTAGAAAATTGGATAGGAAAAATGTAAGAGGGGGAAAGAGGTAGCTCAGCCTATGATGCCTATTTTATGTAGTAAAGCGCTCTGAACTAAAACGTGCCAAGGATGGAGCTGAACCACAGCATCCCAGGCAGCAGAGAGGGGGTGAGGAAGCTGGAGGGTAGGACTCCAACAGGTCTTACCTTGTGTTTCCCCCAGGGCCTCATCCTCCACCACCACTCTCAGGGGCTGTGTTGTGTCAGATCCTGCCACGACCACATTACAATGTGGCAGGAAACAAAAGACCACGGATGCAGAATTTAATATTAGCTTTCGTCATGTACTGAGACCACATGCAGAGCAAGGTTAAGCACTCACCAAATGGCATTTTGACTGTTACATCTTAATTCCTTAACTTTCAAAAGCACAGACCTTCTTTTACGCCTGGGTGTAAACTAAGACCCTCCCCGAGAATTGCCTTGTGGCCATGAGAGGAGAAGGCACTTTTCAAAGGGAAAGGGAAAGAAAACCTCATGATAACTGGTGGGGAAGGGAGGGTAAACATTATGGTTATTAGCAACATCCAAAAAGGCTATTTGAAGGGGTGACAAGCTATGTATCAGGAAGGAGTCATGTTGCTTGTTCAATAAGACATTAGGGATGTATCTTTTTTCTTAATTTCAATGTTTTACTTCAAGTGTAATGGGTATAGAAAAAAGTGCACACAATCTAAGTACACAGCTTGATAAATGTGTATAAACTGGGACTGGGCGCAACGGTTCACGCCTGTAATCCCAGCACTTTGAGAGGCTGAGGCAGGTGGATCACAAGGTCAGGAGATCGAGACCATCCTGGCTAACACGGGGAAATCCCGTCTCTACTAAAAATACAAAAAAATTAGCCTGACGTGGTGGCAGGCGCCTCTAGTCCCAGCTACTTGGGAGGCTGAGGCAAGAGAATGGCGTGAACCTGGGAGGCAGAGCTTGCAGTGAGCCGAGATCGCGCCACTGCACTCCAGCCTGTGTGATAGAGTGAGACTCTGTCTCAAAAAAAAAAAATTGTATAAACTGAACACCTAGATGGAGATAGAACATTACCAGCACCTGAGAAGCCTGCTATGTGTCCCTTCCTCTCACAATCCCCCACTAGGATAATTCTTCTTCTGACTTCTAATACCATATACTAGTATTGCCTGGTTTTGAACTCCATGTAAATAGAATCGTATAATACATATTCTTTGTTCTGGCTTCCTTTTTTTTTTTTTTTTTTTTTTTGAGACAGAATCTCACTCTATTGCCCAGACTGGAGTGCAATGGCACAATCTTGACTCACTGCAACCTCTGTCTCCTGGGTTCAAGCGATTCTCCTGCCTCAGCCTCCCGAGTAGATGGGATTATAGGCGTGTGCCACTACGCCCAGCTAATTTTTTGTATTTTTAGTAGAGACAGAGTTTCACCATGTTGGCTGGGCTGGTCTTGAACTCCTGACCTCAAGTAATCCACCTGCCTTGGCCTCCCAGAGTGCTGTGATTACAGGCGTGAGCCACCGTGCCTGGTATGTTCTGGCTTTTTTTTGTTCCAATTAAGTTTGTAAAATTTAAAGGACATACCTTCTTCTTGTCTAAATTTTCTTCTTATGTGCAGCATTGTTTAAGATGGAGTAGCTGACTTTGTCATCAATGTGCACCTACACATAAAATATGAGGTCAAGGCGTGTACACATGTGATGTACAAGTGCACAGTACTTTTTCCACCGATGGAGAGTGAGGCTTGTGCAATTCAATCACCTTAATCGTGATCTCTAGGAAGGCCTTCCAGTCAAGATAGCCAGGTGGGTTCAAATAAAAATTCTCTATGTCCCAACTCCAAACACAAAGCAGATAGAGAGCATACAACTTTTAAAAGACAAAGTCCGGGCCGGGCGCGGTGGCTCAAGCCTGTAATCCCAGCACTTTGGGAGGCCGAGACGGGCGGATCACGAGGTCAGGAGATCGAGACCATCCTGGCTAACATGGTGAAACCCCGTCTCTACTAAAAATACAAAAAACTAGCCGGGCGAGGTGGCAGGCGCCTGTAGTCCCAGCTACTCGGGAGGCTGAGGCAGGAGAATGGCGTAAACCCGGGAGGCGGAGCTTGCAGTGAGCTGAGATCCGGCCACTGCACTCCAGCCTCGGCGACAGAGCGAGACTCCGTCTCAAAAAAAATAAATAAATAAATAAATAATAAATAAATAAAAGACAAAGTCCATTAAAAATAATAAAAACTCCTCTGTGGACTCTAAACAAAATGAAACACACAGCCCAAAGGAGAGTGGATGCCACAAGGACCACAGGTTTTCTGCTCTTTGAGCAAAAGAGTGACCTGGGGAGGAGGGCTATACATTTTGGGCAGTGAGGCTCAACAGCACTTTGTACACGGAAGAGAACCAAAAAGTAAGGGAGTGCTCAAAAAATGACTGATCCATTTGATCCAACAGTCCCACTTCTGGGTAAATATCCAGAAGAGTTGAAAGTAGAAGCTCAAAAAAATAATTGTACACTCATGTTTATAGCAGCATTAGTCATAATAGCTAAAACCTGGAAACAACCCAAGTGTCCATTGACAGATGAATGGACAGCAAAATGTGATATATATACAACAGAATTCTCTAGATAGCTAGATAGATAGAGATAATGGAATAGTATTGAAAAGAAAAAGGAAGAAAAAGAAATCCTATCACGTGCCACAACATGAATGAACCTTGAGGACATTATGCCGAATGAAATAAGACAGCCACAAAAAGATACAGTATTTGTTTATTCCACTTATAGGACAAGGTATCTAACGTCAGATTCACAGAAATAGAAGGTAGAATGGTGGTTAGGAGGGACTGCAGGGAGGGGGAAGCAGGAAGTTGTTGTTTAGTGGTTTGAGAGTTTCAGTTCTGCAGGATGAAAAAAACACTTTGGAGATCTTCACAACAATGTAAATACACTTAGCACTATTGTACGCTTAAAAATGATTAAGATGGTAAGTTTTATGATATGTGTTTTGTTTGTTTGAGACAGGGTCCCACGCTGTCACCCAGGCTGGAGTGCAGTGGTGCAATCATAGCCCACTGCAGCCTCGGTCTCTCGGGCTCAGGCGATCCTTCCTCTGCCTCTCAAGAAGCTGGGACAACAGGCACACTCACCATGCCTGGCGAATTTTTTTTTTTTTTTTTTTGGAAAGATGGACTCTCGCTATGTTGCCCAAGCTGATCTCAAACTCCTGGCCTGAAGTGATGCTCCCGCCTCAGCCTCCCAAAGTGCTATGATGACACGCATAAGCCACCACACCCAGCAATACATGTGTTTTTTTGTTGTTTTTGTTTTTTGAGACGGAGTCTCGCTCTGTCACCCAGACTGGAGTGCAGTGGCATGATCTTGGCTCACTGCAACCTCTGCCTCCTGGGTTCAAGCAATTCTCCTGCCTCAGCCTCCCTGGTAGGTGGGATTAGAGGCACGCACCACCACACCTGGCTAATTTTTGTATTTCAGTACAGATGGGGTTTCACCAAGTTAACCAGGCTGGTCTCGAACTCCTGATCTCAAGCATTCCACCCGCCTCAGCCTCCCAAAATGCTGGGATTACAGGCATGAGCCACCACCCCCCACCGATACACATCTTTTATCACAATAAAAGAATTATATTATAAAAACTGACCATTTACTAACCCACAAAGCAGGTTTCAAAAAATTCCAAAGTATTAGTGTTTCAGGCTTTGTTCTCTGCTCACATTCCAATGAAATTAGACATAAATAAACTACAACATCAAGAAACTATTAAGGAAAAATGCAAGTAAATTGTGAGTGTTTATACAAAATAGAAATATTTTCATACAAAACATAAAATGTGTGGTATCTAGCTAATGTCATTTAGAGTTAAACTTAGAGCTTTATTCTCTTTTCAAACAAAACAAATGTAAAATCAATGAGTAGATTAATGGTTATATGTGGCAAATTAACACACCTATTTCTCTATATTCCCTCTCAAATCCTCACCAAAGTGACATTTAAAAAGAAGGGTTAAGCCATATGGGAAAAGATAATGGGAAATGAGATTATGGCTTATGAGGGATATCAACAAAACTTGGAAGGTGTAAAATAAATGGATGACCAGGTGCAGTGTGGAGAAAGCTGAAATGTCTGCCTGCCATGAAGGCAACCAATGAGACTCCATTTAGCACCCCAGAGCCCAATAAAGAATCCCCAGTAGCAGCTCCTAGGATCTCCAAAGGCCAGAGAGTGACATCGGGATGATTGGCTAAAATTCTCTAAGAGGAGCAGTTAGGCCCATAGATCCTCCAGCTCCTGCAAGCAACTGTCCCACTCTCTTTCAGGTTGCCAAGGGGAGAGGATGAACTTAGGTGGATTTAAGGAAGGACAGAACACTGAACAGTGACATCAGCATATTCCCAGCCTCCTTCCCATGCCGTCTACCATAACCAATACAGAGAACTGTATTCCCCCAGGCAAGAAATCTGAGGATCCCTCTCTAGGCAAGCTGACTGGCTTGAGGAAAAAATACTTACATTGTGATATTTGAGGGGTCCGGTAGTAATTTGGCCAGTTCCCATGCAATCTCTCTATGGTGAGACACCTCAACCCATATGCCCCATGCATGAGCTCCAATCTTTCAGTTAGCCGGTTTGCATCTTACTCTTAAAGATGAGGAAAACCTCCAAAAAGATAGACAGTCCGGCCACCCAGTTGCAATGACTCACGCCTGTAATCCCAGCACTTTGGGAAGCTGAGGTGGGTGGATTTTGTGAGTCCAGGAGTTTGAGACCAGCCTGGGAAACATGGAAAAACACTGTCTCCAAAAGTAAATAAATAAATAAAATATTTAAAATTTCCCAAGTGTGGTGACCCGCGCCTACAGTCCAAGCTACTCGGAAGGCTGGGGCGGGAGATCACCAAAGCCTGGGAGACGGAGGTTGCAGTGAGCCAAGATCATATCACTGCACTCTAGGCAACAAGAGTGAGACCCTGTCTCAAGAAAAAAAAAAAAAAAATACCAAAACAAATATAAGAACAAAATAGCTCAGAGAAAACTGACATGACTCAAGGAGTAAATGAAAATTCCAAAGATAAAGAGAATAGATTCATTAAAAGATAAAAGGAAAACAGTAAAGACAAGAAAATTAGATGATTAGTCTAACAGGAATTCTAGAAATAAGAACACAGAAAAAACAAAGCAAGGGAGTTTATCAAAGAAATAATACAAGAAAATTTCCCAAACTAAAAAATATGCATTTCCAGAGTGAAGAGACATCATCATGAAATTTCTGAACAACAGAGATAATGCTTCAAAAGCCAGCAAGAGATAAAAATACTAGCTGCATACAAGAATTAGAAATTGAATGTCACTCAATTTGTCAACAGAAATACTAGAGGATGAAAGATCATGGAGCAGGTTTTCTAAATTCTGAGAAAAATAATTTCTAACCTAGAATTCTGTACCCAGCCAAACTTTCAACCAACTGTTAAGGTATTATAGAAGAAAGTCATTTTCAGACATGCAAGATTGAAAAGATTGACCTTCCATGGAACCCATTAGAGAGTCCCTTTGAGGGTGTGCTCCACCAAAATGAATAATAAAAAGACATGGGCCGGGCAAGGTGGCTCATGCCTGTAATCCCAGCACTTTGGGAGACTGAGGCAGGCGAGTAACTTGAGGTCAGGAGTTCAAGACCAGCCTGGCCAACATGGTAAAACCCTGTCTCTACTAAAAATACAAAAATTAGCTGGAAGTGGTGGCATGCGCCTGTAGTCCCAACTACTTGGGAGGCTGAGGCACGAGGATCGCTTGAGCTTGGGAGACGGAGGCTGCAGTGAGCTGACATTGTGCCACTCACTCCAGCCTGGGTGACAGAGTGAGATCCTGTCTCAAAAAAAAAAAAGACATGGGATGAAGGAAATAGGGCATTCAGCATAAGCAAGAAAATAAGGAAAGTTCCAGAATGGTGGTAGAGGAAGTTGTTCTCTAAGCTGCTGCACAGCTGGTCCAGAAAGGAACAGTCCTGAGAAAATCCTGCCCAGCAGACTAGAACAGCCACCTGCCCTCAGTATTTGCCTGTTTGTAACAAAAAGCTGTAAATGCTCAGCTGAAAGAGGTTCTCGGGAATGGCAGAACAACCAAAAGTTTGCCCTGGCTCTTGATAAACGACAACTGAAGAAGAAAAGAGGATTTGCAAGAAGAATGAAATCATGGCTTCTCTGAGTTTGCAGATTTCTTGCACACATCTAATTAAACCTCTGCAGAAATTTCTACCACATCCCTAACCAATCATCTAACTCAGGATGCAGGATGTTTAGCCCAGTGACAGTGTGCCTTCAGCAGGCATACTATCACACTCCCCAAAATCTCTATTTATTCAGTATCATTTCCTGAACTGAAACTAAATTGTCTGTCTTCAGCTTGTGCCCCTTTGTGCTAACTCTTCCCTATGAAGGCACACAGAACAATTTTATTCATAAACAGCTCTTCCAATTTCACACATTATTGCAGTCTTTACTTCTGCCCACTACACTCATGCTTTCTGAGTTGTTCTCAGAGTTCAGCATGCGTCAGAATCACCGGGAGGACTTGTGTAAGCCCAGCTTGCTAAGCCCCACACCAAAGTTTCTGACTCAGTAGATTTGATGTGGGGCCTAAGAACTTGCTTTTTTTTTTTTTTTTTTTTTTTTTTGAGATGGAGTCTCATTCTGTCCCCCAAGCTGGAGTGCAGTGGTGCAGTGGCGCGATCTGGGCTCACTGCAACCTCTGCCTCCTGGCTTCAAGTAATTCTTCTGCCTCAGCCTCCTGAGTACCTGGGATTACAGGCACCCACCACCATGCCCGGCTAATTTTTGTGTTTTTAGTAGAGACGAGGTTTCACTGTGTTGGCCAGGCTGGTCTCGAATTCATGGCCTCAAGTGATCCACCCGCCTCGGCCTCCCAAAGTGCTGGGATTACAGGTGTGAGTCACCGCTCCCGGCCACCATCCTTATCTTAAAATGTGGCACTAACTCTCCAGAATGGAGTTTTCTGACTGAAGGTGCCCAGAGACAGTGCCCACCCATGCAGAGGAAAGGACCAACAGGGCTTTGCAGAAGCAAAGACAATGCCCCCCTAACCCTTGATAACCTGAGCAGCTGATGAACCCAGCATGTGTGCAGGAGTCCCCTTGGGACTTCTGGAGAGCAGCTGGGGCACCTTCCCTCTACAGCGCATTACATCCAGGACAGTCAAGAATCCCAGCCAACCTGTTAGGTGACCGACGCAGGCCGTTGCTGAGCGGCAAGCAGAACTGCTGCCCTTGCCTGGATTCTCCAAGAGCCTGTGATCCTCCCGGGCCCTCAGACAGCCTCTTCCACCCCTAGGGCAAGGCGTTTCCGGGGCTGTGAGGTGAGGTTCCTGAGAGTTCTCTCTTCCACACTCACTGGTGCGTCCCTTAAATTTCTTTCATCGTTTTGTTTTTCTGGATTACCTGCCATGGCCTTTCTGTTCATCTCTCCACAGTCAGACCTGGGATCTGAACCCTGAGCTGACAGAGATTCTGAGAATCTGGCCTTCTGATGCTCCGAAAGGATGGGGATGTGGCAGGCCATGCCTGCTTGGGAGGTCAGTTCACCAGGAGCGATTGCCCTCGGTGCCTGTGCCCCCAGACTGAGGAAGAAGGAGATGCTAAGGGTAGCCTTTCACATCATACAAAGAGCCTGGGAAGATGAGATGGAGGTGAGGAGGAGAGGCATTCAATCCAGAGGGAACAGGGAAGTAACTTTTTTAAACGCCTACTGTATGCTAAGGACTTTGCTATGTATGTATGGGTTACTGATTTAAGGTTGGAGTGGGGCTGAAATTCCCTGTATCTATTGGCCCATAGGATTAAAGACTGTTCTGTCTTGGAAGATAATGATGACTGATGAGCCTCTCTGAGGATAGAGGGTGAAGATTTTTAAAACCACCCTCAAGCATGAGCCCTAATATCCTCATCTGACCCAGGTCACGGTGCTTGTCCTAAGGCCATGAATTTCAGTCTGGGGAACAGCTGGGAACAGCTGGAGAGGCAGAGGATTCTAGAATCGTGAAGCCCCAGCCAGTAACCTGTGGAGAGTGACTTCACCCCCAGGCGGCCAGAGCAGCAGCTGCTGCAAACCGAAAATGCCAGGAAGATCCATCTTCCCCTGCCCCTGGCCACCTCCAGGCTGGCTTCCTCTTCTGCGTGGTCTCTATCTGGTTTGGCATTTCTCGCTCCCCAAGTCCTGGATGTTGGGGGATGGGCCGTGGCCACTGTACTGCCTGTAAAGGCCTCCAGATGGCGCTTTCAGCTCATCAGTGGCCGCTGCTTTAGTTTACGATGTGAACAGATAAAGCTGAAGGAAAGGCAGGTGTGTCCAGGTTACCAGGCCTCAGTCTCTGCCCCCAGAGCAGCTCAGGTGCCGTCCGCCTTGAGTGCAGGTGAGTGGCCATAGCAGCCTTCTCCCATCTGGAGCTCCCTGGAGGAAGTTGTCCCTTTCAAAACCAATCTCAGAATTTAGGATAAGGTTACCAGATACAGCAAATAAAAATACAGAATGCAGGGCCAGGTGCGGTGGCTCACGCCTGTAATGCCAGCACTTTGGGAGGCCAAGGCCGGTGGATCACGAGGTCAGGAGATCGAGACCATCCTGGCTAACACGGTGAAAACGCGTCTCTACTAAAAATACAAAAAATTAGCAGGGTGTGGTGGCGGGCGCCTGTAGTCCCAGCTACTTGGGAGGCTGAGGCAGGAGAATGGCGTGAACCCTGGAAGCGGAGCTTGCAGTGAGCTGAGATGGTGCTGTGGCACTCCAACCTGGGCGACAGAGCGAGACTCCGTCTCAAAAAAACAAAACAAAACAAAGCAGAATGCCCAGTTAAATGTAAATTTCAGATAAAAAATAATTTTTAGTTTAAGTATGTCCAAATAATGTCTGTGTCATATCTATGCTAAAAAATTATTTTTAATAATTTATTTACTATTTAAAATTTATTTTTAATAATTTATTTATTGTTTATTTGAAATTCAAATTTAACTAAGGTGTCTTGTCTTTATGTGGCAATTCTAGTTTAGGTTTGTTTACAGGAATTCCCCACCTTCTGTCTGATCCATGCTTATAGAACATCTACCAGGCATGTGTGAGATATGACAACAGGAAGCAAGAGTAGCTCCTGCATTTAGAGGTGAGTTTGAAAAAAGACATGTTGACCAACAAGAAAATGTAGGAAGCATGGGATAGTGGAAGAAGTCTGGATTTTGGTGTTGGCTTTAAGTTCAAGCTCCACTTCTGATGTTCACTAGCTGTGTTAACTTAGGTAAGTTATTAACCTCTGTGGGCCTCTGTTGTTTATGTGTGGAAATAGGAATAATACCAACCTCTGGATGGGCGTGGTGGCTCACGCCTGTAATCCCAGCACTTTGGGAGGCCGAGGCGGGTCGATCACCTGAGGTCAGGTATTTGAGACCAGCCTGGCCAACATGGTGAAACCCCTTCTCTACAAAAAATACAAAAATTAACCAGGTGTGGTGGTGGGCGCCTGTAATGCCAGCTACTTGGGAGGCTGAGGCAGGAGAATTGCTTGAACCTGGGAGGCGGAGGTTGCAGCGAGCCAAGACTGTGCCACTGCACTCCAGCCTGGGCGACAGAGCAAGACTCCATCTCAAAAAAAAAGAAAAAAAAAAATGGAAGGAATAATACCAACCTCAGAACGTGATCAAGGAGGTTGTAAGAAATTGTATGTATCTCATGCCTGGCTGCCACAGGATCTGAATATATGCTAGTTTTATAAAATAATATAACTACCAGGCCAGGCACGGTGGCTCATGCCTGTAATCCTGCACTTTGAGAGGCGGAGGCAGCCAGATCACCTGAGGCCAGGAGTTCGAGATCAGCCTGACTAACATGGTGAAACCCTGTCTCTACTATTTTTGAAAAAATTTTTAAAAGCCAGGCGTGGTGGCAGGCACCTGTAATTCCAGCTACTCAAGAGGCTGAGGCAGGAGAATCTCTTGAACCTGGGAGGCGGAGGTTGCAGTGAGCCAAGATGGCGCCATTGCACTCCAGCCTGGGCTACAGAGTGAGATTCTGTCTCAAAAATAATAATAATAATAATAATAATAATAATAATAATAAAACTACCATGAGAAAGAGACAACTAAAAGTGTCATGGTAACAATTAACTTTACCTCCTTTGGGAGGCTGTCTACAAAGAATGTAACACTTCACTTTTATTTTATTTATATTATTATTATTATTTGAGATGAGATCTCACTGTGTTGACCAGACTGGCCTTAAACTCCTTACCTCAAGCGATCCTCCAATTTCAGCCTCCCAAAGTACTGGGATTACAGGTGTGAGCTGCCACACCTGGCCCACACTTCCCTTTTAAATAGAAATAATAGCTAATACCATGTAGTGAATGCCCACAACATTGCCCTAAGTATCTAATAAACATGATCTCATTTAATCTTTATATTAACTCTCCAAGGTATTTACTATTACTGTCCCCAATTTGCAAATGGAGAAACTGAGTTAAGAAGCTTATCACAGAGCTAGTAAGTGGTAGATTTAGTATGTTCACTTGAGTCCATCTAACTCCCCAACCAATGCTCCTAACCTCTATCTTACACTACCTTTGCATGGATTGGCCCTTGAAGTTTGACTTGGTGACCACTATGAAGAGAAGCACAGATTGTGGCTACCGAGCATCTGGAACAGCAGATGGAGATGCAGAAGCTGGGAGGGGTGAAAGAACAGTACTGGGGCCCTGAGTTGCTGGGCATTCTGGAAACAGCAGCTCATTAATGTTCACAGGTGTGTCTTAAGACCTTTGCAAGTTCTCAATTTCCACACTAGTTTCTACATAGAAGGTATAACTGGGGCGGATGGGGAGATTGAGTAGCCTCTTGACCCTAATGAAAGTTTTGTTAGTATTGATAGTCACCATTTATTTGATATTTATAGTACACCAGGCAGTGCCAGGCATTTTTCACACATTATGTTGTTTAATCATCACAACCACAGACCAAGAGAAAAACCAAGGCCAAGGTCACATAGCTAGGCGGTGTTGGACCCAGCAGGGTGGAGGGTTGATGCACTCTCTAAATAAGGGCTCACTCACTTCAAGGCATGTAATTAAAATTCATTCCTCAGCAAAATTGTGTATGACTTATATAGGTCCCTTGTAAACATTCAAAACCATGTCAAAGGTTTCCTGTATTGTGGGAATCAATCTTATTTCAGTGCCCTGTTCCATGTTTAGCTAGTTTCAAATGAATAATGAACACAGTTAGTAACAATTACCAACATTGCAGCCCCTTCCTGCCGCCACCTCACAGCCGGAGCAGGGCAGGCTTGCTTGCTCCAGTCTGAACTCTAGCCCCGCAACTCACAGAGTTAATCCACCCTCTTAGACTCCTCCAGTTTGCCCAGTCACCTTGGGGAAAGTGCAGAAAGATCAGATTTGTTTCAACTTGCTTGGGTGTTTTTACTCCAAGGTGTTAAAATGCAAAGTACAAGGTGACAGGAATACAAACGTAGATAAGATATGGTCTTTGAGTGTGAGGCCTTCCTATGCGGAAACATGGAGATAAGCATAATAACTGAAGGCAAAGGGGAACCATAACAAAGAATGGACCAGGTACCAAGGAGAAACAGCAAGTAGGGGCCGGTTGCAGTGGCTCACGCCTGTAATCCCAGCACTTTGGGAGGCCGAGGTGGAAGGATCATGAGGTCAGCAGTTTAAGACCATCCTGACCAATATGGTGAAACCCCGTCTCTACTGAAAATATAAAAAGTAGCCAGGTGTGGTGGTGCATGCCTATAGTCCCAGCTACTCGGGAGGCTGAAGCAGGAGAATCGCTCGAACCTGGGAGGTGGAGTTTGCAGTGAGCCAAGATTGTGCCACTGCACTCCAGCCTGGGTGACAGAGCAAGACTCTGTCTCAAAAAGAAGAAAAAAAGAAAGAGCGAGTCTGGTCTCTGGGGGAGGCCCATGACCATGCCAGCGAGTTGGTGACACAAAAGCTGGTCTTGGAGAATGAGTCCAAGTTTGCCTGATGAAGGGAAAGGAAGAGTAACCCTGCGAGGCAGGCTCAGCTACAAAACAAAACCACTTGCTTGGCCAACTGCAAGAACTACAAAAGGTGGAGTAGGAGATAAGGTACAAAAGGAGCGGAAGGTGAAGGGGAAATGGTTGGTAGAGGCCAGACTGTAATAGAGCTTGTCCACCATATGAAGATGTCTGAAGTTTTATATCCTTTAAGCCAATGTTTCTCAAACCTTTCCACTTAAAGCACCCCAAAGGCAGTGGATAGCGCAGGCATGGGAATAGAGGGCAGCCCATGTTGAGCTCAAACTCTCTTTAAAGGTCTTGTCTTTGAAATCATGTGACTCTTATATTCTACTCCATCTTATGTCTGTTTGTTTTAATGTTTACCTTAATACATAATAAATAAAAATAAATTTAAAATTAAAATAAGATAAATGTTGTTTTCTGAATCTCTAGATAAAATTTAAAGATTACGGGCCGGGCGCGGTGGCTCAAGCCTGTAATCCCAGCACTTTGGGAGGCCGAGATCGGCGGATTACGAGGTCAGGAGATTCAGACCATCCTACACGTGAAACCCCGCCTCTACTAAAAAATACAAAAACTAGCCATGCAGGTGGCTGGCGCCTGTAGTCCCAGCTACTCCGGGAGGCTTATGCAGGAGAACCATGTAAAACCCGGGAGGTGGCATGGAGTTGCAGTGAGCTGAGATCCGGCCACTGCACTCCAGCCTGGGCGACAGAGCCAGACTCCATCCCAAAAAAAAAAAAAAAAAAAAATTTAAAGATTACATTTAAAGATATATTTATTGTAAATAAAATTCAAGAGGTCAGGCCTGGTGGCTGACACCTGTTATCCAGTGTTTTTGGAGACCCAGGCAGGAGGGTCGCTTAAGCCTAGGGATTCAAGGGTGCAGTGAGCCATGATCACACACTGCACTCCAGCCTGGGCAACACAGCAAGACCCTACTCCAAAAAAAACAAATGAGGGCCAGGCACAGTGGCTTGCGCCTGTAATCCCAGCAATTTGGGAGGCCAAGGTGGGCGGATAAATTGAGGTCAGGAGTTCAAGACCTGGCCAACATGGTGAAACCCCATCTCTACCAAAAAATACAAAAATTAGCTGGGCGTGGTGGCGCAAAGACGCCTGTAGTCACAACAGTTACTTGAGAGGCTGAGGTGGGAAAACTGCTTGAACTCAGGAGACGGAGGCTGCAGTGAGCCAAGATTGCACCATTGCACTCCATCCAGCCTGGGCGACAGAGTGAAACCTTGTCTCAAAAAAAAAAAAACCATGAGGAAGATAATCTATTCTATAGTTCTTCCTGCCCTGTTTCCTTACGTGAATCCCCCATCCTGGAAGTTGTTTCAGCAGGTCTGATGACAGTCATAGGGATTTAAGCAGGATAGTTATGTGATAGTATTCGGTCTTCTAGAGCGACCCTTCTGGCCGGGCGCCGTGGCCTGCCTGTAATCCCAGCACTTTGGGAGGCCGGTGACGGGTGGATCAGGTCAGGAGATCGAGACCATCCTGGCTAACACAGTGAAACCCCGCCTCTACTAAAAATACAAAACTAGCTAGGCGAGGTGAGCGGCTCTCGTAGTCCCAGCTACTTGGGAGGCTGAGGCAGGAGAATGAGTGTGAACTCTGGGAGGCGGAGCCAGGTGAGCTGGAGATCCGGCCACTGCACCCAGCCTAAGTGGGATGAGCTGCAGACCTCGGCCCCCAAAAAAAAAAAAAAAAAAAAAAAAAGAAAGACCCTCTGACAATTGTATAAAGGATGGATTGGAGGTGAGAGAGGCTGAAGGCAGAGAGAGCAGGTGGGAAGCTCTGCAGTAACCCGGGCAAAAGATGGTAAAGGTGAAGCAGATAAAGAAGGGAAGAGTTTTGAGAGGCATTTAAGAAGCGGAAGCCAGACAAGGTGGCTCATGCCTGTAATCCTAGCACTTTGGGAGGCCAAGATAGGGGGATCACTTGAGCTTGGGAGTTCTAGACCAGCTGGGAAACATGGTGAAACCCTGTCTACTAAAAACACAAAAATTAGCTGGCTTGTGCCACATGCCTGCGGTCCCAGCTATGTAGGAGGCTGAGGTGGGAGGATCACTGGAGCTCAGGAAGTCTAGGCTACAGTGAGCTGTGATCACACCACTGCACTCCAGCCTGGGTGACAGAGCAAGACCCTGTCTCGAAGACAACAACGACAACAACAAGAAGTGGAATTAGGGTCAGGCACTGGGCTTACACCTGTATTCCCAACACTTCGGGAGGCCAAGGCTGGAGGATTGCTTGAGCCCAGGAGTTTGAGACCTGGCTGGGCAGCATAGCAAGACCTGGTCTCTACAAAAAAAAAAAAAAAAAGAAGAATTTTTTTTTTTTTTTTTTTTTTTTTCTGTCGTCCAGGCTGGAGTGCAGTGGCCGGATCTCAGCTCACTGCAAGCTCCGCCTCCCAGGTTCACTCCATTCTCCTGCCTCAGCCTCCCAAGTAGCTGGGACTACAGGCGCCCGCCACCTCGCCTGGCTAGTTTTTTGTATGTTTTTAGTAGAGACAGAGTTTCACTGTGTTAGCCAGGATGGTCTCGATCTCCTGACCTCGTGATCCACCCGTCTCGGCCTCCCAAAGTGCTGGGATTACAGGCTTGAGCCACCACGCCCAGCCAAAAAAAAGAATTTAAAAGAAAATTAGCCAGGTGTGGTGGCACACCCCTGTGGTCCCAGCTACTTGGGAAGCTGAGGTGGGAGGATTCTTTGAGCCCAGGATGTCGAGGCTGTAGGTGAGCCATGATCATGCCACTGTACTCCAGCCTGGGCAACAGAGCAAGACCCTGTCTTAAACAAACAAGCAAGCTAAAGAAGTGGAATTAATAGTATTAGAAAACTGTCCCGGGGCTGGGCGTGGTGGCTCAAGCCATTAATCCAAGCACTTTGGGAGGCCGAAGCAGGTGGATCACCTGAAGTCAGGAGTTTGAGACCAGCCTGGCCAACATGGCGAAATCCTGTCTCTACTAAAAATATAAAAATTAGCCAGGCATGGTGGTGCATGCCTGTAGTTCCAGCTACTCAGAGGCTGAGGCATGAGAATTGCTTGAACCTGGGAGGTGGAGGTTGCAGTGAGCTGAGATGGTGCCACTGCACTCCAGCCTGGGCGACAGAGAGAGACTCTGGCCCAAAATAACAATAATAATAATAATAATTTGCAAATCATATATTATCTGATAATGGATTTATATCCAGAATATATGGAGAAATCCTAAAACTCAACAACAGAAAACAAACTGTCCGATTCAAAAATGGACAAAGGACTTGACAAGACATTTTTGCAAAGAAATTATACAAATGATCGATAAGCACTAAGACAACATAAAGAGTCGTCCAGTCAGCACCCTGCTGTTTAAGTTTCAGCCACCGTCTGACTCACACCTTGAGCTAGAACCATCCAACCACGGGCTTCCTGAATTCCCATCCCACAGAAACAGAGATAACGAAATGGTTGTTGCTTTAAACCACTGAATTGGAGTGATTCATTTTGTAGCAATAGTTAATGACACATGGTAAAATGTTAATATGTAGAGAATCTGGGTGAAGGGTATAAAGGAACTCTTTGTAGAATGGGCCTCTACCTTGTGTGTGACAAAGGGGTGGGGTTACAAGGATCATAGCCTCTTCTCAGGATTACTCAAGGCAGTCTCCCACCCAAGTCTACACCGTAACAATGAAGCTGAGCTGCAACTTCAGAATGGGAAAGCAAGATAAACTGAGCATGCAATTTCCCTGTTGCCTTGGTGACACCCAGATACCCTGCAGATGTGGTTAGAAACAGCCTCAGTTGTCCAACTCTCTGGCTAGAAAAAAGTGTAGCCTGAGTTTTTACACTCCTAACCCCTTGATTTGTTTGGGGAATTATTGTCTACAAAGAGCTCTCTCCTTTCTGAGAATTACTTTAGGTGGAAGAAGAGACTATGTGCTGTGTCCCTTCTCTTTTCTCACTCTATTTGTAACTTTTTTCTTCTTTTTTCCCCAAGAAAATGGGCTCAGTTGGGGTGCTTTGGCACCAGTAGTCCTGCGGTGAAATTTGTGGGAGCTAGACAGGGAGATTTGGAAGATAATGCTAGGTTGTGAGTTCTCGCTTTTGAGTTGTTTGAAGAGAATGCAGCATCTCTGGCATGTCAACAAGCCCAGCAGAATCCAGTAACATTCACCAAGAGGGCTTGATTAGAGTTGGTTACGGGATGATCAGGATGGTTAGGTGTGAAGAGCTTACGCTGATTATGGAGGGTACAGGAGTCACAGGGTTGGTACCCAGTGAGGAAATTTACCTTAGTAGAAACATTTGGGATAGTGTAGAATAGAGAAGTGCTAGAGGCAAGGATTCAGGAAATAGAGAATGCCAGAGTCTCAATTAACAGGATGGAAAGCTAAGGAGATGAGAGACTTTTAATAGTAGCATAGTACTAAAAGACAAACTATGTGTAAAGGTATTAGAAAAATGGGGATTGAGACTCTGAGGCAGTTAGGCCAGAGAAAAGAAGAAGGAAAACATTTGTCTTCATTTGATTCAATTACATAAACATTTCTCAGAATCTATTATGTGTCACATGCTGTGGTGGATGCTGAGGGAGCTGATGAAAAAGACAGAATTCCTGCCCACCAGGGTCACATAGTCTGATTGGAGACACAGACACGTAAACAAATGACTAGTGTAAGGTGTGTGTAAGAAAGGAGGAATGTACAGGGTGGGTACAAAGGTGACCTCAAGGCATCCACAGGAGTCAGGGCTGAGGGAGGAAGAGCCAGAAGACATCAGCACAAAGAGAACCAAGATGTTGAAGTCACAGGGGAAAAGAACATACTGGAGCCCTAGGCAGAGCAGTGCAGGACAAGGACAGCAAGCGTGGAGAGAAACGGCGGGATCCAGAAGAACCTAGGAGATTCGTAACAGCACGCTTGGGGGAGGGAATTCGGGAACACAAATGGACATGTCAGAGGGAGCTAGTTATGAGGAAGTAGACTGCAAACCAGTGAGCAAGATGAAGAAATAAGAGGTTTTTATCCTTGCAATGGGAGAGAAACAATACGGTTGACAAAAACTCAAGTGATCTGTAGATAGACGATTTCGTTAGCTCGATTTAAGGGTAAAGGTGTACACTCTCTGGTAGGAGATGAAAGGGGATGTTTAAAACAGGTAGAAAAAATTGGGCTGGGCGCGGTGTCTCATGCCTGTAATCCCACCACTTTGGGAGGCCGAGGCAGGTGGATCACCTGAGGTCTGGAGTTCGAGACCAGCCTGGCCGACATGGTGAAACCCCATCTCTACTACTACTAAAAAAAAAAAAAAAAAAAAAAAAAGCCTGGTGTGGTGGCGCACGCCTGTAATCCCAGCTACTCGGGAGACTGAGGCAGGAGAATGGCTTGAACCCAGGAGGCGGAGGTTGCAGCGAGTCAAGATCGCGCCATTGCACTCCAGCCTGGGGGACAAGAGTGAAACTCCGTCCCAAAGAAAAAGAAAAAAAAATGAATTTGGGGATTAGAGAAAAAGACTGTGATTGGAACCCGCACACCAAGAGAGCAGATAAAACCCAGCCTTAGCTCTTCCATGTCGCTGAAAGAGAAGAAAACGTCTCTTTTTCCTTTTCCGTAGCCATAAAAGATGAAAATCCGTCATCCAGCTACTGGAATCAGGTGTACACGGTTGTTCCTCCCGTGATGAGACAGGGCGGAGGGATTGTTACCCTGTTGCCAAGGAAAAAGGAAGGGGCTGTTCCCAGTTGCTATGGTGACGAGGTAGGCGCGTTCCCTCGGTACCGCCGCACACGTCTGAGGCGGTCTCGTCTCCTCGTTGCTACGGCAACGCAATGGGCCTGTTCCCGTCGCCCCCCGCTTCCCGCCGCAGTCGCTAAGGCAAGGTGGAGGTAGGGGCTGTCCTCCTCCCGCCGCTCAGTTGCCTTGGAGACGGCGGGTGCCCTGGCCCCGCCCCGCTCGGACTGACAGCGGCGGCCGCATCGCGCCTGCGCAGTGCCCTCGTCCCCCGCAGTCTCTGTGCGTTGAAGCCGGAGACCGCGGCGGCCTCAGCGAGGACCCTTCGCCCCGGAGCCGCCGGCCGGGACCGCAGCCTCTGCCGCAGCGCCCCACCACCTGTCCCCTCCCCCGCCGCCTCCGCCGGAGCCGCCTCGCGCACTGTGAGTCCGGGCAGAGGCGACGGACGCCGTGGGGCTGAGTCAGCGGGAGGCCCGGGCCCGGGCTGGGGGAGGGGAACCGGGCTCCCCCCGCCCCCGCCTCCCCACCCGTACCCCCGCACCCCGACCGCACCTTCCCCGCGCCGGTCAACCCCCTCCATCCCTGTCGCCGGGTTCCCTCCGGCCTCGGCGGCCCGGCCTCCCCAGCCACTCCCCCTCCCCTTCTCTCCCCTCCCCTTCCCTCAGTCTCTCTGGATCCACCTTGGAGGTCCTTCCCCACTAGACGTGGCCACCGCACCTCTGCCCTGGACTGGTATTTCCCGCAAACTACCTCCCGTCCTCCCTTGTCCCTTCTCCCTCCTCCTCACTCCTCCTAGGCCTGACATCTCCCGGCCTCTCTGGTTCTCCCCAGTGATGTGCCAGAAAGAGTGACAGGAGAGCGAGGGGAGACTTGGGGGAGGGGGAACCTCGCGCCGGGCCCAGCCTGGGGGCCTCGGGTTTCTTCCCCACACGCTCCTGCGTGGCTGGTTTGGGGAAGCAGGTCTGGAGAGTTCTCACGGG
Organism: Papio anubis; assembly: GCF_008728515.1. Classification (NCBI taxonomy): domain Eukaryota; kingdom Metazoa; phylum Chordata; class Mammalia; order Primates; family Cercopithecidae; genus Papio; species Papio anubis. Next base: position 26,652,650 of record NC_044989.1, read on the forward strand.
CTGCTCAGAGATTGCAGGGCTTTTCGAATAGATCTGGCTGGGAAGGGTTCAGCTCCATCGTGATCATCTAGCGTTTAGTGAACGCGGCTAGTGCCTGGTGGCCTTCTAGTGGGCTGAGCTACTGCCCTGCCGGTGGTGTGGCGCGGGGAGTAGAAGTAGTGGAGGGAAGGGAAAAAAGGTTGCTTTTGGGAGCTTAAAGTTCCTGCGCTTCCGGTGTGTTGTTGTGAATAAGCATCTTGCGGTACTCTTTAAAATGCATTTTTTTTTTTTTTAAATCGCACTACAACCCTGGTGTAATGTGAGGTTTGGAAACAGGCCTGATAGCATCCATAGGAAGTGCTTACTGTGTATATATGAAGGGGCTGTGGGAGGACTTGATCTTGGATTCCTGTAAATTAACTAATTGGATAGTAGTGATGGTTTTAACATAACGAGTGCCGAGTTGAGAGGAAGGAGAAAAATCGAAGCTTCTCCGTGGTGTAGGTGTGAGGCCTGTACACTGTGCCTCCTCCAGCTGTGTGTCTGTGTGGGGGCTGTCACCAGATAGGGGTTCTAGCATATTTGGACAATTCCCTGGGTTATGTTTGCTACCCCTCCACCTGCCCATCTTGCAGTCCCTGTTCTTGGAATAGAGGAGGATCCCAAACAGTTCTCTTTTTCCAGGAGAACTGAGCTGAAGTCACAGTTAGTGCCCAGAGCCAGAAACTCTTAATAAACATGTCTCAACTTGAGGGCCCCTAACTACTATGTGTGTACCTCATTGACAACTTCTTTTTTATTTGGCTTCCAAATTTCAGTATGCTGTTAGAAAACACGTGTAAATATAAGCCAGACCTACCGCACAAGAGGCTTTGGGATTTTTACTCCAGATGGTAAAAGGAACTCATGGTCCATTTCTAAAAATCATGGTGAAGGAGCCACTCATTTGGAGTTTCTGGGGTTGCAAACAGTGAGAAATAACTATTTCACTCCTTTCCTTTGCTCAATCATGGTCTATTGGCAGCCTCCTCAGAGCCACTCCCTGCCCCCATGCCCATCAGATTAGTTTACAGTAGCCAAGACGGCTGTCGCCCTAGTTTTAAACATAGAGATGAAGTTCAGAAAAACTATAGCCGCCATCCAGCAGGGCAGTTTCTTCTGTTTCGAATGCCAGACTGGGGTTTGGTGGGATGCACCTGCCTGTGGTGCAATGGGAACCATGGGGCCTGAGAGTGGCATTCCTTCTGTGTGGTCCTGTGTCACATAGCTCACCAAAATACCCGAGCAGGGCAGGAGCAGACAGCTGTGCTGGAGAGCTGCTCCTCCTGGGCTGAGTGTATTTTGGGAATCAGCGATATTACTGGGGTGGAGGGTTGTGAATTAAGGAGGAAGAAAATGTGTCAAGGCTAGATAGATCAGGAGGGTGTAAGTAAAATGTTCCTTTCCAGTTTGCTGTGGGATAGTACATTTTCAGAGGATCAGAGTGGTTTTTATATGGATTAATTTGCCTTTGAAATCCATACCAGTGTTTTATGAGATAATGATGGAATGCCTTTTAAACTGCTACTATGAGGAAACAGGACTAATACTTGTCTTATACATTGCCTATCCAGCTGTTGCTGAATGTAATTGTTAAGATCAAGGAGAGGGACATGATTTGAACCAAGTTAGACCTAAATCTATGTAATGGATGTTAAGGTTTTGTAGGACTGTATTCTTGATTCTAAGACACACTAGCAATTTACCAACAGCTTTTAGGTAACATAATCTATTGCTACCAGATCAAGATATATATGTTGATTCCAAGGTGCATCCTCATTTTAGAAACACTAAAACCCTCGGGAAGTGGCAAGACTTGAGGGAGGGATTTGTGAATTTTGGAACTGAGAAAGAATGCTATTGCCTGTGTGATGATGCCATTTCCAACCTACCGTCCTGAGAGTGCAGGCATTGTGAAGATGAGTTTCTTCCAGTCCGTCCTCCACACGAGCACACATTGTGGGACTGTATTTGTAAGATGACTGGCTGGAATCAGGCATAGTAGGAGGCTATTGAACGGAGGAAAGTTCCCATATGGGAATGCAACCCAAGGTCTTAATGTAGTACTCTCCAGAAACTGAGCCAACTATCTGGCAGCAAACATCTTATAAGCTATACCCGATTTTAGCCGAGTAACATTTGTCAGAAGCCGAACAGAAAATATAGTTTTTTTTTAAAAAACAGAATGCATCTACCCTAATTTGCTTACAGATCCATTTGTAAGGTCCCAAGGCACATGTCTCCCTCCCTTAGGATGTTAGCACTGGAGGTGACCCCAGATTATAGTTTAATACCCTCATTTCTAAAGTTGACACGAGACACCAAGAGTTAAATGACTTGCCTAAGGTCACCCAACCCATGTAGAACATATGTAAAAACACTTTGTAAACTGTGTACACTAGGCAGATGAATGTTGGTGGTTATTAGTGGCTGAGTCAGGATTAGATCTCCAGATTTCCAGACTAGAGTTATTCTTCAACACCACATTGCCTCATCCCTCATAATGTTCCAAAGGGTTTTAATAAAAATAAGTTAGTAGTCTGTAATTAGCCCTGTAGACAAGGGCTTGTTTTGTCATCTGAGATGTTGCACAGCCAGGCAAAATTTTGTGTCAAACTGTCTACTAAATATTTATTCTTGTCACCTTAAAAATATATATATATATTTTTTATCACACATTCTGACTTCAGGAAGGTCTTTCTTTTCTTTAATTTGCATCGACTAACAGAAAAGCAAATGTGAAGCTGGGTATTCGAAGTCTTTTCTACTTCTTATCTGTGAGACTGCCGCATTCCAGAAAGCAAGGTGGAGAGGCAGACTGGGCTGAGAGGAGGAGCGTGCACACTGGGCAGCTGCGGGGTTATCTTCCAGCTCTCAGAATGGAACCTTTTGTAGTTTCTGGGAGCCATAAGGGCTTCTAAACCCTCTCCTTGGGAAGCACTGAGGCAGCCTGGCCTCTGGAAGCAGGCAGACTTGAGTTCAGATCCCCATCCAGCCACCTCCTGGCTGTGTGGCCTTGGTGAGCTATGTTACCTCTGAATGCCAGTTTCCTCATTTATAACCCTGGAATAATAACCATCTGTTTTAGAGGGTTATTGTGAAGATTAAATGAAAGAGAGTATGCAGAGTGCTTACTTCTTAAGAAATAGCAGTGATTATTTTATATTGACTAAAGCATAAAATAGCAAATAATGGTTTCAAAATTGTATCGTGATTTAGGTCCATCTTGGACCCTCAGTTTCGTAGCCCCCATCTCTCAGCAGCCCTCTTGGTATTTGTCAGGAACAGAGAGGAGGTTTGTCCCGGAAAGACCCGGCACTTGCATTATTATTTCAACTGCCAAAACAGGAGTATATGAAACGTATCTTTGCTCCATGTATTCAGCCAACCTGAAAGACTAGCAGGACAGGAGCATTTGACTTCAGGAGGCACAGATGTGCTGTGCTTGGGTGTGTGATGAGGGTGGCTAATCCTCCAGCGGGGAGGCCAGTCTGGAGTGGTCTTCATTTGAAATAGAAAAGCTGCTGAGCTCTTGCTTGTGAGGGACACACATGTGGTCTTTATTGACTTCCTCAACTGGTAGAGGCATAGATTTCATGGGTGACTTTGCTAAAATCAGCTTCTGCATCCTTGAGATCCAGAGGGTGAAGGAAAGGAGCTATTCATCTTAGGAGGGAAACCTCACCAGTGACCAAGGTAAAGGGAGGTTATTTTGGATGGAGAGAATTACAAACTGGCTCAAGGCAGAGACTACGGAGTAATTAAAGAACCAGGGCAAGCTGTTCACGTGAGAGAGCAAAAGTGAATTTAAATTCCTAGATAAATTTCAGTAGGGAAGGAAATACCCACGTATAGACATCTAAAGATTGAAAAGAGAAATGCAATAATGTTTACCTCTGGGAGGTGGGATTTGGGTGTGGAGAAGGGAAAAGGAGACTCAAAGGGGAACTTTTACTTGATATGTTTTCGTATTTGACTTGTTGTAAGAAGCATGTATGATTTAGTCATTCAATGAAGACCAAATAGAATGGGTAGTGATTGTTGTTCAGTAAATACATTTTGATACAAAAGAAGCAGCTGCCTTTACTTGGAGCCTCTCATGCCTGAGGCAAATAGGGTTTGACAGCTTCAAGCAGGCCCAGGCAGTTTGCACCAAACCAAGTTCTTTAGTGAGGTCAGGACCCTCCAAAGTGGCTGCTTCCCAGTCAGCCCAGGGTACTTAACTGACCACCCACCTCATCACCTCTTCCTAGTCTTTTCACTTCCGTGTTGAGAAAGTCCCCTCCATCTCTTGACCAGCTAAAATAATCATCATTATTCTAATAAGCTAATTTAATTTTCAACTATTGATGAAAATGGCATCTGACTATACGACCTTCATGAAAAATTCCTGCCTCTTAGTTAATATCAAGAGGGCTTGAAGTTTAAAGGGACCCAAGCTGAAATGCTGGCACACTGTGTAGCTAAGTTCTAGATCAGACCTAGCTGGTACAGCACATCTTTTACATAATGATTTTTTAACTGCTTCTGGTAGGAATTACTGGTAAACTATGATAAAAATCCTTAAGGATTGTTAAGCTTTTAATTTTATCGTAAGTTGGCCAGCTGTATTTTCTAGCCAGATGTCATGTTTATTATAGAAAGATGATACACCTATCATTTGGACATGTGCTTTGGGTTGCTTACCCAGGAGTTAGGATGGGTTATGCTGAGTAATTCACATTTCATCACCCAGTCTTCCCTTTGGCCAAGAGTACAATTTTGTGTGACAGTTAGCCAAGTTTGGTGAAGCATGCTGTGGCCAAGGATGGTTTTTCTTGTGCATAGAGTTGACTGGCCAATACTAGCATAAGCCTAGATCTTGCACTTACTAGCACCATGCCCTACCAGCTTTGATAAACTGACCAGACGTTAGTCAACTTTTTAGCATAACATCAGTGTTTTAAGCCCTGGACGCTTTATTTTCCTCAAGTAAATAAGGACTTGTCCTATCTAAAATGCTTTAACTCCGTGCAAAATGATTTTTTTCCCTGAAACTATTTCCTATATATAGGAGATAATACCACTTGTGTGATACGTTTAAAATAACTGAGCAAGAAGCATGGTTTCAAATCTGCCTTGTAGTTTGACTATATATAAAAAGGCTTAAAAGGATGTATATCCTTAGACCAGAAAGTGCCATTCTAGCAATATTTAGAAAATCAGAGGTGTGTACAGAAATACTTGTAAAAGATTTATTAATGCAACATTACTAGTAATATCAAACATTGAAAACCACCAAAAGTGTCAGCAACTGAGGATTGGTCAGGCTCACCCAGATAAAATACTGCACAGGCATTAAACACATTTGGAGAAGAATATTAATACCAGAACTTTTAATATCAATGAAAGCAGTAGGATGAAAAATAGTGTGTCAAGGAAAAGATCATATTTATAAAGAAAAACATGAAAAGATACTAGAAGAGCATAGGCCAAGTCATAAGTGATTGAGTAATGGTATTAAAAACGAATGGCTTTCCTTAGTGCTTGTTGATGGTTTTTTCCTAAGCTTTTCTGCATTAAGCAACTATAACTTAATTATGACATTTTAAAACCAGCGACTTCTAGATTCCATGTAGTAGAGCAATCTTTAGAGTCTTCTTTGCCTCTTACTTTTACCGTTTAAATTTATCAGAAGGTTTTAGTAAAACCTCGTATACCACAGGGCTCTGTTTTGGGTGGCCTTCTTTTCCCTGGTGTCTTTTCAGATTCTCTATATTCCCAGTTCTCTAGTGTTCCAGGGGCCTTTTTTGAGGCTTTTGCTCATTTTTGGTGTGGATGTGTACCTGTCTGAATTGCCTGTTTTAAAAGACTCTGCCCAGGCCCACGACAGTCACCTTCCTCCCTTTGCCCTTTGTCACCTTCCGTTCAGCCATGAGCTCAGAGGCCCCTTTTCCTTCCAGGGATGGAGAGGGTTGGGTGCCCACCCAGAAGCCCTATATAGGCATGGGCTAGGCCACTCCCTCTGTGCCACACAAGGTCCGTGGAACTGCTGACTGTGTTGGGAGGGCCTGGCTGGGCAGCTGTCCTCTGCCCTCATCTTTCCCATCCACACACACACTGTACATTGCCTAGATGGCCCAGCCCAGTGGACTGATACCTGCCTTCTACTGGTGGTGGAGTCTGCCCAGCTCTGAGCACTGAGAAAGGGGCACTTCTGGCTTCCTCCTGAGGATCCGGGACTTCGAGTTGAAGAACATATGGCCTGTCCCATAGCTTGGCCTGTGCTGTGATAAATGTTTGCTAAGCGGGATCTGCCTCTTCCTCCAAATGATCTGGCTACCCAAACACTTGTCCCAGATGGGGTGGAGGCCTTCCCTGCTGCCTGGAATTATTAGTGAGCAAGTCTTTGGGTATGGCTGGCTGGAGAGACTCCACCACTCAGAGAGAGTGATTGTGGGAGAAACAGTCATCTTGTCTTGAGGGCATTGTGGTCCTGGTCACCTTGTAATTTAAATGGTGTTTTCTGACTGGTAAGAAATGAAATCTTAGCTGCTTCTGAGTCAGCAAGATCATAGTTGGGTCTAAGGTGTGTGTTGCCATGTGGTCTAAGCAGGTCTTAGACCACTGGATGAAATTAGATACCTTTCCCATGTGAGGAGTGTTTCACGCAGGCTTATCTCCAGTGGCATAATGCATGCTGTGTAGCCAGGCCTTTCGGCAGCACCAGACTCTTGGCAGCCAGTCACCCTCCACCCCCACCCGCTTCCCTGAAGGTTGTTGACACTTACCTGGGACTCTGATTTGGTCCTTGACTTGTTCTGATTTTAGATGGGTAGAGCTCATAGCTGAAAGCTCTCAGTTTAAGCATCCTATTAACATTCTTAAGTGACAGGATCACTGCTAAGTACAGAGATGTGTTATGCTGGCCCCAAAACAGCAAGGTACAGTGTCTTGAGACAACTTGATAAGACTTCTATTACCCCAAAAGTATAGTTTCCAGGTTTACAGATTATTCATATAAATTTGCATATCATCTTCACAAGACATGTAAGCATGCTCTCAGCACATATTCTTCATCAAGCCCTTTCTCTGTTTATATTGTTAGTCACTATAGGATATAAAAGAAATGAGACTCAACCCTTGACCATGAGGAGGCTGTAATCTGTGTGGAAGACAAGATGGATATATGGAATGATTAGTTCGTATGACAATATTGCATGTCAGAAACACATCTTCGGTGCCTTATTCTATAAGACACAGTCTCAACCCTTAAGGAATTCAGCTGATATTCTGGCAAAAGAGTTGGACACAAAATTATATTTCACTGCAACATGAGGGGATGGAACCTTATCAGCTATGGGAAAGGGTGCTTTGGTAAGCCAGAAGGAAGAGTCACCCTGAGCCTGTGAGAGCCAGAAAGTCTTCAGAAATGAAGACACACTGGAGCTGGGTGTGCAGTATGATGTGGAGACCCATCAGAGGACAGCTGAGGAAGAGAGGCAAAAGAAATGAAAAGAACAGTGCATTGGGTGTCACTGGTACTGCAGAGTCTAAATTCCAAAAGGATGCTGAGAGGAAAATAATCATTGTGAACTGCAGTAATCAGAAAAGACTTCAGTCTAGGTGCAGTGGCTCACGCCTGTCATACCAACACTTTGGGAAGCCAAGGGGGGAAGATCACTTGAGGCCAGGAGTTCAAGACCAGCCTGAGCAACACAGCGAGACCCCCATCTATAAAAATTGTTTTTAAATTAGCCGGGCATGGTGGCATATACCTATAGTCCCAGCTACTAGGGAAGCCGAGGCAGGAGGATGGCTTGAGCCCAGGAGTTTGAAGCTGCAGTGAACTATGATCATGCCATTGCACGCCAGCCTGGGTGGCAGAGTAAGGGTCAATCTCTATTAAAAAAAGACAAGACTTCACAAAGGAAGCAGAACCTGACCTTGCCCCAAGGATGAGCAGGCTGTGAGTTGACAGAACACCAGAGAGGGCTTATCATGAGACAAGGTACAGCATCAGCAAAGGAATGGCCGTGGGAAGGAGTGTGGTGGGGCCTGTAGGCAGGACAGCCTTACCAGACTGAGGATGTGTGCTGGTTTTTTTTTTTTTTTTTTTTTTTTGAGACGGAGTCTCGCGCTGTCGCCCAGGCTGGAGTGCAGTGGCCGGATCTCAGCTCACTGCAAGCTCCGCCTCCCGGGTTCACGCCATTCTCCGGCCTCAGCCTCCCGAGTAGCTGGGACTACAGGCGCTGCCACCTCACCCGGCTATTTTTTGTATTTCTTAGTAGAGACAGGGTTTCACCGTGTTAGCCAGGATGGTCTCGATCTCCTGACCTCGTGATCCGCCCATCTCGGCCTCCCAAAGTGCTGGGATTACAGGCTTGAGCCACCGCGCCCGGCCGTGTGCTGGTTTTGAGTTTGGAGAATATTGGTGACATTAACCAGAAATTAGGAAGTTTGAAGAGACAGTTTGGAAAGGAGTTGCTTTTTAGACACAGAGAGCTAGAAACAATGTGACCGTGGGTTGCAGAACATCCAAGTGGAGTGATCTCATAGAACCAGAAGCCGAGGGTCAGGTTGTGGATGGAGCTGTAGAGTGGGAGTCAGCAGCTCAGAGGAGGGCTGGCTTCCCTCAAAGGAATTTCTCCAGAGGTCTTGCATGCAGAGTACAAAGATCAGAGCCTCAAGTAATAAGCTTTGAGAACTGTCCATAGTTAGGAAAAAAGGAACGAGATGGCGGGAAATTAGGATGATTCAGCAGCAAGGGAAGAGAAAATGTCTGGAAGAGAGTTTCAGTGCTGCTGATTTAACTAGATTTAAGAATTTAACTAGAAGGCAGTCATGATGATTGCTTAGGGTATCCGTTCAGTAAAACACTGGAGTGGTTTAAGGGGAAAATTGACAGAGCAAAATAGAAGCAATGGCTGGTCACCAGAGAATGGCAGCAGGGAGGGAGAGGAAAGTAGTAACCAGAAGAAGCAATTGAATCAAATTTTTTATTTTTGTAAAATAACTCTATTCTTTATCAGCAAACATATAAAATTGTAATATGTGGTTCTTAAAATATATTTTGTATATTAAAATGTGCTTCATCTGTAGACTTCCCTACCTATATTGACATAATCCATATATTTGTAACTTCAAATATTTCACTCCTTTGGTGGTATCCCATCATATTGATACCAGTATGCTTAACCTCAATCTGTCGTTGGGCAATTGGAGTATTTCCAACATTTTGCAAGTGTAAATATCTCTGTTTTGAACATGACTGTACAAGTGACATTTTTTTCTTTTGTGAATTATTTCTTCATGGTATATTCCATAAAGTGGAATTACAGAGGCACAAAGGCTACAATTTTTTTTAAATAAGCTTTTTATACAACGTTCTCCATGGTGATCTAACCAACTTTCAATTAGAGTAAAATGTTGGTATTGACGAAGAATCATTTTTTATAAGAAGGAGTTCTGAGCATGTTTAATGGCAGAAGGGAAAAGGAGTTATCCAAAGAAAATAGTACATGGGCAAGAGAGAAATAAAGCAAAAAGGAATGATCTTTAGGATCCCAGGGAAAGATTACTTTGAAGAGGAGAGGGCATGGCTCTTTCCACCCCTGACTTTTAGGGTGAAGTCCAGGATAGATTACTAGGGTCCCTCCTAAGAAAAGACCTTTCTTTCTTTAGTAAAATAGAGCCAAGGCCACTTGCTGAGGTGGGGGAGGGAGAGGGTTGGTGGGGAATTGAGTTCTTGAAGGTCTGAATTGCCCACAGTGAGAAATGAGTCTGGGCATATGAGAGATGAATAAAGGTCTTGTTGTGAATGCTGCATTGGACCTATGAATTCATAATGGGCTGAGTCTTTAAAGCCCTCTGGTCAGAGAAGCAGCAGTGGGGGGGCGGGGGCACCAGGACTGGGTGTTGCTTGGCATGTTCAGGGCAAGGTTTCTGAGGAGGCAAAACTTAAGATGCAGTGAAGTAGCTGGCCCTAAGGCCAGAGGTGGAGGACGGGCCACAGGTCGAAGACAGTCGCTGGTTGTCAGCTAGAATGAGGAGGCAGAGGAATTACAGGGGCCAGTGGGAACAGAAAACAGGTTTAGAATATGAGGGATGAGCAGTAAGGAGACTACTTACAGAGGAAGATTTTCATAGTAAAATTTGGCAGAGGCTTATTTTACTTTTGTTCATCTTTGTATAATGTTTACGTTTCTAACACAGGCATGTGTAACCACTAACATTTCTTTTTATTTTATTTATTTATTTATTTTTGAGACGGAGTCTCGCTCTGTCGCCCAGGCTGGAGTCCAGTGGCCAGATCTCAGCTCACTGCAAGCTCCGCCTCCCGGGTTTATGCCATTCTCCTGCCTCAGCCTCCCGAGTAGCTGGGACTACAGATGCCCACCACCTTGCCCGGCTAGTTTTTTGTATTTTTTAGTAGAAACAGGGTTTCACCGTGTTAGGCAGGATGGTCTCGATCTCCTGACCTCGTGATCCGCCCGTCTCGGCCTCCCAAAGTGCTGGGATTACAGGCTTGAGCCACCGCACCTGGCATAACATTTCTTAAAGGAATATTAAAAGGAATATGACTCCTTAAAATCTCAGGAGTCAAGCTGTGCCTTCCAGGTGTGGCTGGATTGCTGAGATGGATGAAGGAGAAATGAAGATGGAGCTGGATCATGGAGCCTACCTTGAAAAGGTGCTGGGCCTCTGAGGAGCCTCCATGTGTCAGCCAGTGGCTCCTGTGGTCTCAGCTTGTCACAACAGCGTGGCACCCAGCCAGCAGCCCTCCTCCACCTACACTCCAGTAGTGTTCCAAATCCAAGGAGGGCCATCTTCCCAGGCTTTACAGTCATTTCTTAGATGTGCTGTTGCGTGAGTCTGAGGGTTTCCAACTCTCTGAGCAGATCCCTACTGAGCCATGCCTCTCTGGCCTCTGTGCGTGAAGGTTCTTCCTCCAGACAGGTAGAGTCCCTTGCTAGGAATGCAGTTTTGTGAGTGGAGCTGGGTTCTACGCATTTTGTGAGGGTCCCAGCCCTCACTCATCTCCTCTATAGGTGCTTTGTGCTGTGTACAAACTGTATGACTGTATGTAACAGCCCTGTTTCTCTCTTGCCTATTATAAAACTTGGCCTAAGGTCCTTTTCTCCTCTGACCCCTCTCTTTCTCATGTCCTCCTAGATCATCCACTTTGACCCTGACCCTGTCTGACACCCCAGGTTGTGACCTTTATTGCACCTGCTGGATTCACATTACTTTCATGCTGCACAACTGAAGCCATTTACACAGCTCACCATGCAAAGCAGCCACAGGGGCTGATAGCAGGGGACTTAACAAGGTGGGAATATGTGGAAAGTCAGGTGCAGCAGTCAACCTGTGGAAATGGAAAAGCTAGGGCTGCTTTCTTTCCAGGGCCTTACACTGACATTACCTTGCCTGGACACTTTGTAGTCACATTTTGTGAAAGCCAGGACCTAAGCAGAAGTATGGCTCTCTGCCAGTCCCTACCAGGAAGGAACAAACAGCTTGCAGTACAGGCCTCAAGCCAGGTGGGGTAGGAGCAAAAGTGCATTGTGTTGCCTGTGGAATTAAATGTACTCTCTGTAAACACAGCCTCCTGCCACTGTTCTTTTCTCTTTTCCCCTAGTAAGCCTACCTGAGAATCATTAGTCCTTGGCCTATAATTAGGTAGAATGATTATTTTACTACTGTTTATCCATTTCACTAGATAACTAGCTTCATGAGGCAGGGACCATATAAGACCTAGCAGTAGCTAGGGCTCAACAAATAATTGCTAAATGAATGGACTTCTAAGGCATATTTGTTGTTGTCGGTCCTTAATTCTATGAAATGGTTCCTAGGAGTGAGTAGATAGTGACTGCAGTAACTAATGAAAAAGCCCCCACAGTTGTCCCTAATGGACAAGAGTGCCAGGAAAAGCAATGTTTTGACTTCTCACAGTGAAAACTCAAAGACTGTCAAGATTGGGAGTAGCATTGAAAACTAAGAAGGGCCAAACCAGCTCCTGCCAGAGGGAAATGGAAAGACATGAGAGGAAAATCCCAGTACCACTACCACTATGCTATTCAATAAAGCCTCACTTGGGCAGAATTAAGCTTCCAGTAAGACAGAGACAGAGAGAGACATTCAGAGACGGAACCCACCACGTAATCTGTGCTTGCGTAAAGAAGAAGTCAAATGTGTAGTGGAGCCTTTCCCAAGGGTGCATTTCCCACTCTCCTAGGTGTGGATAACGAGATCCTGACCCAGGAGCCCACTGGGTTCCAAACTTAGGCTCCAGAACTCCTTTTCTCCAGGCAGCACCCCCAACCCTGCCTACCAACTCTCCCCAAGTACTGCTCTGCTTCCCCTGCAGCTTCTCAGACATGCAAGCCTCTGATTGAACTTCTTCTGGCCTGGAAGGCTTGATTTTTCAGGACCCAGCAAGGCACTGCTCTGGCCCAGAGCTGTCCCAGGATGTGTTAGGAGGTCATAACACAAGAGGACTCATGCCTCTGAGGCCCTCTTGAAGGGTTTTGGGAACTCAGTGATAATGCAGGCCCTGTCAGGAGTACTTAAGAAGATCCCATTTGTACCTTTATCTTTAAAATTCATCGTTTGAACTCAGATGGTTCTGCTAGTATCTAGCTGTTCTATGGAAATTATGTTGCTTGCCACCTAGAGCAGATGACCTCTTTGGGAAGGACTAGGAAATAACCAGTTGTTTTAAAGCTCCCAGAGCTGTTAGCTAAAAGATCTTATATATTCCTTTCAGCTTGGTTTTCTGGAATTGACAGCCTTTCCTAATTCCAGAGAGGCTGCCTGTCAGCTTCGTTAAGAAGCTTTCCAAGATACCCATTGAAGGCAGGAGGCAAGCAAAGAGAGACAACTGAGAAGCCTTTGACTCCAGGTGTCCCTGGGTAGCAGCTGCCCCTCACCCCCGTCCCTTCCCCTTGTTGGGGATTTGGGGTTTGGAAGGAGCTTCCTCAGATGTCTGCCGTGTCCACAGCTATTCCTCTGAAGAACACTTGAGAATTTTTGCATTACTTGTCTCACCTAATAATGTTTGTATCCATGCATTAACTTTCCCATGAATTTAAATATATTTATATATTATTCTCAGAATCGTCACAACCTTGCCCTTATTTTCAGAGAAACTTCTAAGAGTATTATGTGTTTAATGCCTTTAATGTAGAGTCATAATCAAAAACCCCTTGCTGGATGACAAATATAATTCAAAATTGCTTTTAGAATTAAATATTTATGAATTAAAACATTGCAGAAATGCACAATGCAAAAAGTAGAAGTCCTCCATAACTGTCCCCCAAAGAGAATCACTGCCACTGTTTTGTTGAATATTCCAACTTTTTTCTACACACATACTAACATATTTATTTTTAAGAAACATGGAATCTAACTATTTTTCATTTATAGAAAAATTGGAAACGATAGTAAAGAATAAGTGAGAAAATTAGAACTACTTTTAATTCTACCATTCAGACAGTAGTGGCACCAGGGGGTGGTTTGGGTGAGCTTTAGCACTGCCCTCTTCCTGAAAGCTGTCCCAAGGAAACATAGGCTCCAAATACAAATGTGTCCATCTTCTGCATATGCAGCTTCAAGACTTTCTTCTAGTTCCCTGTTCCCACCAGATTACCAACCCTAAGCCCATCCATACAGAGAGCTCATTGCCACCATTGCTTTTTAGTGTGATGAACATATCACTCCATTTTCTTCCAGTTGCACATATATCTTTTAACTAAGAATCATATTCATTTATAGTTTTTCCAGTAGTCATATCAAGTTCCAGTGTAAATTACATGTAGAACACACTTCCCATTGCCCCAGGTAACATTGGTTTTGATTTTGTCCCCAGTAGCACTATTTCCAAGACATGTCAGGGAACTGTTTTGAACTCACCCCTGGGAGATGCTTTCACTGTGTCAGTGGAGAAGCTGAAACATAGGGTCAATGACTTGTTTAAGATCAAAATGAAACTCTGCCTTAGCTAGACTTACCCACAGGTGTCTAATTGCCCAAGATCATTGGCTGAACTGCCTGACTTTACTGCAGCATTTGAGAAGGAGTAGAAGGGACATGCCTAGGTCCTGAATTCTTCCTTTTTCTTTAGCCTCAATATCAGTTGCTTAGTACCATTTAGACAGATGGTGCTTCGGCCCTGAGAGAGACTGTTAAGACGTGTGCTGTTGAAACTCTTCTTCCCTTTTGGGGAAGGATGTTGGCCTTTCCTCAAGTCAGGCAGAATCCCACCTGGGCCATCATCCCTGCTCCTGAGATCATTCACAATATTCTCGTTCCAAATTCTGCTCTGTACATCTCATTTCTCCATGTGTAAACACTTAGCCAGAGAGCATTCTGGCAGCCTAGATCTGAGTGGATGAGGCTATTCCTATAGCAGTAATATGGCAGAAGCAGACCCTGGAGACCCTCCCCACTTGCTCAGGTGTGGCCCAGACCAGCGCTGTACCATACTGCCATGGTCACAGGGCAAGCACCATAACTCAGAGCAACCCCTGGAGAATGAGAGAGCAGCCTAGGAAGTCCCAGTGAGAGAAGACCTGATCAGCCAGGTATTCGTTTCTTACTGCTGCCTAGCAAATTACTAAGAAAGTTCTAGTCCCCCAGAACTGGTAAATATTCCCTTATAGGACAAAAGAATAGGTATTACCTTATGTGGCAAGAAGTATTAATTAAGTTAAGGATCTTGAGAGAGAGCTTTATCCTGGATTATCTGGGTTGGCCTAAATGCAATCATGTGTATCTTTATAAGCAGGAGGACAGAGGGGTTTTGAGAGAGAAGAGACAGTGTGGCCACAGCCTAAAGCCACCCAGAAGCTAGAAGAGAGGCAGGGAGCAGATTCCCCCAAGAGCCTTCAGAGGGAGGGCAGCCCTGCTGACAATGTGTTGCTGGACTTCTGGCCTCCAGACCAGTGAGAGAATGAACTTCTGTTGTTTTCAGCCACCCAGTTTGTGGTCATTTGTCACGGTAGGCACAGGAAACTAATCCAGTGTGCCAAAATCAAGGTGTTGACAAGGCTGTGTTTCTTCTGGAGCCTCCAGGAGAAAATTCATGTTCTTGCCTCCTCCATCCTCTAGAGGCTGCCCACATTCACTGGCTCCTGGCACCACATCACTCTGCTTCCATCATCACTGTTCTCTGACCCTTCTGCTTCCCCTTATAAGGACTCTGGTGATTACATTGGGCCTGCTCAGATAATCCAGGATAATCTTCCCATCACAAAAACTTTAATCACATCTGCAAAATCCCTTCTGCCATTTAAGATAACATATTTATATGTTCCAGGGATTAGGACACGGACATCTTTGAGAACCTACCATAGTCTGTAAATCTAAATGGTATGGGTAGGAATGGTGGATCTGTTCACTGCATCCCAGAATGTTTTAGATGCTACTTCCTGAATCTTGAGAAAAGCAGTATCAAAGGAAACACTTCTTTATACAGAAGTGGTGTCCATGGAATGTATTACCTGCACAGGTTCTCTCAGGCAGAAAACATGAAAAGCTACGTCAGCAGCAACAGAAAGATGGGGGTATGAATGTGAGCTAGGCAAGATGAGGTTCTCCCTGTAAGTTTTTGAGGTGAGGGCGTGGTGGGGGGGTCTTCTACAGCACTCACCTTTGGTGCTTCTCAGGCAGACTAAGCTGGATGGGCCTTTGGTTTGTGCCAGTAAGGGCATTCCGTGCAGCCATCAACCATAGCACTGGTGCCTGTGGAGACACCGGCCACTGGAGAAGATCCAGAGGATGAGTCACGGCAGTAGACGTGGTGTGGGGATTAGAGGTAATGGGGCATGCCTGTTTGAATGGAGAGTGATAGGGCTGTGAGAGATGCTATGGAAGATGGAAGTGGCGCTTGTGGAGTATTGGTTGGAGGGAGAGTGGGAAGCTGAAGAGCCACTGTGTGAAAGAGTTTCCATCTAGAGGTAAGAACCCAGGAGGGAGCGCCCCAGTAATAGCTGCCCTTAAGGTTAGATAGAATCACTTGAAGTGGTTTGGCTGCACATCAAGACCATCAAAAGCTGAGTTCCCATTCTGCTCCTGCCTGTCTCTCTAGCTCTGGAAAAGATGATCTCTTCCTCAGAAGTAAATACAGTTTCCTCCTTTTGTATCAGTGTAATGTGGGAATAAAAAAATAAAAAATTTCCGCCTTGAAGAGGATGCAAAAGCATTAATTATTAATGTTTATTTTCATATTTACAGATGAAAGACATGCTGACTTCAAACAGGTAGAGTTGGGACTGAGGAAGAGAATTAATTCTCAGCATTAAAATTATCCACTAGAAAATATTTATGCCTGTTTTGAAAAAGTTTCGCTGAGCATGGTGGCTCACGCTTATAATTCCAGCACTTTGGGAGGCTGAGGCGGGTGGATTGCCTGAGGTCAGGAGTTCAAGACCAGCCTAGCCAACACAGTGAAACCCTGTTTCTACTAAAAATACAAAAAAACATAGCTGGGCATGGTGGTGGGCCCCTGTAATCCCAGCTATTTGGGAGGCTGAGACAGGAGAATCACTCGAACCTGGGAGGCGGAGGTTGCAGTGAGCCGAGATCATGCCATTGCACTCCAGCCTGGGCAACAAGAGCAAAACTCCATCTCAAAAAAAAAAAAAAAAGAAAGAAAGAAAGAAAAAATTTCTAATGGTTGAATATAAAGTTGGAGAATTTCAAAAAGAGATCTGACAATCAATAAAGGGATCAGAGAAGAATCTATTAGGACAGAAATGTTTGTGTTCCTAACCACCCAGACTCATTTCTAGGGCGAGGCATTAGACAAAGGTGTCAGCAAGCAGCTACCTCCTACATGCTTGTGAAACACTATGAGAAATTATGGTGCATGCCTTGGAAACTTGCCAGATAATTAATGGCTTAATTCTGCTTCAGCTCTTCTTTTCATAACAGAAAGGTCTGAGACTTCAATTAATGAATTTCACTTTAAAAAGAAGTTTGTTGAATACTTGCTCTAGTTTAGAGCATGAAGTTCAAGGTAGGGGACACAAAGAGAACCCATTCTCCTGGGGCCACCTCTCTAGACAACACTAGCTCCTAAGCGGGCGGGCCTGCTGGAGGCCAGGTTCTAACTGCCAGAGCCATTGCTACATAGTGCGTCCCTTCGCCCACCGTGAGCAGCCACAGCAAAGTGATACCGGTGTCTTCATGGGACCGGCATCCTGACCTGGTAGAAGGGGAGGCTCCTCCCTGACAGTTTTTAAATACAAGGACATTCCAGCATCTCATTATTCTGTGATGGTGTGAGGTAATATCTGTCCTAGTCTCTAGCTCCTTTTTTTTTCAATTTGCATATCAGAGCATCAAGAAGAACACTGCATACATTTAGTTGCTTTTAGAAATGTTGGCAGAAGAAACCAATTAGCTAAATGGCCATTAATAGCTGCAACCCATCATTGAAACTTTTTCAGCAAATTTCTTTATATTTGTTCCCCAAGTTGCTTCATCTCATCACAACATTCTGGAATCCAACCAGAAAGGAGACTTAAGTTTCTGGAGATGAGGGAAAACTGCAATGTATAAATCATGCTTTGCCGTGACTCAGCTTAATAGTCAGGCCACTGACTGATTAACAGTGACAAGAGCAGTGCTGGTAAATGGGGAAATTGTGTGTGTGTTCTCAAGTGTGGTCCTGCTGCTGACTCACCAGGAAAGCTGGTGAAAAATGCAGACTCTGAAGCCCCAGCCTACAACTGTCCTCTCTGAGGGTAGGCCAAGGAATCCGTATTAGTAATAGGCCAGTCACCTATATGTACCCTAAATTTTGGGAACCTCTTCCCTAGAGGGGTTTCCTCCTTGAGGTATGTGGAGTTGATCTTGGCTCGAAAACCTTTACCCAAAGCCAATAGTGACCCTGACACCCCTTGACAGAAAAACTCTCCTGTTTCTCTCTTTGTATCCCCTTGGACCTAGAGAAGAGTTGTGCTCCAGCTCAGCACCTCTGTATATGGTGAAGTCCCAGTTTATTATTCATTCTTGCTGCCTGACAGGTAGACAGCATCACCACCTCAGCTTTTTCACAATGGCCATGTAATTCCAGCACCAATGTATCCCACCTTGATAAAGAAGCCAAGCCTTGGGATGCCACCATTTCGCCTTTCACTGTGTGATGGCATTCTGAAGTTTTTCTTGGCACTCAAAGAAGAAAAGGCTGTGTAGAATTTCTGATGGCTGTTTTACAGGACATCAGGAAACACCCACTAGGCTCCAAAGCCCCAGGCAGTCCCTGTTTAGTTGTGGTCAGGGAAAGAAATGACTCGTGTCTGCATGAGCTGGGCACTGTGCAGGATGCTTTCCAAACACCACCTCAATTAATAAGAAAAGTGATCCGAAGTCCGTGCAATGCAAGGGAAAGGGCAATAACAGTAGGAACTGAATGAAAGGCAGGCTTGAATTCTGTTCTCAGGTGCGGTGTGACTCCTCAGGGTAGGAAAGTCAGTTCCCTAGTGCCTCTATGTATCCTTCTGTAAAATGAGGTTATTGCTGTTCCCATCGCCCAATCATGAAGTCAGAGTTGGGAATACTTTGAACTTCCCAGATGAAAGGTGATATAAAACTACAAAGTGAAGAGTTGGTGTAGAGGAGGGTGCTACAAAACTAAAAATGAGATGGCTAAGTGACCGCAAAATGTAAGGATGTCAGGATGCTCCACTCTGCTGCCAGGAGACTCTCCAGACCTTCATTTGCCTTGCTTGTCTTATGAAGGATGGTGTGAATACTCACTATCACGTACGGAGGGGCAGCCTAATGTGGTGGTTAAGAGAAAAGACTTTGGGGTCACTGACCTGTTGAATCAGAATATTGAGTTAGGAGATGGGGAAGCTGCAGTTTTAAGAAATTTCCCTCTGGTTGTGGTAGCTCAGGCCTTTAATCCTAGCACTTTGGGAGGCCGAGGTGGGAGGATTGCTTGAGGCCAGGAGCTCAAGACAAGCCTAGACAACATAATGAGACCCTGTCTCTACAAAAAAATCTTAAAATTATCTGGGTACAGTGGTGCGTGCCTGAAGTCCCAGCTACTTGGGGACCTGAGGTGGGAGGAACACTAGAGCCCAGGAGTGTGAGGCTACAGTGAGCCTAAACCATAACCCTTCAGCCTGGGCGACAAAGCAAGACTGTCTTGCTTGAAAACAAACAAAAAATTCCCAAAGTGATTTTGATGGACACCAAAGTTTGAAGAACAGTGTGGCTCCCCTAGACTCCTGATGGTTCCCAAGGAAGCTGTATTTCCACACCCTACCTATGCACCTTATGCTGTCCCCACTCACTGAGCTGCTTTCCACTCAGTCCTTCCTATGTATGCATCAGAAGCATCATCTCTTGGGTTGCTTCCACTAAGTGAACTCCCACTCTTCCTTCAAAACCAGGTTACACATCACTTCTCGCCCAAAACTTTTCCTGAACCTTTGCAGAGGAATGAATCCTTCCCAGATACCAAAGAATACCATGCAACCATCAAAGAGAATGGGGCATGGAAAACTAACCATATTTTTAGAGGAAAAAAAAAGTCACAGAATATTTCTATTTTGATTCTGTTTTTCTTTAGATGACTGTACAAATAGGTATATATAGTTTGAATATGTATGTAGAAAGGTCTGAGGAATACACATACCTGGTAACAGGAAACTTTTAAATTTACATATTAGTTTTGTAATTTTTTGAATTTAATAACAATTAGAGTAATTACCAAGAGAATAATTGCTTAAATAATTACAAGGAAGAATCAACTGCTGTTATAGCCCTTGTATATCATGTTATGGTTGCGTGTGTCTCCCTCCACCGTTCAGCCGTGAGCTCCTGAATGGCAAGGCCTTCAGGCTATTCTTCTGCCTGTCACCAGTGCCCAGCACTTCCCTGACACTCATTGGGTGCGCACTGCATACTTACTGAATGTAAGAGATCCACGGCCAGGCACGGTGGCTCACGCTTGTAATCCCAGCACTTTGGGAGGCCGAGGCGGGCGGATCACAAGGTCAGGGGATCAGGACCATCCTGGCTAACACGGTGAAACCCCGTCGCTACTAAAAATACAAAAAAATTAGCCAGGCCTGGTGGCGGGAGCCTGTAGTCCCAGCTACTCGGGAGGCTGAGGCAGGAGAATGGCATGAACCCGGGAGGCAGAGCTTGCAGTGAGCTGAGATCCGGCCACTGCACTCCAGCCTGGGTGACAGAGCAAGACTCCGTCTCAAAAAAAAAAAAAAGAGATCCAAACCGATTGTAGGGAAGCTTAATTGATCAGCCCCAGGGGTGGTCGGGTCTGCCACTGAGGTACAGCCTATGGTCAGTTGGCATGTCTAGTCCTAGTAGAAAGACAATAGCAGGAAGGAAGTGATTGTGGTGGCTGGACCAATACTGCCTACAGCCTC
Organism: Papio anubis; assembly: GCF_008728515.1. NCBI lineage: Eukaryota > Metazoa > Chordata > Mammalia > Primates > Cercopithecidae > Papio > Papio anubis. The sequence continues at coordinate 26,673,052 of NC_044989.1, forward strand.
CACCACAAAAGAAACAGTTTGGTGGTGGTGATAGGGAGAAGAGGACTTTGTTGGTGACAGTTGGCTACAAATGGTCTGTGGGTCACTGCCACTTGCTTTCTTAAATCCCTACTCCAGTTCTATGAGCTGTGTCCGCTTGCCCCAAAGAAACCCCTACTCTTTTTCTAAACAATCGAATTCCACATTCACTTTATAGAGCCCCACATAAATAAAAGAAATTGCCCTATTTTCTCCTTTCTATTTACATCCCTTTAGAATCCTGCAATCATGAGATTGCCTAAATGGGCTCTCTGGAAGGCCCTGGCAACTTCTAGGCACCCATCCTGTCTTGCATTTTTATATCAGATTCTCAAACTCCAAATCAGGCCAGATGTAAATGGGTGACAACTGTCTGTGTTCTCTCTATTCCACTAAAAGCATCGGGCATTCCTCCTCTCCTTCTCTTATTGAAATAACTTGAGTAAATCATGTTAGACTTTGCACCTTGACCTCCTTAGGCCACACATGTGGAAATTGATTCCCTGCCCTTCACCACAACCACCACACACACATGTACTTTGTGCCAAATTCCTAAGAGAGATTGGATGTGTATAATTTTTTAATCTCATGATTTTGGAAAATCAGAAACTGTTACTACTGTATAACCAAGGAGAAGAATAAGTGAAGTGTGTTCACATTTATTATATTTATATCTAAATGCTGTAGCAATACCTTTTGACAAAAATGTAATTTTAGTCACATTTTGGGAGAAGCGTAGTATTCATTCTTACTGACTAATGTTATCAGATAATTTTTTTTTTTTTGAGATGGAGTTTCACTCTTGTTGCCCAGGCTGGAGTGCAATGGCATGATGTCATCTCATCACAACCTCCGCCTCCCTGTTTCAAGCAATCCTCCTGCCTCAGCCTCCCAAGTAGCTGGGTTGACAGGCATGCACCACCACACCTGGCTAATTTTGTAATTTTAGAAGAGATGGGATTTCTCCACATTAGCCAGGCTGGTCTTGAACTCCTGACCTCAGGTGATCCACCCGCCTCAGCCTCCCAAAGTGCTGGGATTACAGGCGTGAGCCACTGTGCCGGGCCCGGACAATTTTTTTTTTTTTAATCCTGACCTATTCTAAGAGTTTGGTTGGGAGGCCGAGACGGGCGGATCACAAGGTCAGGAGATCGAGACTATCCTGGCTAACACAGTGAAACCCGTCTCTACTAAAAAAAAAAATACAAAAAACTAGCTGGGCAAGGTGGCGGACGCCTGTAGTTTCAGCTACTTGGGAGGCTGAGGCAGGAGAATGGCGTAAACCCGGGAGGCGGAGCTTGAAGTGAGCTGAGATCGTGCCACTGCACTCCAGCCTGGGCGACAGAGTGAGACTCCATCTCAAAAAAAAAAAAAAAAAAAAAAGGTTTGGAATGGATGTTTGAGGGGAGGAGAAGACAGGTCATTCAGCAAACATGAAGCACCTATTTTGGCCATGATTTGGAATTTAAAAATGACAAATGTAAGATACCACCTCATCCCTGCCCTTGAATTCATGTTATAGTTTTAATATACCCTGCTGTAATCATGAAATGTGGTATATGTTCCATAAAACTAGAATCAAATAGGATCAATTGCATCTTACTCATTGATATCCTTGTGAAGACTGTGTAGGCCAGAAGTGAGAAGATTATTTGAAATCCTTCTGTTTCCTACATGGAGTGTTGATTCTGTATAATATGTTGCTTCTCTCCTGAGAAATCCAGCATTCTGTTTTATTTCCTATTGCACATGTTGTACTTCCATGCCCTTTTTATATTCTGCTACTTTCCCTAGTTTCAGTTTAGTCATAGGGATTGTATAGCTCCCACTTTTCCTTTCTCTGGAAATACCATGCATGTTTTAACTGGAAGACCCTGATGAGGTAAAATATTAGGACATTATTAGCCAGGCACGGTGGCTCACACCTGTAATCCCAGCACTTTGGAAGCCGAGGTGGGCAGATCATGTGAGGTCAGGAGTTTGAGACTAGCCTGGCCAACATGATGAAATCCTATCTCTACTAAAAATACAAAAATTTAGCCGGGAGTGGTGGTGCATGCCTGTAATCTCAGCTACTCAAGAGGCTGAGGCAGGAGAGTTGCTTGAACCCAGGAGGGGGAGGTTGCAGTGAGCCGAGATCGCGCCACTGCACTCCAGCCTGGGCAACAAGAGTGGAACTCATCTCAAAAGAAAAAAAAATTAGGACATCATTAAAATAAAACCAGAAACTGGTTCTTTAAAACTCCTTTCTTAGCCATCTGATCTATCATCAGTCACTTCAAGTTGTTTGGTGTCAAAATTACAGAGTCCCACACTATATTACAGCAGATTCTCTACTTAGAGCTAAGTCCTTCTCCAGGTCACAGAAAGAAGTTGTTCCAGGGATAGAAAAATTTCCTCCTGAGAGAAAGTTCTGGGGAGGTTAGGAAGATATGTAGCTCCTGCTTGATGTCCCTAACATTTCAGGTGGTGACTAAACTCTTGGTATGGATGTGACTCCCTCCCCATGAGATTGCCAGGTTGAAGACCAGCTGAGGAGTCATCTGCCCCTTTCTCAGCCTTACCAACTTGATTTTTGCTGGATTTAGGAAATAGGACAGTTCTGGTTCTTTATCCTATTACTGTAGGCCCTGCTTGGCCATGACCATTGATTGGGTCCAAAAGTTCATGCCTGGCAGGAAAGCAAGAACTCATGATGGATGTCTTGAGAACCATGCTTCCTTGAGTAGGAGATGGGGCTCTCCCCCAAGACGGAGACTAATTGAGAAGACTGACATTAAGGAATGCTTCCAGAATACCCCAGAATTTGGCTTGAGCCCTAATCTTTGTGTGGGGGAGCTGTCCAACATTTCAGCATACTTTTGCGTTTGCCTAATTTGAAAAAAATGTGATAATAATCTGGCTATCTTGACTGTTTTACTGTGGGCCATGTTCTAAGGAAACTGACACAATTCAGGATCTAGCCTCTCAGGTCCTTTGATCTGATAACTTAATTATCAGCTTTTCTTGAGGTCACCAAGCCCTGAGAAAACTGACTTACATTTATTTGCTTAGGCACATTTGTACCAGAAAGTCAATTAAATAAATATACTTCTTCCCTGTATCATGGTGCCCTGAAAATCAGAAAGTTAATCAGAGCTTGGTTTATAAGCATGAAATCAGAGCAAATACAGTTGGAAGTTAAGAAATGATGTGTTATCCACACCATGGTTCGAGCTTGATTAATTCTCCTCTCTCTACCAGAGGAGACATCATTCATCCTAGTGACCAGAATACCAATTCCAGCTAAACAGAGTGCTACTCAGTTGGATAGTGTTACTGCACTAACATAGTTTTCCTTTCTAACCATCTTTTTCTCTAGATTCCGTAATAAGCCATCCCCTTTTTATAATTAACATTACAATCAGCTTCTACATCATGACATGTTACAGTTTGCCAAGTTTGTAGCTTATTTTACATTGGTAAATTTTAAGTCAGTCCTGCTCTGTGACATCTAGGAAGACATTGTAGTTTTATTTACAATAGCTCCAAATCACTCTATTTCTCCTGATAGGTAATCCTATCTATAACATGTAGATACTTATTAACTCATTAGTAGGGATTGGCAGACATTTTCCTTTCTTCTTCTTTTTTTTTTTTTTTTTTTTTTTTTTTTAAGAGAAAAAAAGTGAGGTCTTACTCTGTCTATCACCCAGGCTAGAGTGCTGTGGCAGGATCATGGCTCACTGCAGCCTTGAACTCTTGGGCTCAAGTGAGCTTCCCACCTCAGCCTCCCAAGTACCTAGGACTCCAGGCACAAGGCACCATGTCCAGCTAATTTTGTTGTTGTTGTTGTTCAAGACGGAATCTCACTATGTTGCCCAAGCTGGCAGACATTTTTTGTAAGGGCCAGATAGTAAATATTTTATGCTTTGCTGGCCATATTGTCTCAAGTCAAAACTACTCTACTCTGCTGTTGTAATATGAAAGCAGCTATAGACACTAGGTAAATGAATGGGTGTGGCTGTATTCCAATAAAACCCCTTGACCAAAAGGGAGGCTTTAGCTCCTAATTTGCCAGCTCCTGCTTATTAGTCATAATCACAGAGGGGACTCTGTTCTTTCCTGGTTTTGCTGCAGTCCTATTTTATCCTAGATATTAATAGGATGTTTAAGTCTTCAAAAGTAGTTTCCACTCTCCCCTAAAAGAACTCAGAATCCTCAGAGAAATGCCTTGCTTCAAGACTGAGGCAGGGAAACTGCAAGTTGATCCTAGAACAAATTATTCTTCTAGAAAGTAAGGAACTTCTCAAAGAATGATGGGATGTGTCAACAAGACACAAGAGCCAGTTGCAAGGGGCTCCAACTGTGGCCGCCAATACTGGGACACTATGAACATCAAAATAAATAATAACAATGTATTATAATCCTTTGAATAAAATAATCATCTATGAGTTTATACTGGCCTAAATAAATAAATAAAGGAAAAAATAAATGGAGGAGGAAGGGATAGCTCTTCCTTTATGATGGAGTTAAACGTTAAGAACAGTTCTCAAGTAGGTTAGAGGGCAAATCAGAATGGGGACTTTTTCAAATACCTGAGAGTCTTTCTAAGAGGAGTGTGTGTGTGTGTGTGTGTGTGTGTGTGTGTGTGTGTGTGTGTTGGAAAAGCTCCCCACAAGATACTGATGGGCCTTTTCTGTTTGGGGACCACTGATATTCCAGCCATAGAAGACAGTGGAAAGATAGCAGAGGGAAGTAAGTCTTCAGCCTGCTTGGCCCATTCATACCTGCCTATCGCCTCTATTCCTTGTTATCCTCACCAATATATTTGGCCATCTTGGAACCTGGTGAGTCCAAAAGGAGGAGCTCCTGCCTCTGGGGTTTGTTCTTGGGTACCCATAGAAACAGATGAGACATTAGAAGATAGGAATTTTTTTTTTTTTTTTTTTTTTTTTTTTTTTTTTTTTGAGATGGAGTCTCACTCTGTCGCCCAGGCTGGAGTGCAGTGGCGCGATCTCGGCTCACTGCAAGCTCCGCCTCCCGGGTTCACGCCATTCTCCTGCCTCAGCCTCCCAAGTAGCTGGGACTACAGGCGCCCACCACCACGCCCGGCTAATTTTTTGTATTTTTAGTAGAGACGGGGTTTCACCATGTTAGCCAGGGTGGTCTCGATCTCCTGACCTCGTGATCTACCCACCTCAGACTCCCAAAGTGCTGGGATTACAGGTGTGAGCCACCACGCCCAGCCAGAAGATAGGAATTTTATTTTATTTTATTTTATTTTATTTTGTTTTATTTTAGTTTATTTATTTTTGAAACAAGGTCTTACTCTGTTGCCTGGGCTGGAGTACAGTGGTGAGATCATAGTTCACTGCAGCCTGGATCTCCTGGGCTCCAGCTTGATCCTCCCCACTCAGCCTCCCGATTAACTGGGAATACAGGTGTGCACCACCTTGCCCCGCTAATCTTTTTTATTTTTAGTAGAGTTGGAGACCTCACTATGTTGCCCACACTGGTCTTGAATTCCTGGGCTCAAGCGATCTTTCTGCCTCACCTCCCAAAGTGCTGGGATTATGGGCATGAGCCACCACACCCAGCCAACAGGAGTTTTCTTAAATAGCAGAGACTAACCCTACAAGGTTTCCTTTTTAAACCCTTCACCAGGGCCAGGCACAGTGGCTCACGCCTGTAATCCCAGCATTTTGGGAGGCCGAGGCAGGCAGATCTTGAGGTCAGGAGATCGAGACCACGGTGAAACCCCGTCTCTACTAAAAATAAAAAAATTAGCTGGATGTGGTGGCAGGCACCTGTAGTCCCAGCTACTTGGGAGGCTGAGGCAGGAGAATGGTGTGAACCCAGGAGGCAGAGCTTGCAGTGAGCCAAGATCACGCCACTGCATTCCAGCCTAGGCAACAGAGCGAGACTCTGTCTCAAAATAAATAGATAAATAAATTAAAACAAACCCTTCACCTGAGGAACAGAAAAATACCTGGAGGGAAAGCATCTAGTGAAGAAATGGTTCTCACTTTCTAGGGGATCTTCAAGAGAGAAAAGACAAGCCCATTAGCAGAGAAATTAAAGTCAAGTTGTAAAGTAAGCATTTAAAATATTTTTATTCTATTTTGAACAAGTGTAGATACCTGGAGACCAAAGTTGTAAAATACGTGATATGTGATCCCTGACTTCAAGGCACTTATCTGTTTGGGAAGATATTTGAAAAACAATTAGATGGCAATAGTATAAAGCGGCAGCCCCCAAACCTTTTTGGCACCAAGGTTTTGTGGAAGACAGTTTTTCCATGAATGGGGTAGAAGGTGGGGGTTGGTTTCAGAATGAAACTTCCACCTCAGATCATCAGGCATTACTTAGATCGAGCTTGTCCAGTCTGCAGCCCATGGGCCGCAACACATTTGTAAACTTTCTTAAAACATGGAGTTTTTTTGTGATTTTTTTTTTTTTTTTTTTTTTTTTTTTAGCTCATGAGCTGTCATTTGTGTTAGTGTATTTTATGTGTGGCCCAAGACAATTCTTCTTCTTCCCATGTGACCCAGGGAAGCCAAAAGATTGGACAGCCCTGAGTTAGATCCTCATACTGAACATGCAGCCTAGATCCCTCACATGCACAGTTCACAATAGGGTTTGCGCTTCTGTGAGGATCTGGTGCCGCTGCTAATCTGACAGGAGGTGGAGCTCAGGCAGGAATGCTCGCTGTTGCTATGCAGCCTGGTTCCTAACAGGTCATGGACCGGAACTAGTCCATAGCCTGGGGGTTGGAAATCCCTGGTAGAAAGGATAGTTTGGTAACTTAAATGTTGTGTAGCAAGGTACATATATGCTTAATCAGCAAGTGAATTATGTGAACTCAAAATTCACTAAATGTAGAGGAGTAAGGAATTGCTTAAGGCTAGAGAGGTCAACGCAGACAAAATAATAGAATTGTTGCATCTATTAGAAAGGACCTTAAGAAGTCACCTAAACATAAAATCTCAGCTAGTCCTGCCTTCATTCTGGTTCTTGACCCCGCTAGGGCACGCCCACAGGGTGTCATCAGCTTGAAGACCTGCCATAGTGGGACCTCACCCCTTCCTGGGGTAGACATGCTGCCTTTAACCAGCACTGCTGAGAATGTTTGTCTTCAGTGGGTCAACATCTGTTTTTTCTGTATCTTCAACACTTTGGTGACAGTTTTACAAACGCTGTGGTCACAGAAAGTAAGTGTAATCCCTACTCTTCCTCTGGGCCCTTAAGTCATTAAAGGTAGTTCTCATGTCATGCTGAGTTTTTCTTCTGTCTCTAAGCTAACCCCTTAGTTTCTCCACCAGGTCCTCGGCTGACCTAGATTGGAGCATATCCACTCCACTCACTGTCATGGTCTTTCTCCTTTAAACAGGCCTGCTTGTGAATGTTACTCTAAAAGTTTGCTGCACAGAACTGAAGTCAGTATTACAGGTGTCATCTGACAAGCCCAGAGGGGAGCAATATTATACTTTCCTCATTCTGGAAGAAGGACTTTATAACCCGATATCTAGTTTCAAATCAGTTCTGTTCTCACTAGCTGTGTTACCCTGGGCATGTTACCTAAGCTCTCTGAGCCTCAGTTCAATTCTGCTAATATCTGAGAACATTCCATGTGCTGGACACCATGCCAGACAATAGGGCTAAAAAAACGTAATCCCAGCCCTCAGGAAGCTCCTAGTGATGTGGAAGAAATAGACATGTACTTCTGTGTTAGAAGTATGTCCAAACAGTATTACAGAAGTACCCAGAAGGCTAGGCTAACCCAGCCCAGGAGAACAGACAGGGAGTCAGGGAAAACTTTCCAGGGGAGTTGACACTTGAGAGAGTACATGCCAGTGTAAAATCCCTATGTTTTTTGCACACAGTTTTGCAAACCTTATGTCTTCTGCCAAATATCTTCCATTTGTTTTTTAAGATACAAATGCAGAACCTCATATGTGTTTATTTGGAGTGGTTTAGCTTCTTCCCATAGCCTGTCACAGCACTTTGGAATCCTGATTCTGTCAGCTAGTGCTCACAGAAATGGTGGGACATGAGCTTGGCCTTGAAAGGAGGAGAGCATTCCAGTACAAGCCAAGGCAAGTAGGGATTCAGTATTAGGGAGACTGGCAGGAGGGAGAACGACAGTCTGACTCAAGTGAGGGGCTTGGGGTTGGAGACATCAGAGAAAGGGTTTCGGGAAGAAGGAAGTGGACTTGATCCTACAGACGTTTGGTCTTGATCCTACAGAATAGAGATATAGAGGGCCTATAGATATATTATGCTTGGGGGAGGGGGTAATTAAAGCAGTGTTTTTGGGAAGTTTGTCTTGCAGTGAGGAGCAAGGAAAGTTGAAAGAAAAGGGACCAAAGGCAGGAATATTATCCAGTCACAAAATGGCAACAACCTGGACAAGGATGATGTCAGTGAGAATGGAAGGGACAGGATGGATGAGAAAAATCAATGACTTGATGACAAGTTGGCCCAAAGCAAGAGAGGCAGGATTAGGGTCCAACTACATGCACATTTTTTTTTTTTTTTAGACGGAGTTTCGCTCTTGTCACCCAGGCTAGAGTGCAATGGCGTGATCTCAGCTCACTGCAACCTCCGCCTGCTGGGTTCAAGCGATTCTCCTGCCTCAGCTTCCTGAGTAGCTGGGATTACAAGCATGCACCACCACACACGGCTAATTTTGTATTTTTAGTAGAGACAGGGTTTCTCCATGTTGGTCAGGCTTGTCTCAAACCCCTGACCTCAGATGATCCACTTGCCTTGGCCTCCCAAAGTTCTGGGATTACAGACGTGAGCCACCGCGCCCAGCCCAATTACATGCCCTTTTTTTTTTTTTTTTTTTTTTGAGACGGAGTCTCGCTCTGTCGCCCAGGCTGGAGTGCAGTGGCCGGATCTCAGCTCACTGCAAGCTCCGCCTCCCGGGTTCACACCATTCTCCTGCCTCAGCCTCCCGAGTAGCTGGGACTACAGGCGCCTGCCACCTCGCACGGCTAGTTTTTTGTATTTTTTTAGTAGAGACGGGGTTTCACCGTGTTAGCCAGGATGGTCTCGATCTCCTGACCTCGTGATCCTCCCGTCTCGGCCTCCCAAAGTGCTGGGATTACAGGCTTGAGCCACCGCGCCCGGCCTACCTGCACTTTTAATGTGACTGACATCTCATGGATTTTTTTTTTTTTTTGGCAGATTTTTTTAACCATTTTAGTGGATAATGCAAATTTGAAATACAAATTAGCTCTAATATTTTACCATAAAACATTTCATTGTTTCCACATTATCATTACTAAGGTTTCCATTTCAATTCTGAATATAGTTCTCAATATTTTACAACTGCAGTAAGGAAGACAAAATACTGCTTTCAAACTACTTATCTTTCTACCAATTCTCAGTTGTTGGTTCTTAAAAAATGACTTCACAAAAATTTTTAAGATGCTAATAACAAATTTTCACTTAAATATATGGATGGCTGATTTTACAAATAAATATATGGGTTTGTTTCACTATTAGCTTTCCCTAGATAACAAAATAATAAAAGACATTTTAGTAATATCAAATAAGTACTAACCAGGTGAGTACTGTGATACAGTGTCATGAAAAGATTCTTAGGGGTTGAAAGACATGGTTTCTGCTCAGAAGACTCACCGCGGAGCAAAGGAGAGAGACCCATGGACAGATAAGTACAGGGCGGGCTCCTGTGAGAAATGACAGAGGTATGAGCCTGTGGAGGCCCAGAATGTTCTCCATTATGACCCGATGAGGAGGGAGGAGGGAAGTGGAAAGAGGAACAAGGGTAGAAGAGAAAGGAGAAAAGTGAAAGACTTAAAAACAAGGAGGGAAAAGAATGAAGAAGAAAGAGTTACAAGAAAAATAACTTGCTATTTTTTACAACTAATAATGTATGAAGTACTTTCAGATTGGTTATTTCATTTGAGTCTGCCAAGAAGGCAAGAGATGAGAGACAGGAGGGAGAGAAGGGAAGCAAGGCCCATGAGCAGGGGAGAAGGAGCTGTACCACGAAGAGCTCAGAGCCCCTCTGGCCTCCTGGGCTGGTGCGGCTGCCAGTGTCCGCTGGTGGAGGTGGACCTCAGTTGCCCTAGTTAGAAGCCAGTGGGACCTTTTAAAACTAGAGTTCCAGCTGAACCTTCTGGAAGAAAGCAACAGAAGCCTTAAAGTAGTTATTTTGGCAACTATTGTCAAGGACTCGTTGCTGCCTGACCACAAGATTTATCTAATTATTTATCTACCTTGTTTTATTTTTTAAATATTTTGGATTTTTTTCTCATCACAAAAGGCATATTCACTGTAGAAAATTTAGAAAATTCAGATAAACCCAAATGTGAAAATAAAAATCCCATATAACCGTACCATCAGACAGAACCACAATTATAATTTTAGAATATACTTCACATTCTTCTTCAATGACTCTTGGTATATTTTTGTTCTGTAATACAGTCATACATTGCTTAATGATGGGATACATTCTGAGAAATGTGTCTTGTGATTTTGTCATTGTGCAAACATCTTAGAGTGTACTCACCCAAACCTAGATGGTATTGCCTACTACATACCTAGACTGTACGGCATAGCCTATTGCTCCTAGGCTGCAAAGTTGTACAGCATGTGACTGCACTGGATACTGTAGGCAATTAGAACATAATGGTTAGTATTTGGGTATCTAAACATATGGTCTGGGCATGGTGGCTCATGCCTATAATCCTAGCACTTTAGGAGACTGAGGTGGCAGGACCACTTGAGTCCAGGAGTTAGAGACAGCAGTGAGCCATGATTGCACCACTGAGCTCCCATGTGGGTGAGACAGAGTGAGATCCCATCATTCATAGATAGATAGATAATTGATATATAGCCATATGATTGATAGATAGGTATGTAGATCTAAACATAGAAAGGGTATGGTGAACTATGATTGCACCACTGCACTCCAGCCTAGGAAAACAAATCAAGACCCCTTCATTCATCCATTCATTCATTCACTCATAAATAAATAAATGCATTTTTTAAATAAATCCATACATATATACATACATACATAAAACTAAACAGAAAGGGTGCAGTAAAAATATAGTATAATCTTGTGGGACCACTGTCGTACGCGCAGTCTGTTGTTGACATAAACACTGTGATGCAGCCATGACTGTGTTTTCCCCCCACTTGACGTACTGTATACATCTTTCCATGTCTTTATCAATTGGGATTGTGTTTTGAAACAAGTAACAACAAGCCCTGTTAACAGTGGCTTGAACAAATAATGGAGTATTTTGCTCATGAGGCAGGAGTCTGAAAGTAGGAAGTCTAGGCCGGTGGAACAGCTCGAGGACGTTGCCAAGGACACTCCCGCTCTCTTAGGCGGCTGTGTTGCTTTATGGTCTCAAAGTGGCTCTTAACTCTCAGGGAGGCTGAGAAAGCAGGCATTTTGTTTTATTGGCCTCTCTATTGGAGATGGGCAAGGAAGAAGGGTGTTGGGATGGGAGTTGAGTCACCCAGCCAGCAGTGCCAGCATCATTACATATTCTAGAACATCCCTCTTTTCAGAGTGGCATTGTTTGGATGTGTCACAATTTATTTAACAATTCATTGTTGGACATTTTGGTGGTTTCCAGTTTTTCATTATTATAAACATGCTAATATCTAAAGTTTTACACATATCTATAATTAGTGATTCAGTATAAAATTCCTAGGAGTAGAATTAAGGTCATAGAGTATATAAAATCTAAAAGCTTTTAATCTTTTTTTTTTTTTTTTTTTACCAAATTAACCTCCAAAATGGCTGTACTAAATTATATTCTCACCAATCATGTTTAAAAGAGCCCATTTCCCTGTACCCTCAAAACCAGGTTTTTTGTTCTGTCATTAAGCTGTTACACTGTGCCCATTAGTGTGGGTTTAACTTTGTATTAGCCCTGACCAGACTCTGAACTGCCCATCTCGGAACCCGGAGCAGTTGCACCCTTCTGTGTTGCGCCTGGGGGTGCAGGTCTGCAGGCTGTCCTGTATGCCCAGGCAGGCTGGTGGGGCCCTTGTCCTGATGGGCACTGCAGAGGACCCATGATGTTTCTTGTGAGCATGCACCTTGCTCATCTATTCTTGTTTTGAAAGTCCTTTCTGCCACTGTGAATTCATCATTTGTCCCACCTGAGTCCTAATTCAAGACCATCCTGGCTTATCTTAGATTGAGATGCACCTGGGAACTGGCCTCTTTTGGTACAGTTCACCCCACATCCTCACACCTCACACGTTGCTCTTACTGGCCTACCTCAGGTATAATGGCCTTACAGGTCTACGTCATCGTCTGTAACAGAGAAGGCCGAGAAGACGGTGTCAGTAGATTCTGGGGACATTTTAATCTATTAAGCTGCTTTTGAGACATACTGCAGTTTCCTGGGGAGGTGGTCAAAAGAGTGAGTGATCCCTATGCATCAGCACTCTTTGAAGTAATTACTAACTGGTGAGCAGTTAGCCACTGTGTACGGCGCTTCTCATCCAGTGAGGAGTCAGCCATGGGTGAGACAGAAGGACTCCCTGAACTGCAATCCTCTGGCCAGATTCTCTGTATGCACACTGTGGTGTTTCAATATTCATGAGCGTAGGCAGATAGTCACGAGTGAACAAATGCAGAACACAGGCCAAAGCCCCAGACCACATCACCACCCCTCTGAAATCAGAAAAAAAATCAGAATTCTGATTCCAGGAGGGAAATGATAAGGATTCTATTTCAATGCTCCCTTCAGGACCTTACCCTGATCTCTTGAAAGGTAACATCCTCAAGAGAGAAGCACCGTCTTAGGGAAATCAGCTGTCTACGAGCTTTCCTCATAGGCATGGCATTACACTTCTCTGTCAATTACCACCACCACTTGGAAAGGAAAACTAAAAATTATGAAGCACCTGTTGTCGATCCAGCTAATGTCAGGAAGGTGATACCTGACCAGTCACTACTGTCAAATTTCCAGCTCACGGCTTCTACCCAGATCCCTCACTTTCCCCATGAGACAGTGCTGCTCAATATGGCATCCACAAAATCAATCCCTCACACAGCTTACTTATATGACAATATCACAGTCCCCATCCCCTTTTCCTTACCTAATTTCATTGTTACCGGCCCCGTGTCAAAGATTGTTTAAAACTCCCCGGCTATCAAAATTGCATTAACAGCCTCTGACCTATAACCGTTACTCACTGAATTGACGTGTGTGAGGTTCTGTGTGGGTGCTCCACTTGAGTTAGCTTGAACCTTCACAACAGTCCGGCAGCATAGGTATTTTAGAATTATTAGTAACGTTGAGCATGTTTCATGTGTTTGTTGGCCATTTACACTTCCCCTTTCATGAGTTGTCTGTCCAGAGGCTCTGTGCCCACGAGCCATACACGTAGTGATGCCCAAAAAGTGCTTCTATTTTACAGTAAGAAACTCAGGCAAAGAGAGGCCACCTTTGCCCAGAGGATCTCTCGTGCCTGGGAGGTCGTGAGAGGCAGAGCTGGAGTTGGGTGCTGTAGAGTCCTTTTCACCACCTTTTTCATGCACCATGCTGCCCATCCACATAGCTCAATGTGCCAGTTTATTTCTTAGGAATGGGCTACCTATTTGGGTAGTGCAATTAAAGTTTACTTTCTGAATTCTCTATTTCCCCTACTTTTAGCAGAAAACTTGGGAAAGCCTAAGTCATTCTCCATTTCTTAGCCCCTTCCTCTTCCCCCTCATTTTCTAGGCAAAAATATGATGAGAGAGTAGCTTGGATAATGTCTAGCTTTGTTTTGGTTCTCTGGTAATGTGAATTTTTCCCATTGTTACCAAACTCCCACTTTTCCCACATCGAAATACATTTCATGATAGCTGGAGTATGGCAACAGTACTCCTGAGTATAGGCATGTGCCACCATGCCAGCTAATTTCTATTTTTGTAAAGACAGGGTCTCACTATGTTGCCTAGGCCAAAACCCTCTGAAAAAGATATTTTCTAGTATCTCATGTTTCGAGTAAATTACTAGAATATCAAGGATCTAGGAAAAAAAAAAAAGTAAATGCCATGAATATGTCTGGGATCAGTACGGATTTATCTCAGGATACTAGATCTTTAGTAGAAGGTACGAATGGTGAGAATTCCTCAGCAGGATTTCCAGATATTTGTTAGACATGAAAACACGGATGACTTGTGGGTTCTCAAACTCAACAGCCCAAAACAGTTCACAGAAAAGTAAATATATATGGGGCATAAATATAGAAATATGTTCTCCCTCACTAGTAATCAAAGAAACATTATTTTAAAGAATAAAAATATTTTCATTCAATCAACACACTTTTTAAAATAATAACAATGTTGGTGTTGAAATGAGCACTCACAAACTTCTGGGGAAAAAATGAAAGGTACAGCCTTTTTGGAAGTTGTTAGTCCTTAAAAAATATATCATGCCCTTTGACCCAGTAATTCCCTGCCCACGGAAGTAGTGATGGATTTAGACAAAAATTGAATGTTCAAATATATTCCAGGACTATCAAAAATCAAAATGCCCAGCAACTAGAGCTAATGTAATAATAGCATAGAATATTATGTCCCATGGAACATGATGCTTCCTAATATCCTTAATTATTCTTTGAAGTGTCCACAGCATAATCTTAAGTTAGCTCATGGTCTTCACCACACTCTCAAACTTGCTCTTCCTGCAGTTTTCTCCATCCTTCCAGTGGCTTGGGCAAGAAACTTTGGGGTCATCTTTGACCTCTCTCTCTCATATCCCACAGTGCTCTGCAGCAAATCCTCAGTCCCACATTTTGCAGGATTCTCCCTACTTTCCAGGCCTTTTGCAAAGCATGAACTGCAAAGGCTTGAGGAGGAAAGAAAGCAACCCTGAACTCCCGTGAGTGGTTAGGGTTTTGGTTCCTAAATTAAGGCCCAGTTTTCCTTTCTCTTGAATTAAATTATCTAACACTGTCTTCCTCCTAGGGCAGAATCAATGGGCCAAATGGCCTCATTGAGAACATGACATCTAAAGGGAGGGTGGCAGGATTCAAAGTAGTATTACAATGAATAGAAATAGGTGAGGGAGAAAGTAATGGGATTTCATTGGTGGTAACCCTACTTGCTGAGAAATGTGTATTTTTAGTGAGCAACAAATATTGTACAGCATGGAGGACTATCAAATTTAAAAGAGACCTTAAAACCAAGTGTGTGGAAGCCCCCATTAGCTTAGCTGCTGTGGCTGTTAGACGAGTAGGCTTTGCCACTGGGTGAAGAGAGACTTAGTAGACTATCGATGTCTGATGATTCCCATTATTGGGGAGGAAATGTAATTTCTTCTCAACCTTCATAAGTTCATAGTTGGGACAGACCCCTGTAACAAAAGACAGATCAGCAAAAGAAAAACAAGCAAAGCTTCTTTTAATTTTGTTTTTCCCTTCAGAGACAGGGTCTCACTCTGTCACCCAGGCTGGAGTGCCATGGCATGATGACAACTCACTGAAGCCTTGAACTCCTGGGCTCAAGCAGTCCTCCCTCCTCAGCCTCCCAAGTAGCTGGGACTACAGGCATGTGCCACCACGTCCCACTATTTTTTTTTTTTTTTTTTTTTTGCAGAGACGGGGTAGTGCTATGTTGCCCAGGCTGGTCTTGAACTCCTGACCTCAAGCAGTCCTCCTGCCCCAGACTCCCAAACCACTGAGATTACAGGCGTGAGCCACCATGCCTGGCCAAGCAAGTTTATTAATGTGTGGAGGGCACAGAATGCAGGAGAAACCCCAATGAAAGGCAACTTCAAGGCAGTGGCACCAAACTCCGGCTTATATGCCGTCTTCAAAAAAGAACAATACATTTGTAGAGAAATGACAGGACAAAAGAAAGTAATTTTAGGCTTCCAAAAGGGGGAAACTACGGGAAGTTAGATACATGGGAAGAAACCAATGGTGTAAGGTTTGTTTGTAGATTCCTCTGGTGCTGTGTCTGGGCTGATAAGAACTATCTCCAGTAAAGAAGAATTTATATCCTGTTTTTAGGCAGAAAAGGAGAATAGAGCTCGTCCTCTAGTTGCTGCTCTTTAATTACTTTTAGCTCAAAAATAATTTTTATGTCAATCAGGCATATTTTGGGGTGACATATTCTGGTTTCCCTTCACCATGAAATTGAGTCATAACATCAAAGGTTCGTCTATATCTCGCATGTACAAATAGGTAGAAAGGTTTATAATAATTAGGTGAGCTCATAGTGGCAGGTTGTTGAAGGGCTAATTTAACTCACAAAAGACCTCTTCATGTTTAGAATCCCAAGGAAGAAGTTTGGACTTGGTTAAGTTATCCTGTGATTATTTTAGAAAAGTTGTAAACCTGCTATCCACATTAGCCAGGATTCTTCTTAATTGTCACTTAGGAGTCATTGGGAAAGTTTTGAATGGCCTGTGGTCTGTCAGGAGTAAAGGATTTACTGCCCTGGGATAAATTATGTTCTGCATAACAAACTTTACTCTGACAATATTGTAGTTTCCTTTGAAAACCTTATGTCCAGTAGATAGCTGGAACAGTCTTGGAGCTTATCTTTAGAACACAACAAAAGGTCATCCACATGTCAAACAAGAGTAGAATAACAGAGATATTTAAGGTCCTTGAGGTTGTCGTTGGAGACTTGTGAAAAGTACTGAGGGGGCCTCTGTTAATCTTTGGGGCATCACAGTCCAAGCATACTGTTAATGTTCCCAGGAGAAGGCAAACAAATATTGCCTATTTTGATCTAAAGGAATACTAAAAAAGTGAAATACAGCTGTAAAATATGCGGCTTCGGGAAGCACTGGAGATAAAGGAGTATTTGATTCTGCTCAGAGAATGACTATTCTATTTATGGCCTCCGGGTCCTGAGCAAATCTCTATCCCCACCTATTGGGTTTTTTTACTAGGAGGGTAGGGATGTTACGAGGACTTGTTTAAAATATGATGAGTCCTTTCTCTATCATGCTGTTTGACTATCTCAGTCCTTCTTTAGCTCTGGTTTAGAGGGTATTGTGCAAGTTTGGGTAGAAATTTAGATGGATCATTTTGAATCTTGGTGGATTCAGCACCAATAATCCTACAAACAATTGGATGTTTGAAACTTTGTCCTCTTTCTGTTCTAAAGTGCCTCTCAAACAATTTTGTTCATCAAAGGTTCCTTGACTGGTGACTATAATTCTAAATTATCCTTGGTGAAATTATGGCATCTAGAAAAATAAGGCCACAAATCTGAGTGATAGCATAAACGCATTTAAGAAGCAAGAATCGGCCGGGCGCGGTGGCTCAAGCCTGTAATCCCAGCACTTTGGGAGGCCGAGACGGGCGGATCACAAGGTCAGGAGATTGAGACTATCCTGGCTAACACGGTGAAACCCTGTCTCTACCAAAAAATACAAAAAACTAGCCAGGCGAGGTGGCGGGCGCCTGTAGTCCCAGCTACTCGGAAGGCTGAGGCAGGAGAATGGCGTAAACCCAGGAGGTGGAGCTTGTAGTGAGCTGAGATCCGGCCACTGCACTCCAGCCTGGGCGACAGAGCAAGACTCTGTCTCAAAAAAAAAAAAAAAAAAAAGAAGCAAGAATCTTCTGGGCCGGGCACAGTGGCATGTGCCTGAAATGCCAGCTACTTGGAAAGCTGAGGAGGAGGATCATTTGAGCCCAGGAGTTCAAGACCAGCCTGTTCAACATAGTGAGACTTCATCTCAAAAATAAATAATTAGAAATTAAAGTTATGAAATTTATTTTAAAAAGAAGAAAAAATCTGAATTTGGATTTTTTGGAGGGAAAAAGAAGCAGGAATCTTTTGAGGCAGGAGTACAGGCTTAGGTTTAAACTGAGACAAAGCCATAATTCTGGGAACAGTCAGTCCAGAGAGTTGCTTGTGTAACTCAGGTTTAACTCCTCCCACCCTAAGCAAATGCCTGGGCCTTCCAACTACAAACCCCAAGCACATTAACAGTTCTTAGAGGCCAGAAAGGTTTGGAGAGGAGAACGCTCCCAGAGCCAGACCTCCGTGGACAAAGCAAGAGAAGACTGAGGAAAGTTCTCATAGGGTGTGTTTGTAATCACCCAAAACTGGAAACAACCCTGATGTCCTCAGTGGGTGAATGAGTAAATTATGGTACATCCATATGTACGCCATTGTTTAGAATACTACTCAGCAATAAAGAGGAACCATTAATCCATGCAACAACTTGGATGGAAGTCAAAGGCGCTATGCTGAGAAGAAAAAAAGCCAGTCTCAAAAGGTTACTGTATGATTTCATGTATATAACATTGACAAAATGACAAAATTATAGAGTGATGGGGAACAGATCTTTGGTGGCCAGGGGTTAGGGTTGGGAGGAGGGCACAGCTGTAAATGGGTAGCATGAGGGAGCTTCTTTGAGATTATAGAACAGGTCTGTATTCTGGTAGGGTGGTGATTACATGAATCCATCCATGTGATAAAACTTCATGGAGTATATGACAAAAAAAAGAGTGCGTGTAAAAACTGATGAAATCCAAATAAGGTCTATAGTTTATTTACAAATGTGCCAATGTGCATTTCCTGGTTTTAATAATTGTTACATAAGATGTTACTGGGGGAAACTGGATGAGGAGACATGAAATACATGGGAATTATTTGTTCTGTTTTGCAACTGTGAGTCTAAAATCATTTCAAAATAAAAAAGTTTACCAAAAATTGGAGGGACTCTCTTGGGAATCTCTTCAGTTTTTACTAGAAAATATAATATAGAATAAAGCCTCTGCAGAATTATAAATTGAATGCAGTTTCTAAGCACTGTAATTTCATTTGTTGTAATTTTGATTTGGAAATTATTTTAAATATAGTATTAGCAATATTTTGTATTGTTGACTAAAATACTGTATACCTGAAAAGAAAATGCTTTGGAGAGTTTCCCTTCCAGATAAAATAACTCCTTAACCATGGCGTATGGAGCTACTGGTGATGTGGCTTTCGTCTGCCTTTTTAACCAAATCTTCTGCTCCAACATGACTCTGGGATGAGCTACTTGCAGTCCTTTCCCTCCTCCCCATGCATTCCCCTTTCCTCTTAACTCTTATCTTCCTGATAAGTTTCTCCTTCAAGACCCAGTTCAAACCATGCTTCCTTTACAAAGCTTTCCCTGATGCAGGAAGCAGAGTTGTTCCAACAGCTCCTGTATCTGGAGTTGGAGCGTAATGTGTTGCCCTTTGGTTATTTCGTTCAGTTGTCTAGCTCTCACCTAAGTTCATGAATTTTTCGAGGGCCCAGAGTGGGTTCATTTGTTCCTACAGGTCCTGTGCTGGCACAGGGGCTGGCACACAGCATTGGGTGCTGAAGCACACACTCCATAAATGGTGATGAGTGAGTGAATCTGAGGCTCTGCAGTGCCCTTAGAAAGCAATTTTGTCTATTCTTCCTGCCTTAATACAATAATTTCCCACAAAACCAAACATTAAAAAGGGCTCTGATTAACCACAGTTAAACAAAGTTAATCAATATGTACAATATTATTTTCCAAACATTCAACTTAGTTAAGACTTTATTATATAAACATACTTCCCATCTTGCTTTTCATTTGTGATACAGCGTTGTGAGTAGCTGGAGAAAGATCATGAGTCGCACTCATGGGTCTTCTTGGACAGATAAGATCTAGAACTTGAGGGTAGGATGTGGAGTCTGAAGGGGAATGGGTGGGATATTGAGATAAGGAGCACAAGCCTACCTTTAATCTATATTTCTTTTCTTCTTTTTTTTTTCTTTCTGAGATGGAGTTTCGCTCTTTGTTGGCCAGGCTAGAGTACAGTGGCGCGATACCGGCTCACTGCAACCTCCGCCTCCGTGGGTTCAAGCCATTCTCCTATCTCAGCCTCGCAAGTAGCTGGGATTACAGGTACATGTCACCATGCCCAGCTAATTTTTGTATTTTTAGTGGAGATGGGGTTTCACCATGTTGGCCAGGCTGGTCTCGAACTCCTGACCTCAGGTGATCCACCTTGGCCTCCCAAAAGTGCTGGGATTACAGGCATGAGCCACAGCACCTGACCTAATCTATATTTCATTTCAAATTTTAACTGAAAGAACCAAGATGCTCTCCACCCTGCAGGCAGTCACTCACTATCTACCCGAAGTGCTACAGCAGACACACATGGCTGTGATGACAAATGCCTGATGTCCCTCTCCAGCTTCCTCCTGGGCAAGTGATCGAGGACTCCACAATCATCTGCAGGTCTAGCTGCTGTCCCCACACGCCAACAAAATGACTCAGAGTTTCATCATTTCTCACTGCACAATCTAATAACCATATCGCCACCTCTGGTCTGGTAGCTTCATTAAACAGGGCAGATGACCTCCTCTTTGAAAGTGGCCCTCCCTTGGCTCCTGAGACATCGCCTTCTCTCCACCTCCTCTATTTTCATTGCGTCCCTAACATTCCTCCAGGACTGAGTCATTGGTCTTATGCCCTTTTTAAAAAATAAAAGTAATAATAAATATGTTTCCCATGTCCAGAATTTCCCATTTTCTCTTTGCTGCTTTCTGGCATCCTGTCATCTTTAAAGGCCCAATTAGGTGCCACCTTCCTCCAGAAACCCTCTAACTGCTGATCCCCCTCTCATCTTTTTCATGTGCCTGGAATACTTAAAAGCCAAAGGTGCCTTCACTATTTAGCACGTCATATATTCTGCTTTGTGGCATCCCTTGTTATTTTAGAAATTACTCTTACCTCTTCAACCAAAGAAAGGCTCCTTAATAAAGACAAGACTCATGCCTTGAAATGATCCCATGTCCTCATGATGCCTCACTGGGTGTTGAGCACATTTTGTCAGTGGTCAGTAAGCACTTGCTGGTCAAGATGAAGGCAATGCTAGGCTGGGCCGGGTGGCTCATGCCTGTAATCCTAGCACTTTGGGAGGCTGAGGCAGGTGGATCACTTGAGGTCAGGAGTTCAAGACCAGCCTGGCCAACATAGTGAAACCTCATCTCTACTAAAAATACAAAATTAACTGGGCATGGTGGCTTAGAAAGAAAAGATTGCCTTTCTATCTGCCCACCTAGATGAACTCTACTAAAATTGATTGATTTTAGCGATGAGAAATTGTTTACTATACTGCAGTGTTTCCATTAACCCTCGAAGTTATGGTCAGATAGAGTAACCTAGGCAGAACCTCCCCCAAGGACTCCTTCCCTGGCTAGCAGCTACAGGGATGTGGCACCATTATCCCAACCAGCCTGGGGAGAACCTTGGTAACATTTCTCTTCTGCCAACACTCCATTAAGAAAATGAAATTGCCGGGCGCGGTGGCTCATGCCTGTAATCCCAGCACTTTGGGAGGCCGAGACGAGCGGATCACAAGGTCAGGAGATCGAGACCATCCTGGCTAACACGGTGAAACCCCATCTGTACTAAAAATACAAAAAATTAGCTGGGCGTGGTGGCAGGCGCCTGTAGTCCCAGCTTCTCGGGAGGCTGAGGCAGGAGAATGGCGTGAACCCAGGAGGCGGAGCTTGCAGTGAGCCGAGATCGTGCCACTGCACTCTAGCCTGGGCGACAGAGCGAGACTCGTCTCAAAAAAAAAAAAAAAAAGTTCAGATCATTATTCAGCAGGACATGTCCAGGACCTAGGTGGCTGGAACTTCAGTAGGTATCAGGGTCTTAGAGTTGTGACCTAAAAATGTTGTGAGAACAAAATCCTGGAGGAGTTTCTGTCCCTACCTGAACCCACAGCCGTCCAGATCCCTGTCCTGGATCTGTGGGAAGGAGTGCATGCTGGGCTCCTGGCCAACCCTGCAACTACTCCACTTGCCCCATCTCTGCATTGACTAATCCAGCTTTGAGAGGCTGAGCCTCTCGATGAGTTAGGTCTTTGCTCAGCCATAAGAAGAAGGTGATTGGCCGGGTCTGCCAGGGCTTTGTGACCCGCTGGCTGGCTCCCCAGCCCCTCAGAACCCCTCAGCCCCACCTGTACATACTGCCTCCATGCAAGCCCAGAATAACCTGGATGTGTGACTTACGGGGGTAGGGGTAGCAATTTTGCAGATTTTCCAAACAGGTGACTTCAGCCCCTTGGGCCTGGGCAGGAAGGGGTAGCCCAGTGACAATGGGCATAGCCCCACTTCAGGAACCGGAAACGTGTTGGCTGGCTCTGCGGAGTTCTCTCTCCTCTGATCCTACAGCGTCTGTTCCAGTTGTCTTGGCCGGTAGGATGGCGTCTACAAAGCAGGCTATGTGGGAGTTGGGGAGGGATTGTGGTCAGAGCCCAGCTTTGGGAAGCCCATGTGGCTGTCTCAAGGCAAAGCGGCAGAGAAAAGTTCCGTAGTCTGTCTCCCTTCTGGACTGGCCATTCTGTGGTCTCAGAGACCAGAAGCTGGCTGCGTGTCAGGCACCTACTCCTCAAACAAATGCCCTTAGATTCTTACTGTCTATCCCCGTGATGCTGACAGCACTTGCCAAATACATACTGAATGTCAGGCTCTGTGCTCAGCACTGTGTATACATGGCTCACTTAATCCTCATAACTCTTCTGTGAGGTGAGAGCTGTCACTGTCCCCATTTTATAGATGAGGAAACTAAGACCTAAAGTCAAGTCAGACAGCTAGGAAATGGTACAGTTAGGATTTGAACCCACGTGACGTGCCTGGAGATCCAGTGTTCTTAAGCACTACCTTTTTGGAGCTTGCTGGAGGCATGCTGGCCACCTCCTTCAGGACTGATAGACCTGGTTTGTCTTTCATAGCCACGCTGGGCAGAGGGTGGAGGCCTGGAAACTCCAGGGAGTTCTTTCAGGGACCAGCCAGAACAGGGCTAACCTTGAGGTAAAAGGAGATCTAGAGAATTAGAGAAGACTGAGGGCCCCTAAATTACCCTTAAGACATATTTGTGGAAGATAGACTTAAAAACAAAAAGCCAAAATTAGATTTAGGCTGGTGATAAGGTCATTAAATAATAGAATGTGAAATTTCAGTTGTGCAGTCTTATTGGCCATCTTTATGATTTAAGAATATAAGTGCCTAGATCTAAGTGCAGTCCTAATTGCCTGGGAAGGAAGCAGATGGTCTCTAGAAACCCTTCTGACCATGGGTTAGTGGGATTTGGTTTTGATGATCATTTTTAAGGCTTCAGTCTGCAGAATGACCAGCAGCTTCCCCTTCCACAGTGAGAGCTGTAATTGCCTTTCCTAGTTGCCGGTGAATGCACCATGAACCTTATAGTCCTAGTATAGGAAATGACTCAGCAAAATCACCAGATTAAACCTCCTCAACTTTTCTTGCCCTTGACTGCATTCCTGATAGCAGAGCAGGCATTCCCCAAGGCCAGGTTGTCGGTCTGATCCTCGAATGTGGATCTGCCTGGATGGTGACATGCCACAATCCAATCAGGGTCTGTTTCTCCTAACAGTCACATGTGCCAAAGATCATGGTAGAAACATGTGGATGGGGTTGGAAGACACTGCTACTACATCTCTTGGGACAGAGCCTGCCCACTCCGAGTGGCTACCTACCATTCACTCTGGGGAGGTGAAGGAGCTCTTGGGAACAAGTGCGTTATTATTAAGAGTTTCATCAGGTTATGTCTTTGCTGTAATTGGAGGCAGCTGGTCCACTTAGACCCTGATGCTTGGGCCAAATACTTTATACACCTCTGCCCCCGGCAGCTGGTCTGGTGTGAGTCCAGGCCCAAGTCAACCCCCAGTGCAATCAGAAGTTGGACCTGTTTGGTGAGTTCAAACTGTGGTTTTGGGGGATACGGAGGCTGGCTCAGTTCAGTCCAGGATCTTAGAACAGCCCCAATGCTCCAGGCCCCTCAGCCAGCCCAGCTCTGAGAGGCTCCCAATTTGGGCTCTAAATTGAGCTCTGGAAAGGGGGGTTGGAGGATGAGGGATACATTTAAAGGAGTTTTTGCTCAGGACCTGGGTGCCACCTGCTGGCCATGTTTAGTTCTATTTACAGGGCCAAAGCTAGGAGAGGAAAATTAAAAGGGCATCCCGCCCTCCCCAGTGTGATGAGGGGTAAGGAAACAAGGAGGCTGTTTCTTCATGCTGCCCTAGCAAATGCAGCAGAGAATTCCTGCAGAGACCCCTGGGTGCCCTGGATGAGTCCTCCTGAGCCAAATGGAGCCCCACTAGGGCAGAGTGTAGCCCCAGTTGAGAGGACCTGAGTGAATCCTGAGTGGGGACTGAGGCTCTGTTCCTGCTACTAGCTACCTGCTTCCCCAGAAGCCCCATAGTGGGTAACAGCATGATTCATTGCTGGGCCCTGAAAGGAGCCATTTTTTCCAGCTTCCTTCGCACAGGCACTGCTGCACTCATGGGACCCTAGAGTCAGACCAAAGGTGTGGAAAATACCCTCCCGTCATCAGGCATTGACAAAACTGGGTCAATGCTGAGAAGACCTGGTCATTTTTCAAGTAGCTGTGTGGCTCTTAGTGACTCTTAGAAGCCCTAAAAGCAAGGCCTTTAGTTGCGTTCTAAACTCTAGGGAAACTGGAGATTTTCCCTGTGTACCAAGGACTGGCTAGCATTTTCCCCCCAGATAAGTGGCGGAACATCCCAACGTTCCAGCCTTTGCCATTGCAACAAAAGCCAGTAAATCCCGGCTAAGTATGCATATCAAATGAAGGCTGTGGTTCTCATATGTGGCTGTGCACCAGAATCACCTGGGGTATTCTTTAAAATTATGTATATATATGTGTGTGTGTGTGTAAAATATGTGCATGTAACATGTAATGTATATATAATATATTTTATACACACACACTTGGGCTACACTCTAGCCTCTTGAAGTCTCTGCAGGAGAAGCCGGTGGACTCTCCCAGTAAAGAACCTCTGCAATGCTTGGAGGAGGCCTGAACCATTAGCAGGTCCAATCCTGTGGAACCAGGAAAGCTGCCCTCAGGCTGGAAGACCCTTGAGGCTCAAACAATTTCAGTCAAAAACTGGAGGATATGTTTGGACTAAGACCATTGCCTTTCCTTTTCTTCAGTAGTCAGTCCTTGAAATTCATATACTTTAAACAAAACAGAATCCCTAAAGTGACTCAGGAACTCCCAGGACCAACCTAAGACTACTTCTTGCGCCCAGAACCACCCCAAACCAGACCAGCCCCTCTGAGGCCTGTCAGCCACAGCTGGCCCAGAATCACTCTGCCCCAGGGGCCTCATAAGGAATGAGTCTCTGAGCCTGTGGAACGCTCTTGCAGAGTCATTCTGGACAGTTCCCGGAATAGCTGGTGCCCTCTGTACCAGCTCCTGGCCGTCCTCTTCATCCTCCCTGGGGACTTGGCAGAGTCTGACCACTCTGGCCCTGGGGCCATTCACATCCCTCTCTCTACCTCTGCGTGCCCTCCCCTTCCCGCTTCCTGTGGCACTTGCTGTTTCCAGCACACTTTTGGGCATTTGGTTATACTGTTCTCATGGGTGCATTACTCTCCGCAATAAGATTATGAACTCCTTGAGGACAGGGGCAAATCTTTTCAATTTATTGCAGTTCACAACATAATAATACTCATCAAAATTAGATGCCCTTTCCTTGACCCTACCCACTCTGCCCCTTCGGCAAGCTTAGCGTCCATCCATCCATCCACTCCTCCTCCTGTTACTTTAGGTGCGTCCTGGGAACTGGGAAACACTCCCCTAACTCCGGTCTGCAATTCCACTCCACCAATATGGTTAGGCAGTTATTATCCACCAAGAACTGGCGTAGAACCCGACAGTGAATGGAACACAACCTGGCCATTGAAGAGCTTACAGTCAGGTGGAAGGGGCAGGCACACAATATTTTTTTTTTTTTTTTTTTTTTTCGAGACAGAGTCTGGCTCTGTCACCCAGGCTGGAGTGCAGTGGCATGATCTTGGCTCACAGCAACCTCCACCTCCGGGTTCAAGCAATTCTCCTGCCTCAGCCTCCCTAGTAGCTAGGATTACACACCTGGCTAATTTTTGTATTTTTAGTAGAGACGGGGTTTTGCCATGTTGGCCAGGCTTGTCTCGAACTCCTGGCTTAGGTGATCGGCCCCCCTCCGCCTCCCAAAGTGCTGGCATTACAGGCATGAGCCACCACACCAGGTCTCACACACATGATTTCAAGAGACCGTGTGGGATGCCATGAAGAGCCATGCCCAGGGTGCTGTAGGATCACAGGCATATGCCTCCCACAGAGGGGTCAGAGAAAGTCTCCTGGAGCTAAAGTAGAGTCCTGAGGCTGAAGCCAGTGGAGGGGGGGATGGCGGGGGGATGGCAGGGGGACCCAGGCCAGAAGGTGATGAGACACGATTTAGAAAGAGGAGAGGACACAAGGCATCACTCAGTTTTTCAGCGTTACTGAACGTCTTGCCTGTGACAGGCCTGGATACCCCACTCTTGGCTTCAAGGCACTTCCGACACGGGGCACAGGCATTTAAAAGTCCAGTGGTGGCCGGGCGCGGTGGCTCAAGCCTGTAATCCCAGCACTTTGGGAGGCCGAGACGGGCGGATCACAAGGTCAGGAGATCGAGACCATCCTGGCTAACCCGGTGAAACCCCGTCTCTACTAAAAAATACAAAAAAACTAGCCGGGCGAGGTGGCGGGCGCCTGTAGTCCCAGCTACTCTGGAGGCTGAGGCAGGAGAATGGCGGGAACCCGGGAGGCGGAGCTTGCAGTGAGCTGAGATCCGGCCACTGCACTCCAGCCTGGGCGACAGAGCGAGACTCCGTCTCAAAAAAAAATAAAAAA
Organism: Papio anubis; assembly: GCF_008728515.1. Classification (NCBI taxonomy): domain Eukaryota; kingdom Metazoa; phylum Chordata; class Mammalia; order Primates; family Cercopithecidae; genus Papio; species Papio anubis. Next base: position 26,699,733 of record NC_044989.1, read on the forward strand.
ATAAAAAAATAAAAGTCCAGTGGTAAGCGCAAGGGCCAAGATGCAGGGCAGTGGGCGCAGAGCCGTTGTGGAGGAGGAGACTCAAATGCAGTCAACATTACCCTCGGAAAGCTCTGAAATTGCCAGGTCCTGAGTCTTTAGGAGCTCCCATGACAATAATTCATTTCTGTTTCTCTTGGCTTTTTGGCCCCACCTGGCCTCCCTTTGCTGGGCAATGAAGGACAAGGTTTATTTTTCAAAGGAGGAAGAACTAGGAATAAAGAAGAGGGTTTTCTCTTGTGATTTTTCTTCAAAGCATTCATTTAAGTTAAACGTGCTCCGTCCTATGTGCTTGGGGTCAGGGGTGGGAACGTGAGGGGCACATAGCTCTGCAGATGCCTTGCTGAGCCTCCCTCTCTAAAGCAGTACTGCTCAAAACAGGACCGTGCCTGCAGATCCTCGGGGCATCTTGGTCAAAGGCAGTTTCTCATTTAGTAGGTCTGGGGGAGGGCAAGAGAATTGGAATTTTTAACTGGCTGATCCCCATATAGCCCCAGAGCTGCAGGTCTGGGGCCACAGTTGAGAACCATGGAGCAGAGAATGAACTTTCAGGTTGGGACAGCATTCCAGAGACAGGGTGAGTAGGAAGCTGCCTATGGCTCCTAACTGGGGGAGCAAAGTGGGAGATAAGGCTGAAGAGGTGGGGTCCCCTTATGAGTTTGATAAGTGGTCGGGAGGAGTCACATGATAACAGCAGATGCCTGCAACAGATAGGGAAATATTCTTCCTGTAAGAATATAGGGTGTGTAAGATGTATTCTTATTTCACAGAGACACTTTACATATTAAACCTGGAGAAATATTCTTCGCTCACTTCAGAAACACATGTCCTCACAATTCTCGGAAAACACAGTCCTTTTGACCTATCTTGTTTCTCCATTTCTGATAAAGAACTGATTACAAGAATTATGTCCTCCTTTTCTTAACAGCGCAAGTCAGTTAGCAGCAGCAACTGAGCCCTGGCCTCTGTGGGGTGGGAAGGAGGCTCACTGCTGGCTCCACGCCAACTGCTGGTTTCAGTGCGGGAACATAGGGTCAGAGTGGCCAAAAGAAGCCAGAAATCCCAAGTTGTTAAACATCTCAACTTTAAAATATTGGGTACTAATTCAAAACTGTTTCCAACACTATGAGTGCTAAACAGTTTAAGTCTGCAAGGCAAATTCGGCCAAGGAGTGTCTCTTTTACGACTGCTGGCTGAAAGGACTTCAAGTAGGGGAGGGGAGTGACCAGGCCTGCTTTTAGCTAGATTCTGACGACAGCAGTGTCAAGGATGGATTAGGAGGAGGGGGAGACTGAAGGCTAGAAGGCCTTTCAGGAGGCTCCTGCCAGCCTGGGCTAGAGAGAAAATACAGTCAGCCCTCCACATCTGTGGGTTCCACATCTGTGGATTCAGTCAAATACCAATCAAAAATATTCAGGAAATAAAAAGGATTGTTGCATCGCCTACAGACTTTTTTTTCGTGTCATGATTTCCTAAACAGTACAGTATAACAACTATTTACATCGAAGTGACATGGTAGTAGGTATTATAAGTAATCTAGAGAGGATTTAAATCATACAGGAGGGTTGTGTAGGTTAATTGTAAATACTACATCACTTTATATAAGGGACTTGACTGTGCATTGACTTTGGTACATGGGGATGTTCTGGAACAAATTCCCTCATACCAAGGGACAACGGTATGCATAAATCCTGAAGGTAAGCAGAACAGGGTGGATAGGGGAGGGGGGGGTTCCAGGACTTGAGGAATGAGAATTAATAGGTGCATGAGGGAGAGTAGGCTGTCTGAGATGACCCCGCAGCTTTCTAAGGTGGTGATTGATGGCTGGTGGTGACATTCACTGGGATAATGAATACAGGAGCCAGAAGCATATTCTAAGGGAAGGTTGTGGACAAGCAGAATTTAGATGCGTCTGCGTCAGCCACAGGAATATGGAATCCGAAGTCAGAACAGAGGCAAAGGTTAGCTGGCTTTCTAAAACACAAATCTGGTCAGGTTACTGTCTGCTGAAACCCTCTAATGGTTTCCCGTCATCCAAACAGAAAGTCCAGATTCCTCCTCCTGGTAAACAAGGCCCTGGCAACCTGTCCCTGCCAACCTCATTGTGCCACACCCCAACAGAAAAATCTGCTCCCTGGGCCTGCTCCACAACTCAGAGTGCCCAGAATAAGCTCTGCCTTTGTTCTTGCTAGACCCTGTTCCAGAACATCCCCCCATACCAAAATCAAATACCTTCCACCCATCCCTTTTTATGTCTGGAAAATTCCTATTCTTTTCAGGCTCCAACATCTCTTTTCTGAAGCCTTTGCTGACCCTGCCCAGCAGATACACTTACGTCCTTCTTTGTGCTGTCCCTGAACATTTATGTGCCTGTTTCACTGCCCCATCGCTCCCTACTGAGGGGATCTGCCTGTCTGTAAATGCCTCAAGGCAGAGGCCATATCTTAATTAACTTGGAATTACTGGCTCCTGGCACACATCTAGCATATAGTAGATGCTCATGAAATGTCTAAGGAATAAAGACCCTCCCTCTGGGGGTAAACTGCGAGGGCAATCTGGAGGGAATGTTTCTTACTTCCCAGGATCATACAGCCCGTGTCTCGTGACAGCTAAGGAGCTGCATGAGGCCCCAGTGCTGACCTCACCATTTTTCTTGCTTTCCAGCTGGGGTATGGCCGTCAATGTGTACTCCACATCTGTGACCAGTGAAAATCTGAGTCGCCATGATATGCTTGCATGGGTCAATGACTCCCTGCACCTCAACTATACCAAGATAGAACAGCTCTGTTCAGGTAGGAGGCTGGGAATATGGGAAGTGGCCCTGCCGGAAGGAAAGGAAAGAAAGGTCAGAAGGCAGAGCAGCCACGGCAGGGAATATACAGTCATGCATGGCTGAATGACTGATATGCCCAGAGAAATGCATCCTTAGGCGATGCTGTTGTTGTGTGAACATCACAGAGTGTATTTACACAAACCTGGATGGCGTAACCTACTACATACCTCAGCTATATGGTATAGCCTACTACTCCTAGGCTAAAAACAAGCACAGCATGTTTCTGTACTAAATACGGCAGACAGTTTTAACACATGGTAAGTATTTGCACATCTAAACACACCTAAACAGAGAAAAGGTACAATAAAAAGATGGTATTATAATCCTATGGGATCACCATCATATATGTGGTTCATCGCTCACCAAACCATCATTATGCAGCCCATGGCTGTAGCTTGTGACTAGACTAAGGAGGAGAGCTGGAGGCCCTGAACCAGTCAGACTATCTGGAGCTGAAGTCAAGAAATGGAAGCAGGGAAAGAGAAGAGCAGGAGAGGCACCGTGAAGGACTGCAGGGAAAGGAGGAGCGGGGAGCTGAGAGCCAGGATGGCGGCAGAGCCACAAGTCTGACCTCATCTCTCTGGGTCCAGCTCTCAGCTCTTCTGGTGGTGCAACCTTGGGCAATTCACTCTGCTGCCTTAGGCCTCAGTTTTCCCATCCATAAGATGGAGACAATATCACCAAGTAACTAGAGTTGCTATTGGGATTACCCTACCTACATGCAGTGTGTGATGTGGTGCTGGTACATAATGTGCATCAATAAATAGTCATCACTCTTCTTCGTGGAAAGCTGGGGGGATTCTGGCCATGTCTATCCTGAAAGTAGGACTGGCTCCAGCCTCAGAACAAGGAGAGAGAAGAGGAGATGGGGTTTGGGGAAGTGAGAGAGCAGCCCACAGAAGGAGAGCAGCGAGAACCCTCAGCCAGCTGTCCTTCTCCACAGGGGCAGCCTACTGCCAGTTCATGGACATGCTCTTCCCTGGCTGTGTGCACTTGAGGAAAGTGAAGTTCCAGGCCAAACTAGAGCATGAATACATCCACAACTTCAAGGTGCTGCAAGCAGCTTTCAAGAAGATGGGTGTTGACAAAGTAGGTGCCTGCGCTCCGGGGAGGGGCCCGAGGAGCAGTGTGACCCTGGGGAAGAAGAGGACCCATCAGCCCGGGCAGCTGGGGCTCCTGGGGTCATTCCAGTGCTCGCGCCTCCCTCCACCTCCCAACTCTCCAGAGGGAATTTTCCCCCTTTTCAAGGCACAATGGAAAAGCCCACAACACTTGCCTTCCCATCATGACAACAGTCCTTTCCCTTCCTCCTCTCTGGACCCTGCCCACCCTAACACTGAGCTCTGTGTACCGCTCCTGTGAAGTTCCACCTCTCTCTGTCTCTGTAGGGCCCAAGAAAGTGTCTTTGCTCACTCTCCTGCCTCGGTGGCTGCAGACCCCCAGCCCACACGCAGGCAGTAGAGCCGAGGGACGCCTCCCCACACAGTTCTTCCACACGGTGCCTGTAGAGAAGGGATGCCTCTGGATCTGAGACCAGGGCCTGCCAGCCTACCTGTCTGCTGTGGTGCCGTGGGAGGGGGGCAAGTGGAGAAGGTAGAGGACGCTGCAGCCCAGGGGCTGGCTTTCCTGAGAGCAGTGGCCCTCAGCAGAGAAAGGCAGCCCTACAGCAGCAGGTGGCTAAAGTACTCTGCTTATGTGGTCTATTTCAGATCATTCCTGTAGAGAAATTAGTGAAAGGAAAATTCCAAGATAATTTTGAGTTTATTCAGTGGTTTAAGAAATTCTTTGACGCAAACTATGATGGAAAGGATTACAACCCTCTGCTGGCGCGGCAGGGCCAGGACGTAGCGCCACCTCCTAACCCAGGTGATCAGATCTTCAACAAATCCAAGAAACTCATTGGCACAGCAGGTAATGTGCCCGAGCCGGGGGAGGGAGCATGGGGGGCCGGGCCGGCAGGCCTCTACAGCCAGGAATGCCCCCTGGGCCACGGCCCGGCCCTGCCAGCCTGGAGGAGACTTGTTATCACGGAGTTCGGATGACGCCGCCTGCTGGCCGCTTAGACCGGGGGAGTGAAAGTAGTGGGTGAGAGAGCTCCACAAATTGCTCCAAGAGGAGAGCCACCAGCACCAGCCATGGTGGCAGCTGGGGTAGGAGGCCCAAGACACTTTGTTTCGTAGCACGAGCTAACTTGTTTGCCTCAAGATGATGGGGCAGCAAGGTGACTTGGTTTCTCCGTCCAGGTGCATCCAGGCCAAGAGCCTGGTGCCAGCACCACAGCCCCTTCTTGCCCCCTGCCCACTGGATGGCCAGAGCAGGAGTTACCAAGCTGGATCACACCTTTCCCTACTCCAAAGGCCCAACAGTCCTAAGTCCTTGAAAGATGAGTCTCTAGAAACGAGGCTTTGTCTGAGTTCTGGAGGGGAAGGGAGAGAAGCAATAGGGCCTTTGGGAAGCAGCAGCGTTGGAAGGGGAAGGGAGAGAAGCAGCCCCAGCCCGCGTCGGACCCCGTCATAGCAGAGCCACCTCCTCTGTCTGCACTGCCGTTCTGCCTGGGCCTGCCCCACTCGCCCGCCTGCTTGCTTCGCACTAGAAACAGCCCGCTCGGTCTAGGGAGGTGCAGTCACTAGTGAGCAGTTCGCCACGGCATGCTGGCTGCGCTGGGGAGGAGCTGGGGTCCCTGATTTGGCCACCGCTGTGCAGATACCTGGTCCAGCCCAGCAGAGGGCAACAGAGCCCATCCTGACATAGGGCCCCGGGAGGGACAGCCACCCAGAGACGATGGCTTTGGGCTGGGGCTTCTGTTAGGAAAGGCCCTGTGCCAGCTGCCTTTCCTCTAGCTATCAGTACGAGAGGGACCCGAACCGTTCCAACTCCGCTTCCCCAAATTTGCTGTCCTAATTTCTCTCCTCTATCCCTCAGGCCAACTCTCTCCCGGCCTCAACACCTCATACCTTCTTTAGTTCCCTATAGTTTCTGCTCTCCCAGGCTTGCCAAACGGCTGCCCAGCTGCTGGAGTGTCCATGTGGCCAAGGCTCGGGGCCTAGCTGTAGATGGCCTTCCTGGGGTGGGGGCAGGGGGGTGAGAGTGCCTGCCTGTCGCATGGGCCTGCCCCCGCAGTCCTCACACCAGGCTGTCTCCTGCCATGTGTGCTGTGGGCTCACGTGGACTCACCTGACTCTTTTCCTCTGGGCAGTTCCACAGAGGACGTCCCCCACAGGCCCAAAAAACATGCAGACCTCTGGCCGGCTGAGCAACGTGGCCCCCCCCTGCATTCTCCGGAAGAATCCTCCATCAGCCCGAAATGGTGGCCATGAGACTGATGCCCAAATTCTTGAACTCAACCAACAGGTGAGTGGGATGGGTAAGGGTAGCTGAGATAGCCCGGTCACCAAAGCCAGGCCCTTGGGGTGTCTGCAGGGACAAGAAAGGGCAGGCAGGGGAGCCTGAGGTGGGGACCTCTGACTTGACACCACTTTGTCACAAGCAGCTGGTGGACTTGAAGCTGACAGTGGATGGGCTGGAGAAGGAACGTGACTTCTACTTCAGCAAACTTCGTGACATCGAGCTCATCTGCCAGGAGCATGAAAGTGAAAACAGCCCTGTTATCTCAGGCATCATTGGCATCCTCTATGCAACGGAGGTGAGCACTCCCAGGCCCATTGGGCACTCCCCAGTCTGGCCTGGCCCTAAGACCAGAAGTGTGATAGGGCCAGAAGGGACCGTGGAGAAAATTTACTGATGAGAGAGAGGTAAAGTTACTAGCCCAGGGTCACCCATTAGCAGGGCTCCCAGGCTCTTGACCCCTTGCTCTTCAGCTGCCTACAGAACCTGAGAAGCCCTGACTGGCCTGCCTGGCCCACCACTTTCCTCTCCTTCCCACCCTCCAGGAAGGATTCGCACCCCCTGAGGACGATGAGATTGAAGAGCATCAACAAGAAGACCAGGACGAATACTGAGGGCGGCCGCAGCCCTGGCTGACTGCACGGCTTCCCCATGCCTCCCTCCCTGCTCCACTCCCACATTATAGTCCTTTCCTAACACGGTCGGCCGGGTGCTTTGTGTCAGTGCCGCAGCACTGGGGAGCCAGACGAGCGGGGCTTGGGGGCATGGGGCCGGAAAGCAGGCAGAAGCCCGTCCTGGGTGGCACTGGCCCAGTTGGCGGGACCCCTGTCCACACCCACCCTATTTATTTCTGTTGTCTCTCTGTTGTGTCACCCAACATTTCCCAGGGTGCTGCTGCCACCCGCCCCAGCCAGCCACCTGCTCCCGACAGCCAGCAGCTGTGTATTTGACAAAGTCATTGGTATATTTTTACTTACTGGATTCTCCTTGCACTTTACCTGTTCTTTTCCAGAACTGACAGCACGGGCTCGGGGCAGTGTGCCTGGCTTGGCTTCCCTTCTCCATGGCTGGGGGCTGGGGCTGGACTCACCCATTCTAATTTATTTTGTCTTTTGGCTTCTCAGTAACTGAGGGGAAGGCTGATGTCAGGAGAGGGAGAGGGGGCTGAGGAGGTAGTGCCGTAGGCCCAGGGGGTCAGGGAGAGGGAGGGGGGCATGTGAGGGATGGAAATGACCTCCTGGCACCAGGCTCACCCACCCAAGGCCCCCTGCCCCAGCACCGAAGCCCAGTGCTGCCCTGAGGCCCCCAGCCACTCCCTCCAGCAGCCTGGTTCACCACACAGACCCTGCCTGGACCCCATTGTCTGTCTGCTTCCCACCCGCCCTGCCCACCCCCTGCCCCTCAGGCACCAGCCTGCATATGTGTTCACTTTTATTTAAATAAACTTGTGCGGTAAAAGTCCACAGCTGCAGCACAGCCTCACTGTCACCCTCCCACAGGCCTGGAAACCACCACCAGCTCTGGGCTCGGAGCCCAGCTCCAGCCTAGCCCCAGTGCCCAACACTGGTGGTAGGGCTCTGAGGGCAGGCAGGGGCCCCAACCCCCTATCCCTGAGGAGGAACTAGGTCTGGGCCCATGGCCATGACAAGGGGCAGCTGGTGAAGCGGCTGTGGGACACCGTGACACTGTAGTGGCCTGGCCAAGAGGTTCTTCGTTTCAGTCTCCTTTGGGTCAGGGGGACTGCATGTCATTCCCCACCTGTCGTCAAAGCTCACACACCTCACCATAGTGATTCAGCTGAGGACAGGGGCTCACGTGACAGAGAGAGCTGGGATGGCTACAAAGAACAAGCAGTTCTGAGTGCTGAAGCCCAGGATGGCAGCGTCCAAGGGGTTCCTTCTGTAGATCAGGCTCCAGTGGGAACAGGGAGCCAGGGGCCCTTCCACATTATCTGCACAGCCCCAGTCCCGGCATGTGCCTGACCAAAGGCCACACTAACCAATGTCCCAGAAGCCCAGCAGAGACCAGGAGTGCGGAAATGAATGTGAGAGCCTTGGGGTCATCTAGACCAGCCCCCGGTTTACTGAGGAGGGATCAGAGGCCCACATGCATGACTCACTCGCCATGGCAGAAACCTGGGCTAGAACTCACACTTCTTCACTTGAGGTTCAGGGCTCATCCCCAAAGACCACTGAGGTTCTTCCAGCTGCAGGACAGTGCTGGTTTCCTCGCCACCCTGAGTATGGCCAACATGCAGCTGGGGCCGTGTCTCTTCTGTGGCCCCACCCCATGGCCCCTTTCGAGACCACCACCATTTCTATCATGACATCAGGTTCAAGCCTTAAATAAGCAATTCATATCTGTTCATTTCTCAATCACCACCGCCCCTTTTGACTCCCACCCCCACATACATAGACACTTCTGCCTTATTCTATCTCTGTTCTTCTCCTCCAGCAAGTTCCTTGCCTGCTTTTACTTATCATGATGATTTTAATTCCCTTGCCTAATTTTTAAAGGCTTTTCCCCATGATTACAGGTAGATACCATGAAAGGATAGGCCATTGTTCTGCATTGCTTTTCAGGCCGAGACCTCACCCTGAAGGTAAAGTGGGCGTGGGAGGCACTGTGTCCATATCACAATCCCCAGAAGTTGTGAATATGTGGGTTACATGGCAAAAGGGAATTAAGGCTGCCTGTGGGCCAGGCATGGTGGCTTACGCCTGTAATCCCAGCACTTTTGGAGGCCAAAGCGGGATTATCACTTGAGCCCAGGAGTTCAAGACTTCCCTGAGCAACATAGGGAAACACCATCTCTACAAAAAATAAAATTTGAAGGTTGTTGTGGCATGTGCCTGTAGTCCCGGCTACGCAGGAGGCTGAAGCAGGAGGATCACTTGAGCCCAGTTGTTGTTAAGGCTGCAGTGAGCCATGATTGCTCCACTGTACTCCAGCCTGGGCAACAGAGTGAAACCCTGTCTCAAAAAAAAAAAAGAAAGAAAGAAAGTTGCAGATGGAATTCAGGAAGCTAATCTGCTGACCTTAAAACAGGGAGAGTGTCCTGGTTTATCCAGGTGGGTCCAATGACATCACAAACATTTGTAAGGGTGGAAGCAGGAGGCAGAAAGGGTCAGAGTGGGCAGGGTGTGGTGGCTCTGTCTGTAATCCCAGCATTTTGAAAGGCCAAGGCAGGAGGATCATTTGAGCGCAGGAGTTGGAGACCAGCCTGGACAACAGCGAGACCACATCTTTACAAAAAATAGAAAAATTAGCCAAGCATGGTACTATATGCCTGTAGTACCAGCTACTTGGGAGGCTGAGATGGATCACTTGAGCCCTGGAGGTCGAGGCTGCAGTGAGCCATAATCATGCCACTGCACTTCAGCCTGGGCAACAGAGCAAGATCCTATCTCAAAACAAAAAAAAAATAAAATAAAAGAAGAGGTCAAAGTGATACAATGTGAGAGTGACTCACCTGCTGTTGTTGGCTTTGAAGACAGAAGGGAGCCATGAACTCAGGAATGCAGGTGGCCTCTAGAAGCTGGGCAAGACAAAGAAATGGATGCTCCCCAAAAGCCTCCAGAAAGGAACCCAGTCCTGCTGACACCTCAATTCTCGCCCAGGGAGACCTGAGTTAGACTCCTGCCCTCCAGAACTGGAAGATAACACACCTGTTTTAAGCCACTAAGTTTGTGGCAATTTGTTTTAGCAGCAATAGAAACATAGTACAGTGGGTAAAACAGTGCTTCAGTGAGCTCATCCTTCTGCTTACTCCCATACTAGACACCCATGTCCTCCTTGACCCAACATCTTTTGGGTCTTCAAACCCCATGGTGGGGCCTACCCAAGCCCACCTCCATGGCTAGTGTCTAAGGCTGCTCTTCAAACACCCAGAGCTTAAGGATGTAAAGCCACTCCCTTCTCCCCACCTCTTCCTGGTACCTCATACTAAGTGCTTCTTTCCTCTGGAACACTAAGATGGTGAACTGTAATTTTTTGTTTATACATTTGTCTCCCACACAGCCTTCAAGTTCCTTACAAGCAAGTGAGCTATATCTTCCAGCTCCACCTAGCACAGGGCCTGACACAGAGAAGGTGCTTAGAAAAGGTTGCTGGATAAGTAAATGCATGATTTATATGTCCTAGATGCCAAGTTAGAACTGGTAACTTACCAGACTATTCCAATGAAAGAGAGAGTCCCCCTCCCACCCTTCTGTGTGCCTCTGCCATGGGGCAGCCTCCTCATTTGCCTCAATGGAAAGCCAGTTCTGTTTCTCTTCCAAAAACAGGGTCTCTTCTGTGATCATACATGTGACACAGGAGGGGTCGAACAAAGAGAAGATATTGCTGTTGGTCTCCTGAGTACACCTAAACCAATGACCTGCAAAATGAATTGATTAATGATCAGCTCAAATATGGTCCTTGCCAAAAGCACTGCATCTCAGAGCTACCTGATGGAAAGTCAGCCATGGTCAGGCCTAAAGGGGCTGGAGGACAGGTAGAAGGAGGCAGCAAGATATGCTCGTCTCCCACCCCCTGCCTTCCCCTACCAACATTTCACACAGCCCCATTTACCCTTCCAAAAGAGTGGATTATGCCACCCTCTCACTGGTCTCCCAGGGCCTGAAGGATAAAGTCCAGATTTGGCAGGCAAGTTCCTTGGCATATGGGCTCAGATCCCTTTCCAACCTTATATGAGGCTATTGTTGCATTGCTATAAAGAAACATCTAGACTGGGTAATTTATAAGAAGTTTAATTGGCTCAGTTCTGCAAGCTGTATAGGAAGCATAACGCTGACATCTGCTTCTAGGGAAGCCTCAGGTAGCTTACAATCATGGTGGAAGGCAAAGGGGGAGCAGGCACATCACATGGTAAAAGCGGGAGCGAGCAAGCGAGCGAGAGAGAGAGAGGTGCTGGGGAGGTGCCACACACTTTTAAATGACCAGATCTCATGAGAACTGGGATCCACCATGAGGGATCCACCACCATTATCCAAACACTTCCCACCAGGCCCCACTGCCAGCACTGCGGATTACAATTCAACATGAGATTTGGGCAGAGACAAAAATCCAAACTGTATCAAACCTCATCACCTCCAAAGTCCCATCAAGCATTGTCCCATTGAACTGCTTCCAGTTTACCAACCCTCTAGGCCTTTGTTTTACATCAACAGATCCACACAACTGGCATTTTCTCTCCACCCACCCTAATCCTCAGCCAGTGAAAATTCAATTTTGTTTGTTGTTGTTGTTGTTGTTGTTGTTTTTTGGGGTTTGAGATGGAGTCTAGCTTTTGTTGCCCAGGTTGGAGTGCAGTGGCACAGTCTGGGCTCACTGCAACCTCCACTTCCCAGGTTCAAGCGATTATCCTGTCTCAGCCTCTTAAGCCGCTGAGATTATAGGCATGTGCCAGCATGCCCAGCTAATTTTTTGTATTTAGTAGAGACGGGGTTTCACCATGTCGGCCTGGCTGGTGACCTCAAGTGATACCCACCTCAGCCTCCTGAAGTGCTGGGATTACAGGTGTGAGCCACGGCACCCAGCGAACCAATGAAAATTCTATTTCTCAGAACCCATATCAGCTGCTGTCTCCTTCCAGAAGCTAATCTCCTTCCTAAAGAATTCATCACTCCCTCAGCTGTTCATCCTGTAGGAATTTGGACTCTCATAGTTCTTACCATAATACCTCAGTATGGCAGATGGGAATCTCATCCTCACACACAGTTGTATACGAAATAGCATTCGTATTAAATGCTAGACCCGTATTAAATTTCTTTAATTGTGATAAGTCACTTCGATTTTCTCTTCCCTCATTCTCCTCTGCTGGCATGCTTCAAGGTTCTGAAGGCTCCCAAGATACTAACACCCTCCACATGGATGTCTGAGCAGGAACCTGTCTGCAAATGCCTCAAGTCTGGGGCTCTCCATCGCTTCCCTGACACATCTGGAACTTGGGACTGACTCTTGTGGTGGGAGGCAGAGCCTGTTCTTTCCCATTGCCTGGAAGGGGAAACCCGGCCCTAGCTGTCCCAGACCCCCAAACTTTTCTCAGCCTCCATGAGAAGAACTCGGAGGCCAGGAGCAGTGGCTCACTCCTGTAATCCCAGCACTTTGGGAGGCTGAGGAGGGTGGATCACTGAGCCCAGGAGTTTGAGATCAGCCTGGGCAACACAGCAAAACCCTGTCTCTACAAAAAATACCAAAGATTAGCCGGGCATGGTGGTGGGTCAGGTGATCCGTGGTGGTGGATCAACCGAGCCCTGGAAGTCGAGGCTGCGGTGAGTTGTGATCGCGCCACTGAACTCCAGCCTGGGTGACAAAGCAAGATCCTGTCTCAAAAAATAAAAATAAAAATAAAAGAAGTATTCTCCATTCTCCACTTCCTACCCCAGCTCCCCAACACTCTGCCCTTTCCTCAAGCCTCCATCCTCTTCCTTGTTCTTTGGCAATAGATTTGTATAGCCCATTAAACCCGAAGTTTAATCACTAGCAGCAGTAAAGCCAGCACTTTCCTAGAAGAAAGGAAGCATTCAATCTTCAAACTCTCCCCAGAGATGAGGAGCACTACTTCCATCCCATCCTTCCAGCTGTACCAGAAAGGAAAGAAAAGCAGTGGCTGGGCGCCGCAGCTCACGCCTGTAATCCCAGGATTTTGGGAGGCCGAGGCGGGTGGATCACTTTAGGTCAGGAGTTCGAGACCAGCCTAGCCAACATGGCGAAACCCCGTCTCTACTAAAAATACAAAAATTAGCTGGGCGTGGCGGCGGGAGCCTGTAGTCCCAGCTACTCGGGAGGCTGAGGCACGAGAGTCGCTTAAACCTGGGAGGCGGAGGTTACAGTGAGCTGGGGTCGCGCTACTGCATTCCAGCCTGGGCATTCCAGCCTGGGCGACAGAGCGAGACCCTGTCAATCAATCGATCAATCAATTGATCAATAAAGGAAACAAAAACAGAAACAGTTCTACCAAGTGTCTCGATGCCGTGGCGTTCACATCGGCGCTCAGTGAACGTTCTCAGAAGGGAATCTCCTCTCCTTCCGGCCTCTTCGCCTGGGCGGGGACCGCAGGCTGCCACGGGAGCCTCTTCCAGTCGCTCCTCGCCCGAAAGAGCCCGGCCCAGGAGAGGGACTACAAGTCCCAGGCTGCCTTGCGGCGGGCGCTGGGCGCCGGGCGCGCGGTCCTGCGAGGAGACGTGGCAGAGTGCGGCGCGCCAGCGCCGGGCCGGAAAGCAGGGGAAGTGGCCGAGGCGGGAGGGCTCCGAGCCATGGCGGCCAAGACGGCGGGCGTGGGGCGCTGGGAGGTGGTGAAGAAGGGCCGGCGGCCTGGGGCCGGCGCTGGCGGCCGAGGCGGCGGCGGGAACCGCCGGGCGCTCGGGGAAGCAAATGGAGTGTGGAAATACGACCTGACCCGTGAGTACCCACCCTGCCTGGCGCGTACCCCGGGCCTGTCCGGCAGGGTCGCAACGAGCCGCTCCCAGAACCTGGGCGCGAGCTCGCAGGCACATCCCGGAGCGCCACCCTTGCGTTGTCTTTTTGGAGCCTTACGGGAGGCGGACAGCTCCAGGAGAGGTTGCGGTCCTTACCTCCCAGATGAGTAAACTGAGGCCCAGTGAAGTTGGACACCCTGGCCAGGGTCATGTGTCAGAGGGGCCAGGATTCCGGTCCTCAGACTCTCAGTTCACTGCACACACTCTCCCAGCTGCCCAGGAACCTAGCCGGCCTCCCTGGGCAGGTGTCTGAGCTGGGAAGAGGCACTCTGGATCATTATACACAATGCCCCCTCTTTAAGTAACCAGCAGGTCATGGAGGAAGGGACAGGAGGCCAAGCAGTGGGGGAAATGACTGCCACACACTCAACACTCACCAGGAATTATAAGTGACACCTGGTTCTTCCACTGAGGAGTGGAGAAAGATTGCCACTTGTTGATTATAGAGTTGTCATGTCGGCACCAAGAGGCGTTAGGGTAAGACCAAGATGGAAACAGCCTGCCTTTCCAGACTAGTAGCCACTCACCGAATAAGGCAAACCTCTATATCCAGCCTCTCTGCTTGTTCCTACATACTCTGATTTGTCTAATAAAGAACTGCCCCATCTTTATGAAAGAGCCCATAGACTCAAGAGCTGTAACGAAACAAACTACCAGGAGAACACCCTGCCCTGCTCTTTAAGCAGCCCAAGAGGAAGGGGCTTTGAGACAGGCTCTTCCCTGGAGATTAATTAGGTGGCAGTGTGGGGAAAGGGACCACTGATAGGTGAGGCCTTGGGGACTCAAGGGTGGCCTGCCTTTCTCTACCTATCTTCACCTCAGCTCCAATCCAGACCACAAGCACCCTTTATGAGCGGGGCTTTGAGAATATCATGAAGCGGCAGAATAAGGAGCAGGTTCCACCCCCTGCTGTGGAGCCTAAGAAACCAGGGAACAAGAAGCAGCCAAAGAAGGTGGCAACTCTTCCCAACCAAAACCAGAAGCAGGGCCGCTTCCGCAGCCTGGAGGAAGCACTGAAAGCTGTGAGTGTGCCTAGACATGACACGCAGAAAGAATGGGGGCTTGAGATGTAGAGAAGATGAGAGGAGGAGGCGGATGGACAGCTGAGATCCTATGAAATTGGAGGAACACTTAAGGGTTGAGAGCAGGAGTTCAGGAGAAGATGGAAACCCCAGGGGAACAGAGTGCCTGCAGCTAGAATAGAAAGGAAATGGAAAATTTATAGGGAAACATGGATTGGTAAGAGGAAAGCCTTGAAGACCCAGGAACACCAGGGAGGAGATGGAGAAACTGGTTATGATTCTCTGTCCTGTGGAAATACTGATCTTTCATTTTCTATCTTGTCCTCTGTTTTCCTTTTTTTTTTTTTTTTTTTTTTTTTGAGATAGAATCTCCCTCTGTCGCCCAGGCTGGAGTGCAGTGGCGTGATCTCAGCTCACTGCAACCTCTGTCTCCTGCCTCAGCCTCCCAAGTAGCTGGGATTACAGGTGCGTGCCACCACGCCTGGCTAATTTTTGTATTTTTAGTAGAGACGGGGTTTCACTGTGTTGGCCAGGCTGGTCTCAAACTCCTGACCTTAGGTGATCCACCCACTTTGGCCTCCCAAAGTGCTGGGATTACAGGTGTGAGCCACTGCGCCTGGCCCTCTGTTTTCCTCTTAAACATGTGGAGAGCCTGAGAGGATAGGGCCTTGAGATCGGCATTTTCAGCTGTCCTGTTCCATACTTAAAGATGTGGGTGCAGCAGAATTGCAGCATTCCATGTTCTTATGCTTAAAAACGGAAACCCTTCTTCCTTCTGCCACCTAGTTCAAGCATTTTCCCACCCCTACCCCACTTCTTTACTCCCTCACTCACAACTCGCCATGGTGGGGGGTTGGGGGATTGTCCCTGGCAGCTGGATGTGGCAGCCCTGCAGAAGGAACTGGATAAGAGCCAGAGCGTGTTCTCTGGAAACCCATCCATATGGTTGAAGGACCTGGCCAGCTATCTCAACTACAAGCTACAAGCTCCTCTAAGTGAACCCACGCTGAGCCAGCATACTCATGGTAAGTCCTTCCAGCTTCCTCAAGCTCAGACAAGTTCAAAGAAATTCAAAAAGGGTGGTATAACAGATCCCAGTGCCCCCCACTGTCTTGATTTCCATGGGTGTTTGGGCTGGTCTCAAACACCTGTGACTGTGAATGTTTCTGGGCCTCGTTCTGTGATCCTCCCTCTGGGTCTCCTCAGAGGAAGGATCCCAACCTCAGTGCAGGGGCCTTTGCCTCCACTCACCATTCTCAGGGAGAGCACCACAGTTCTCAAGAGCTGATGGGTGTCTGGTCCTAGCACTCACAATGAGGCCTATGGGCCTTAGATTATCCCTACAGCCTGGTGAGCCGGGAGCTGCGTGGGATCATCCGAGGGCTGCTGGCGAAGGCAGCAGGGTCTCTGGAGCTCTTTTTTGACCACTGTCTGTTCACCATGCTGCAAGAGCTGGATAAGACACCAGGTGAGGGGGCACAGGAGGGATGACCATCTTGGGAGCCTCCTCCTTTTTTTCCTGCTTTCAGTACCACTCAGTGGTTCTGTTTCCAGTAGGGAAATGTGCTGACCTTGACACTGTTTTTGGAAAGGGTGGAGGAAGTTAGGAGTCAGTGGACCTGGGGCCTGGGCTCACCACTGACAAATGGGAGATTTCAGGTTTGGGATGCCAAGTAATGTGAGTAGGTGTGAGAATGTGTATCTCTCCAGGGGAGTCACTACATGGTTACCGCATCTGTATCCAGGCCATCCTGCAAGACAAGCCCAAGATTGCCACTGCAAACCTAGGCAAGGTGAGCTCTCAGTGGTGGTGGGGACACCAGGAAGCTAGGACTGGGGAGTCTGGGCAGAATCTACATTGTTGGACTCAGGTTTGGGATAGTAGAAGACCTATAAGCCTAGTAATAATAGGTAATACTATTAGCACTTACTGTGTGTCTGCTCTGGAAACATAGCAGCCAGGTACTGCTATTATTTCCCATTTTTATAAATGAAAATATTGAGCCACAGAGGAGTTCAGTAACTTTCCTAGGCTCAGTCATCCAGCCAATGGCAGACTATAGGTGAAGCCCACAAACAATCCCTGCACCACGTGGTCATAGTGCCCCACTCTTGCTCGGCCTGTCCTCCCTCTTCCAGTTGACATCTCCCTTCCCGCCTGTCTTTGGGGGTGCTCCTGGTGTTTTGTCCTATCCCAATCTGCCTTCCCTACCGGTCTCCTCAGTTCCTGGAACTACTGAGGTCCCACCAGAGCCGACCAGCCAAGTGTCTGACCATCATGTGGGCCCTGGGTCAAGCGGGTTTTGCCAACCTCACCGAGGGACTGAAAGGTAACAGGGAAATAGGGAAGAAAGAGGGAGGGTCTCGGAACCGGAAAACTCCTCTTTGATGCCCCCAATAGGTGCAAGCCTGAGGCTTCCCTCCTGACCTTCACCTCCACAGTGTGGCTGGGGATCATGCTGCCTGTGCTGGGCATCAAGTCTCTGTCTCCGTTTGCCATCACATACCTGGATCGGCTGCTCCTGTGAGTAATGGAAGGGCAGCGAGGGGAAGGCTCAGGGTGTCCCAGATGGCTGTTTTAGCAAAATGGGAGGCTGTGATCTTGGTCTCCAGGGATATGAGGAAAATCAGGACCAGCTTCTCCCACCATCTTAGAATGTGATGGTGAGGAAGGAAGAAGAGGGAGCTATTAAGGGCTGGCAGATGGGGTAGAGTTTACACCCTTTTTCCTAGATGTTGGCTTAGCTGGGGTCATGACCGAAACAGCTGGCATGGGTGGTGGTGTCCAGCGAACCTGTTTCTTCATCCCCACAGGATGCATCCCAACCTTACCAAGGGCTTCGGCATGATTGGCCCCAAGGACTTCTTCCCACTTCTGGACTTTGCCTATATGCCGAACAACTCCCTGACACCCAGGTAGGACTGCTCTGGGGCACACCTGCTGTGAAGGGACCCCCAGCACCAGAACCACGTTACATTTTCCCATCCCTTCTTCCCCAGCCATCCTAGATCTGAGATTTGCAACCTGGAAGTTCAAGAGTAGGTTTCAAAGGAACAGTGATCCCTTGAAATTATATGGACCCTTGAGTGTGATTGGCATATGGGCATTTTCTTAGGGATAGGGTCCATGGCTTTCAACAGATTTCCAAGGAGTCTCTGAGTAAAAAGATTCAGAGCCATTGCAAGGTCCTCAGTGGCTGTTCCCCCCAGGCAGGCATGGGCTCTGAAGCAAGCAAAAGGTTCACATCATACAGCTCCATTTATAGCTTATGCCTGGCTTTCCTCCCCACCCCACCCAGCCTGCAGGAGCAGCTATGTCAGCTCTACCCCCGACTGAAGGTGCTGGCATTTGGAGCAAAGCCAGATTCCACCCTGCATACCTACTTCCCTTCTTTCCTGTCCAGAGCCACCCCTAGCTGTCCCCCTGAGATGAAGAAAGAGGTGAGGACGTGGTGGGAGGCTGCTTCTCCTTCCCCAGGGGTCAACTGCAGCGGTCCCTACCTGCTGACAAAGGCCTTGCCTTCACAGAGCCCATTCTGAGGCTTTTCCTTAGCTCCCTGTTGACAGCTGCCTGCCCCGCTCACTCGAGCTTCACCCTCAGAAGATGGATCCCAAGGGACAGCACATTCAGGTCTGGGTGGTTTCTGATGTCCGTCACTTGCAGATGAGTGATCTTTGAGCTCAAAGCTCTAGCTCAGGAGCCCCAATCTCCCGCTTTACAGCCTCTCAGAGAGCTTTCTGGAGTCTTGACACTGTTTCTCCACTCCTTAGGGTGAATGTGCGGCCTGGGTGGCCTCACCTAACGGGAAGGGGATCACCTCTTAGCACTCTCCCCCTCCGCCTGCCCCATGCCCCCAGCAGCCTCTCCCTCTGTCCTGCTGTGCAGCTCCTGAGCAGCCTGACCGAGTGCCTGACAGTGGACCCCCTCAGCGCCAGCGTCTGGAGGCAGCTGTACCCTAAGCACCTGTCTCAGTCCAGGCAGGTGGGGTGGGGGGCCAGCCTGTCCCTGTGCTAGAAGCAGAAGGGGAGCCTGGGTCACTGTCTCATGGCCTGACACCTCTCAGGCTGAGTGGGAACATTGCTGGAGCAACCTCTAGGAAGCTGCTGCTCTGTGGGTGGTAGGTGGAGGGTCTTTCAGCCTGAAGGAGCCAGGGCTAATGGAGGATGGGAGGATGGGCAAGGCCGCACGAGCCACCTGATGGAGGGGTTGTGCTTTCCCCACAGCCTGCTGCTGGAGCACTTGCTCAGCTCCTGGGAGCAGATTCCCAAGAAGGTGAGGAGCTGGGAGGATGTGGCAGGTTGAGCCCTGTCTGGATTCTGGGTTCTGAGTAGGGGCTCCTCAGCCACTGTCCCTTCCCTGAGAAGGGTCCCTGTTGGCATGGAAAATGAAGCAGGATGGAAGCTCTGGATTCCCTCACAGGCCAGACCTTTCTTGTCCATAGGTACAGAAGTCTTTGCAAGAAACCATTCAGTCCCTCAAGCTTACCAACCAGGAGCTGCTGAGGAAGGGCAGCGGTAACAACCAGGATGTCGTCACCTGTGACATGGCTTGCAAGGTGCTGGCACCCAGCCCTCTCCAGCCCACACGCTATCTTACATCTCTGTCTCAGCACACCCAGGTTGGGCCTGTATCCCATTCCTGCCCCACCTGTCTGTGGAGCCCCCCGCTGCCTCCAGGGTAATGTGAAGGCTTGACGCTCTTCCGGGAAGGCCTGGCTTGAGGTCTGCCCTCAGAGGCAAAGACCAGCCCCTCTCGCTTCTACAACTGTCTCCTGCTCCCCTCCCACCAGGGCCTGTTGCAGCAGGCTCAGGGTCCTCGGCTGCCCTGGACGCGGCTCCTCCTGTTGCTGCTGGTCTTCGCTGTAGGCTTCCTGTGCCATGACCTCCGGTCACACAGCTCCTTCCAGGGTAAGCAGCAATGGGCAAGTGGGAGGATGGCATGGGAGGGGCACAGAGCTACGTGTAGCACCCCCCGCCCCCACAGCACACATCTTTGTCCTCACGAGTTCTCAATCCTGCAGAGTAAACACTTTACAGACAGAGTTTTCTGTCCTCAGATATGACACTTCCATTTCAGATTAGACTAGGACTTTGCAGTATAGAAGTGCTTGCATATTCATGGTATCATTTGAGTAGGTGTTACCTCCTTTTAACTCCTGAGGAAATGGTCTCAGAAAGATGTAGCAGTTAGCTTTAGGTCACAGCTAGTAAGTAGAAGGGCAGACCCTCAACCTGAGGCTTCCTGAAGCCTGAGCCCAGGCTCCACCCGGCAGCTGCATTCCTGCACACCTGGCCCAGCAGGAGAAGGACAACTCTGCATGCCTTCCTCCACAGCAGGCTGGAGCTGGCTCTGTGGCCCTGTGAGCACACAAAGCTCTGCCCAGCACCTCGCTGTGCCTGCTCTAGGCCCTGTAGTGTCTGTCTCCCCAGTCCCTGCCCCTCTCATCTCCCGGCTCACCAGAGGCCCCCTTTACTCAGCCTCCCTTACTGGCCGGTTGCTTCGAACATCTGGTTTCTTACCTGCTAGCCAACAAGCGTGTGCCAAGCTCTACTCCTACAGTCTGCAAGGCTACAGGTGAGCTCCTCCCAGGGAGGGGAGAGGAGAGGCAGAAGAGAGAAGGCCTGGGTGTCAGGGAGGTGACAGTGGGAAGCACTTGTGATTCTCCTTTCCCACGGCCTCCATTTCCCCAGCTGTTTCTTGGGAGCTAAGCGGTGCCTGAGGAGACTCAGAGCCCTCTTCCCCCACTTCCATCTTCCACAGCTGGCTGGAGGAGACACTGCCTGTCTGGGGCTCTCACCTGCTCACCATGGTGCGGCCCAGCTTGCAGCTGGCCTGGGCTCACACCAATGCCACAGTCAGCTTCTTTTCTGCCCACTGTGCCTCTCACCTTGCCTGGTTTGGTGACAGCCTCACCAGCCTCTCTCAGAGGGTAAGTCAGAGATAGGGAGTCACATGACGGGCTGGTTTTCCCAGGAGCAGAATTCTGGGAAGGGAGCAGCATTGTGTGGCCTGAGTCCTTAGGTCCAGGATGCAGTTCCCTGGATACTCTGACCCCATCCATTCTCCATGGTCCAGCTACAGATCCAGCTCCCTGATTCCCTGAATCAGCTGCTCCGCTATCTGAGAGAGCTGCCCCTGCTTTTCTACCAGAATGTACTGCTGCCATTGTGGCACCTCTTGCTTGAGGCCCTGGCCAGCGCCCACAAGCACTGCCATGAGGCATGCAGGTGAGACCTTTGCCCAGGGCTCCAGCAGGATCCCCAGCAGCCCCATTCCTGGGCCCCAGGGACAAGCCATCTCTGACCAGTCTCCCACACTGTCCTGCCCCTCGCTGCATCCTTGACAGCTTAAGCTTAATTGACTGCCCATCCCTGACCACCCTGGGATGAGGGTTGTGGGTCTAAGTTTTCAGCCCTGAGAGTTGACACAGCTACACACGTGCATACTCAAAAATGTTCCACTTTCTTTCCAGAGGTGAGGTGACCTGGGACTGCATGAAGACACAGCTCAGTGAGGCTGTCCACTGGACCTGGCTCTGCCTACAGGACATCACAGTGGCTTTCTTGGACTGGGCACTTGCCCTGATATCCCAGTAGTAGGCCCTGCCTCCCTGGCCACTGATTTCTGCGTGGGCAAACCAAGACTGCAGCGGGTAGAAGGTGGCAGTTCTTCATGGGAGTCTTTTTAACTTGGTGCCTGAGTTCTCTCCTAGGCAAGTGGCCAGTTGCCTCCACCTCAGTTCTTCCATCTTTGGTGGGGACAGGGCCCAGCGGCATCTCAGCCTCCTACCCACAATTCCACTGAACACTTTTCTGGACCTACTGCACATGGCCCCCAGCCTCCATCCTTGTGATGGTAGCCTCTCACAACTCCGCCCTTGCCCTCTGCCTTCCACTTCCTTCCATCTCATTTCTAAACCCCAAACAGCTTATCTCCAAAAAGACAGAACTCCCAGCAGGTGGCTTCTGTGTTCTTCTGACAAATGATTCCTGCTTCTCCAGACTTTAGCAGCCTCCTGTTCCCATTCTTGGTCACAGCTCTAGCCACAGCAGAAGGAAAGGGGCTTCCAGAAGAATATAGCACCACGTTGGGAAACAGCAGCCTCATCTCCACCTGAAGCCTGGGTGTGGCTGTCAGTGGACATGGGGGGCTGGATGGAAATGCCTCTCACTTCAAAATGCCCAACCTGCCCCAAATGCCTCTAAGCCCCTTCCTGTCTCCTCCTTCATAGTCCTACTTCTTCCAACTTTCCATTCCCCATCATGCTGGGGGACTCTGTCACAAGGCTCAGCTTCTCTCCACTGTCCATCCCTCCTATCATCTGTCTGGAGAGCAGAGCCCAGGTAGTTGTGTGCCTTGGGCCCAGGGAATCCTCCATCAGCCTGAGACAGGACTCAGCATATGGTTATTGGGTATGCCTACCAGGTGGAATAAAGGACACAGATTTGATTTCTAGCATTCCTGTCTGCATCCTCATACAGAAATTCCCCTAATTATGGTTCAGAATAACAAAATCTTGGGCCCTTGCCCTCCTGAAGACTGTAGCCATGGCTGTAATTAAGCTCCTGGTGGGGAAGGCCACATCCATGGTTCTAAAGTTTGACCTGGTGGGTGTTATAGACACTTCTCTTGCTACGCTAATCATACTGTCTGACTTGTCACTGATTCATATCCCAAATTTGCCTTGATAGTTTTGTGCTTGGAAAAACCGGGGGCCGTCTCTTAGGGGAATTCTTGGCCAGTGACCAGGAGATGTCCTTTCCTTGCCAGGACCTTCATTTTATAGAGCAGTGAGTGAAAGATTTAGAACTCCAAGGACACATGAGTCCAAGGGTTATCGCCAAAGCCCCTTTTTTTTTTTTGACTTGAGACTAAAAGGAGTTAGATAACTCTGCTGATTTCTTAGTTCTCAGATGTGTTTTCTTGAATGTTTCAAGTCAGCAATACTAGAGAGAAGTTAGATCTAACTGCTGGTTTCTTAGTTCTCAGTTTGGTTTCCTTGAATGTTTCAAGTCAGCAGTACTAGAGATATGCTCTAGCAGCTCTCAAAGCAGATTCAGCTTCCCTCATAAACTCCCATGATGCTCAGCAGGTATGATGGCCAGTTACCACTTCCCTTCTCACGTGGTGTCCTGAGACACTGCTTTTTCAGTGGTTCGAATATAAAGTAGCAGATGTAAGAAAATATCGACCCAAAGTGAGGTCATGAATATAACAGCATCTCATGTGTTTGCTGCCTTTCCTCTGGAATTAGCCCACAGGCAGACCCCTTTCTCTCCTAGTGGCAATTAACCATGACCATCTTCCCGGAGAAGATAAACTACCTGGCAAAGGGCCAAGGTTTTGGGACTGCTGGGCAGGAGAACTGGCCTGTGTTCAAGGCAAGTTGGAGAAAGGTGGCAGTTGTGAGAATGGGTCGGCAATGGCACAGGGAGGACAAGTTCGGTGATAACTTCTAGAAGTCCAAGGCCGCATCCAGCGAAGCAAGGATGCCACAGTGCTGTGTTGGCTTCTAATGTGTGACTATATTCACCTTGCTGGGTTCATTTAACTTCTGACACTAAAATCCTGGGGAGCAACATTTTTCATCAACATAGATTAATTGCCTCTCCACACTGACAGCTTAAGCTTAATTGACTTTATTCGATAGATAAAGTTTTTTGACCCAGTGTTGAAATTGTCTGAAATTTTTCCTTTGTGGAGAACTAGTCCAACACTGCACCTGCTCTGGTTAAAGCAAAACCAGATGTCGAGACGTTTCATTTTTGCAGAGCTGTCAACAAACAGGAGTCCAAGTGGAGCCAGTAAATTGAAGCAGCGTGGGCTAGCAGAGTGTATGACAGTGATGCTGGCCGGGCGCGGTGGCTCAAGCCTGTAATCCCAGCACTTTGGGAGGCCAAGGCGGGTGGATCACGAGGTCAGGAGATCGAGACCATCCTGGCTAACATGGTGAAACCCCGTCTCTACTAAAAATACAAAAAACTAGCCGGGCGTGGTGGCGGGCGCCTGTAGTCCCAGCTACTCGGAGGCTGAGGCAGGAGAATGGCGTGAACCTGAGAGGCGGAGCTTGCAGTGAGCCGAGATCGCGCCACTGCACTCCAGCCTGGGTGACACAGCGCAAGACTCTGTCTCAAAAAAAAAAAAAAAAAAAAAAAAAAAAAAAAAAAAAAAAAAAAACAGCTCACCTCACTTGGAAGGCCAGGAGATACCCAGTCTGTCCCAGACAGCTCCATGGAAGTTACTACACATTTTTTTTTTTTTTTTTTTTTGAGACGGAATCTCTCTCTGTCGCTTAGGCTGGAGTGCAGTGGCGTGATCTTGGCTCACTGCAACTTCCGCCTCCCAGGTTCAAGCGATTCTCCTGCCTCAGCCTCCCAAGTAACTAGGGCTCCAGACACGTGCCGTCACGCCCGGCTAATTTTTTGTATTTTTGGTAGAGACGGGTTTCACTGTGTTAGCCAAGATGGTCTCAATCTCCTGACCTCGTGATCTGCCCGCCTTGGCCTCCCAAAGTGCTGGGATTACAGGTGTGAGCCACTGCGCCCAGCCTACTATACATATTTTAAGTTACAATGCCTCCCACCAAAGAGAAAGATTTAGGTTCCAGGTAGGAAATATTTTTCTTCTTTTTAAATTTATTTTTTATTGTTTTGAGACGGAGTCTCACTCAGTTGCCCAGGCTGGAGTGCAGTGGCGCCATCTCAGCTCACTGCAACCTCCACCTCCCAGGTTCAAGCAATTCTACTGCCTCAGTCTCCCGAGTAGCTGGGATTACAGATGCAGACTTCATCCTATTAGTAGAGACCAGGGTTTCTCCCTGTTGGCTAGGCTGGTCTCAAACTCCTGGCCTCAAGTGATCCTCCCGCCTAGGCCTCCCACAGTGCTGGGATTACAGACGTGAGTCACCGCACCCGGCCTTATTTTATTATTATTATTTTGGAGACAGGTTCTCACTCGGTTACCCAGGCTGCAGTGCAATGGCTTGATCACAGCTCACTGCAGTCTCAACCTCCCTGCGCTCAGGTGATCCTCCCACCTCAACCTCCTGAGTAGCTGGAACTACAGGCATATGCCACTATGCCCAGCTAATTTTTGTATTTTTTTTGTAGAAATGCAGTTTCACCATGTTGCCCTGGGTGGCCTTGAACTCTTGAGCTCAAGCCATCTTCCCACCTCTGCCACCCAAAGTGCTGGGATTACAGGCCTGTACCACCACGCCCGGAAGTTACATTTTTAATTTTCTGTCAGACTGTTCATTATTGGTGTAAAGAAGCACAATTGGGTTTTTTGCATGTTGATCTTGTTCTCTGCAACTTTGCTGAATTTTCTCTAACAGTTTTTTTTTTCTACTAGTTTTTTTTTTTTTTTTTTGGTAGATTCTTTGATATTTTCTATATATAAGATAATATAATCTGCAAGTAGGGATAGTTTTATTTCTTCTTTTCCAGTTTGGATGCCTTTTATTTCTTTTTCTTGCTTAGTTGTTCTGGCCAGAAATTCCAGTACAATGTTGAGTAGCAATGGTAAAAGGCATCTTTGTCTTGTTCCTGACCTTAGTGGTTGTTCCTGACCTTCACTGTTGAGTTTTATGTTAGCTGTGGGTTTTTCTTAAATGTTCTTTATCATGCTGAGGATGCTGAGGAAGTTCCTTTCTATGTCTAGTTTTCTGAGTTTCTACTTTTCATGAAAGGGTGATCAATTCTGTCAAGTACCTTTCCTGCATCAATTGAGATAACGTGTTTTTTTCCTTCATTTTATTAATGTGGTATATTACATTGATTTATTTTTCTTTGTTTCTTTTTTTGAGATGGGGTCTTGCTCTGTCTCCCAGGCTGGAGTGCAGTGGCCGGCTCACTGCAGCCCCTGCCTTCTGGGTTCAAGCAATTCTTCTGCCTCAGCCTCCCGAGTAGCTGGGATTACAGGCGTGCACCACCACACCCAGCTACTTTTTGTATTTTTAGTAGAGATGGGGCTTCACTGTGTTGGCCAGGCTGGTCTCGAACTCCTGGCCTCAGGTGATCCATCCACCTCAGCCTCCCAAAGTTCTGGGATTACAGGCATGAGCCACCAGGCCCGGCCTACATTGATTTATTTTTCTTATGTTGAACACCCTTACATTCCTTCAATAAATCTAACTTGGTCATAGTATTCTCCTTTTAATATGCTGTTGGATTCAGTTAGCTCGTATTTTGTTGAGGATTTTTGCATCGATATTCATAAGGGATGTTGATCTGTAGTTTTCTTGTGGTCTTTTTGTCTGGCTGTGCCATCAGAATGATGCTGGTCTCATATAATCAATTAGAAACTGTTCCCTTCTTTTCTATTTTGTCGAACGGTTTGAAAGGATTGATGTTACCTTCATTTTGGTGTTACCTTCATTTAGTGATCTGAGAAAAAGAAAGGACTGGTGTTAATTATTTAAATGTTTGCTAGCATTCACCCTGAAGCCTTCTGATCCTGGACTTCTGTCTGTTGAGAGGTTTTTTTGTTGTTGTTGTTTATTTGTTTTTTGAGATGGAGTCTTGCTCTGTCTCCCGAGGTGGAGTGCAGTGGCACGATCTTGGCTCACTGCAACCTCCGCCTCCCGGGTTCAAGCGATTCTCCTGCCTCAGCCTCCCAAGTAACTGAGATTACAGGCATGCGCCACCACGTCCGGCAATTTTTTTTTTAATTTTTAGTAGAAAAGGGGTTTCCATGTTGGCCAGGCTGGTCTCGAACTTCTGAACTCAGGGGATTCACCCGCTTCAGCTTCCCAAAATGCTGGGATTACAGGCGTGAGCCACCGCGTGCGGCCTTTTCTTTGAGACAGAGTCTCTCTCTGTCTCCCTGGCTGGAGTGCAGTGGCATAATCTAGGCTCACTGCAATCTCCGCCTCCCACGTTCAAGGGATTCTCCCACCTCAGCCTCCTGAGTAGCTGGGATTACAGGCGCGCGCCACCCTGCTTGGCTAATTATTTTTGTATTTTAGTAGAGATGAGGTTTCACCATGTTGGCCAGGCTGGTCTCCAACTCTTGAACTCAGGCGATCCGCCCGCCTGGGCCTTCCAAAGTGCTGGGATTACAGGTGAGAGCCACCGCGCCTGGCCATGAATGCCATTTTTTGATAATGAATAATAAAAGTTATGCAGATCTTCTATATTCTTCTATCTAAATGTTGACACACCTTTATATCTAGAAACTTCGGAAATAAAGCTCAGCCCGAGAGAACCCATCAAATGTTGGAGCTGCAAGGGGCTAGAAAGCATCACCAGACCTGGATTCGCGGGCGATGTTGGCTCAAGGTAGCACAGGACGTTGGCTCAGAGCTGGAAATTGAGGCCAGGTCTCCCGGCAGACCCACCCCACAGGAAGACCAAGCAGGGCTTCACAGAGGAGTTGAGGTTTAGGTTTATATCTGTTGTTAAAAACCCGGTGAGCAAAAGACTGTGGAAAAAACACACGGAAAAGACAGGCGAAGGTGTGAGCTGGCTAGTGACAGAGATGGGGGAACCCGTGGGGTCACTCCTTGACCCTACGCAGGACACTTAGACATCCACAGTGCCGGGGGAGAGGCCCCAGACGGGGCAGAAGACCCTTCCCCGGCCCTGGGGAACCCAAGATTTCCGAGAGTAAACGGACCTGTGCAAAAACCCACAAGGGAGACCAGTGGCCTGTGCCGGGCACTGCAAGGCCGCCCCGACCCCGACCTCACATGGGTCTCGGAGGCTTCAGGGACCCACCGGGCCGCGCGCCCCCCACCATCCCAGGTCTACCGCAGGGGAATCCTCCAGGCTTGCGAGCGCTTCCTAGGGCAGGAAAGC
Source organism: Papio anubis (assembly GCF_008728515.1). NCBI lineage: Eukaryota > Metazoa > Chordata > Mammalia > Primates > Cercopithecidae > Papio > Papio anubis. Next base: position 26,727,254 of record NC_044989.1, read on the forward strand.
TTGTGCTGCAGCCCCGCCGCCCTCTCCTGGCGCGTAGCCCCCTCCCCGAGCCTTCGGGCCACGCAGCCAGGCCCGCGATCCCAGGGCGGCCCACGGGGGTCGGCGCCGCCGGATCCCGCGCCGCGCCGAAGCCTGCAGCGCCCCGCGGTCGCCGTCTCTTGCACTGGTCAGGATGAATAGAGCCTGACAAAACCTGAGTTAACTGGCCGAGCGAATGTCCTTCGCGTCCGGAGAACACGCCCGGAGAAGCCGAGGGAAATGTGGAGCAGGAGCAGCCAAAGTGGCCCATCGGCTCTCGAGCAGGGTTTGCGCGTCGCGGTCGCAAAGCTCCGTGAGTGCAGGCACCGCGGCACAAGCGCTGCCCCGGAGCTCCAGGAGGCGGCGGCGGGCTCCGCGTTCGCGATCCTGGAGAAACGACCGCGGGGCGTTGGGAGCATTTTGTTAAAAAGCCGGGAAGCTCAGGGCCGGTGTGGCCTTCGTTCTGGGCTGAGAACCCGAACTTTGGGCAGCTTCCTTTCCTTGCCTTTGGGAGTCAGGCTTCTTCAGCTCTGTGAGGCCCCGGCAGGTTCCTTTAGCGGAAGTCAGTGGTCATGGCTGGATGAGATTGTGGTAAGTATTAGAGGGCTGTCAGCAACGCGTTACCACAGCGGAGCCTTCGATAGCTCAGTTGGTAGAGCGGAGGACTGTAGTGGATGGAACTGTGGTAATCCTTAGGTCGCTGGTTCGATTCCGGCTCGAAGGACTTCGTGTACCATTTTTAGCCTCAATTTAACTAAATTGTCTCATAAAGGGAAAGGCTTAGAGGCCTCCTGTGACTTAGCATGAGTACTGCTCTTAGACGAAAGGACTCACAGTAGTATGTAGTATACGGTAACGCTCTTTGTGCGTTCAGTGTAAATGTGGTAACGTGTTTTAGAATAAGGTTTTCTGCTTAAGCACACAATTATATGCCTGACTTTTAGAATCTTGCATATGAATGATACTATGCTAAATAAATGTCCTGAACTGCGGTTGATCCGCTGGTCAGTGAACTGTGCAGTGAACCTGTAAGGCAAAGGGAAAGAAATCAGGAGCAGGCGGGGGATTAGCTCAAATGGTAGAGCGCTCGCTTAGCATGCGAGAGGTAGCGGGATCGATGCCCGCATCCTCCACTCCGTATTTTGCGTCCCTCTCACTAGAGAGCACAAAATGGAGGGATCCCCAGCGCAGTGGGCAAGGTGTTTCATTTTAGAGATACAAGACTGTTAAGCGATAAGGAGCTTCACACGATGTTTTTATTTCTCAGTTGAGTCCCAGTTTCTGCCACTTTATCTTTCCCGCCTCCTGGCAGGCAGGCCGTTAACCGTCTTCCGGGAAGACGCCGCTAGAATCCTCCGGCCGCGCCCGGCCACCAGTCCCCAAACGACACTCGCTCAGGTACCCACTAACGTGCGAGGAACCCTGCGAGCTGACCAATGGTAGTGAGCTTTACTGGGCGGGTCGCCAGCTGCAGCCGCGGCCAATAGGCGAGAGACTTCTTGTTTCCTGGCAGAGCGGGGTCCCGGCACCGCGGCGCTCGGGTGTTTTTGGGGGCCCGGGTGGAGGGCCCGGGTGCCGGGGCCCGAGGTGCGGCCTCGCTAGCGGGAGAGGGAGCGGGATCACCGGCCCGGAGAGAGGTGAGGGGCTCTGCGCGGACTACGGGCCTCGCCAGCCCCGGCCCCGCCAGCCCCGGCCCCGCCCCCTTCTCTCAGCCCCTTCAGCCCAAGCCCTTCGAAGGCCACCCCGCCCCCGCCCCCCTCCCCCGCCCTGGCTTCCGCGGTGCCAACCCCGCGCAGCTCCGTGGCCTCACCTCTGACTCCTAGGCCCTCCCTGCCCAACCCCCTGCCGCGGGAGCCCGTCTCGACCCCTCCCATGCCTCCCAGTCCCACCCTGCCCAGGACAAGCCCGCTCGGTGTGAACGGTTCCCCGCGAGTCGAGGGTGGAGAAGCCAGCCTCCTGCCCCCGAGTGGTACTCTAGCAGCCCACCTCTTTTAGGGGTGCTCAGAACACCCATTACTCATCCACAACTACTAGGGTAGCTTTCGCAGGGTGCAGTGCTTACGGGGCGGAAGGGTTTGGAAACATCCCCATGCCCTGGCTGGAATGGAGCTCCTGTCGCTAGGTGAGCCCAGTAGCCTTTGGCTTGGCAGAGGCCACGCTGTTATAATTTTCCTCCATACTAGGCATAAGGTAGTAACAAAAAAGGAAGAACCAGCCCTTACAGGGCTCAGGGGAGCAACACGAGAATGTCCGCTCAGTACTTGAGGACAGAGGCTGGAGAGAGGACTACCCATTTACACTGAGAACCTCCGTTCCTCTCTCTGCTCTGTGCTGGAGAGTGCAGAGCCAGAGATCCAGAACGGCCCATCTCTAAAGGTGGCCATGTATGGTGGTGAGTGTATCTTGGCTAGGTTTGGGAAATCCGACCTCTCTGATCATATTCTCTAATCTTTGGGCTGCAAAGCAGCTGAGAGTTTAGTATTTTTCAACATAGTTAAGCCACTGTGTTTTATTTGGGAACAGCCAAGCTAAAGTAAAATGTGGTCCCTTTAGGTCATTTACAACCCTTAGTGTTGAAGAACAGAGTGCTGCTCTCTCTTGGCCTTTGCTGGAAGACCACTTCTGTGTTTTCTAAGACGGAGAGAGCCTTTTGTTTCATAGGGCACTCCCTAAGAATAGCTCTTATTTATCCAGAGATACCCAGAAAACTCTTCCCTTTCCTCTTTAACCTAACCCTGTTTTTCCCCAGCTCTCAGGGCCAGAGCAGGGCAAGAGGATGCTTTCCCAGCCCCACCATGGAGCTGCGCTGTGGGGGATTGCTGTTCAGTTCTCGCTTTGATTCAGGGAATCTAGCCCACGTGGAGAAGGTGGAATCTTTGTCCAGTGATGGGGAAGGGGTAGGAGGTGGGGCGTCAGCCCTGACCAGTGGCATTGCCTCTTCCCCTGACTATGAATTCAATGTGTGGACCCGACCAGACTGTGCTGAAACGGAATTTGAGAATGGGAACAGGTATATGGAACGAAATGGAGGGTGGAAGAAGGCTCCAAACCCATGCTTCAGTTAGCCCTGTGCCTTACCTGTTCATAGCAGCATGCTACCTGTCCTCTTTTGACCCGTCCTCCCTCCTTTCTGCTTGCCAAATAGCCCTGTCCCAGTTTGGCTGGCTCCAGCTCTCCCACAGATCCTATCTCCAACCTCACATACCTCTCTCTTACTCTGGTCCTCAGGTCATGGTTCTACTTCAGCGTCCGGGGAGGAACACCAGGAAAACTCATCAAGATCAACATTATGAACATGAACAAGCAGAGCAAGCTGTATTCCCAGGGCATGGCCCCCTTTGTGCGCACACTGCCCACCCGGCCACGCTGGGAACGCATTCGAGACCGGCCCACCTTTGAGGTAAGTTCTCCATGAGGAGGAAAGAAAGACTTGGGTGCTAAAAGTAGACAGGAAAGTAAAGCGTTTTTGTCCTTGATACAAGTATGAGGCAGGTGGGACAACAGGTTTAAGTATCAGCTTTTTCTCCAGTGTTAGCTGGAGTCCAAGATGAGCCCCCGCCTCAGGAAGCCTAGAAGGAGCCCCTTTTCATATAGAAAGTGTCAGAGGGAGGGAAGTTGGTAAAGGTGATAAGGGTGTGAGGTCAGGTCCTGGTGGTCCCAGTAGGAGCTCAGTTCTGACAATGGCATGTTGCCCCTCCCTCTTCCTCCTCTGCTCCTCAGATGACAGAGACACAGTTTGTGTTATCCTTTGTTCACCGTTTCCTGGAGGGCCGTGGGGCCACCACCTTCTTCGCCTTCTGCTACCCCTTCTCCTACAGTGACTGCCAGGATTTGCTAAACCAGCTAGACCAGCGCTTTCCGGAGAACCACCCTACCCATAGCAGGTGCCAGCCCCATTCTTACTCCTGCCACACAGTCCTGGATCAGACAGCACCTCCACTACATCTGGAATTTTGCCCTTAGAGCTCTGAACCAAACTTTCATCAGTCTTTTTTTGTATAGAATGTACAGACAGGACTTCGGGTACCTTTGAAAACTATGTTTCTGTATGACCCTGATCTCAGCATATCAACACCTGCCCTCCACTCTTTTACCTGCCCAGTTCAGACCTCTTACTAGCCCAGCTCCCATCAGTTATCCAGAGTTTAGCCAGCACTATGTGACTCAGTACACCTTTTTTATCTGCCCCCACGGAGAACAACTCCAACTACATAAAGTATTCTAGGAAGGCACAAACGGGGGAAAAACAAGTTCACCCTGTCCTGTACTCTTCATTCTGGCAATGTAAGCCCACTCAAATCCTTAGCCTCATTTAACATTGTGAGGGACTATAAGGCCCCAAAGGTTAGGTGAAGGACCAGATTTTGCAAATCCTGGGCTGGTGACAAGGCCTACCTCTTACTAGGACTTTAGGGACTTCTCCTGGCTTAATTATTTTTTCCATGTAGCCCCCTGGATACCATCTATTACCATCGGGAGCTCCTTTGCTATTCTCTGGATGGACTTCGTGTAGATCTGCTGACGATCACTTCCTGCCATGGCCTTCGAGAAGATCGAGAGCCCCGTCTAGAGCAGCTATTTCCTGATACCAGCACCCCTCGACCATTCCGTTTCGCAGGCAAGAGAGTGAGTGGAAATAGCATAAAGGTAGTTCTTTGGCCTTTGTCTAGCATCAGGTACTGTTGATAGCTAAAGACTATGTTATCTCTAGGCATCTTGGACATGGCCTCTGCCGGCAACTTGTGGCAAGGGTGATGGCCCCTGCTCCACTTGCAGACTCAGCCAACTGGAAATCCAGCAGCTATTCCTGCCTCATCCATGACAACCCCCATATACTGTCAAAGTAGAACTATAGTGTAACTGACTTAATGTCTGCTCTCCTCTCTACCTCAGATATTCTTCTTAAGCAGTAGAGTACACCCAGGGGAGACTCCATCTAGCTTTGTCTTCAATGGCTTTCTGGACTTCATCCTCCGACCTGATGATCCCCGGGCCCAAACCCTACGTCGCCTCTTCGTCTTTAAGCTGATTCCCATGTTGAACCCTGATGGTGTGGTTCGGGGACACTACCGGTAAGTGGCTTCCCCAGCCTGTCTGGACTGTTCCCATTCCCCCTCATGCCCTGCATCTCAGTGAAATTCTGTCAGCCTTCTGGCTTCTCCTGTGTTCCCAGTCCTCTTGCATCCTAATAAAGGCAAGCCCATCTCATCTTCCTGAGAAAGCATGAGATCATATCTAGTGGCACTCCCAGAAAGGAACCAAACCAGGATGACTGCAGGCCTATCTGGGTGGAGGCAGCTACCCTGAGGAAGCTCCTTAGGGTTCTATGGGGTAAGGGTGACAGCAGATCAAAGAGAGGCCCTGTCTTCAATTCTTTCTTTCCTAACGCAGCTTCAGTCTCACATTTGATAAATCAGTCTCCTGTGGTCTCCTTCTCATCTACACTAGTGTCTCCTTCACTGGCCCAGTCCTCTAGAACTTGCTTCAGTCCTTGTTTTCCTACAGCACAGACTCACGTGGAGTGAATCTGAACCGTCAGTACCTGAAGCCTGATGCTGTCCTGCACCCAGCCATCTATGGGGCCAAAGCTGTGCTTCTCTACCACCATGTGCACTCTCGTCTGAACTCCCAGAGTTCCTCTGAGCACCAGCCCAGTCCCTGTCTCCCTCCTGATGCTCCTGTTTCTGACCTGGAGAAAGCCAACAATCTCCAAAATGAAGCTCAGTGTGGGCACTCAGCTGACATGGATAACGCTGAAGCCTGGAAACAAACAGAGCCAGCAGAACAGAAGCTCAACAGTGTGTGGATTGTGCCACAACAGTCTGCAGCGCTTGAAGAGCCAGCCCCTGACACCATCCCCCCCAAAGAGAGTGGCGTTGCTTACTATGTGGACTTGCATGGACATGCTTCCAAAAGGGGCTGCTTCATGTACGGAAACAGCTTTAGTGATGAGAGCACCCAGGTGGGAGTCCTAAGAATGTCACGTGAGTGTGCGAAATGTTGCAGGTTAGGAGATGGGGTTGGGCCATGAACAGAGGGAAGATAGCCTTAGGTAGCCTTCTGGCAGGAAGGCCTGTGTAGACTACCTCTGAAAAAGCTGTGAAAGGCCAAGAAGAGATGGCACAGAGGGCTTATGTCTCAATTGTTACATCATGACCTTTTTTTAAGGGTCAAGCTAACTGCATTATAGTCTTCGCTAGAGTCTGGGAATCCAGAGAAGGAAAATTTTGCATGGTTGGAGGGAAGAAGCTAAAAGCTTTAAAAAAAAAGAATTGCGGCCGGGCGCGGTGGCTCAAGCCTGTAATCCCAGCACTTTGGGAGGCCGAGGCGGGTGGATCACGAGGTCAGGAGATCGAGACCATCCTGGCTAACATGGTGAAACCCCGTCTCTACTAAAAATACAAAAAACTAGCCGGGCGTGGTGGCGGGCGCCTGTAGTCCCAGCTACTCGGAGGCTGAGGCGGGAGAATGGCGTGAGCCCGGGAGGTGGAGCTTGCAGTGAGCCGAGATCGCGCCACTGCACTCCAGCCTGGGCGACAGAGCGAGACTCCGTCTCAAAAAAAAAAAAAAGAATTGCTTCCCAACACCTAGAAGTAATGTCAAACTGAGAATTCAAGCAGCACTGATTACTGTTAATGGTTGTGATGGTATCTGCTGTGTATTAAGTCACACGGTCGCATACTTGCCATCTCTTCCTTGCCCCTTGTCCCTTCTGTCTCTCCTTCTGAGTTGACTTTTCTTCCCCAAACAGGTGGAAAACATGCTGTATCCAAAGCTCATCTCCTTGAACTCAGCCCACTTCGACTTCCAGGGCTGCAATTTCTCAGAGAAGAATATGTATGCTCGAGACCGTAGAGATGGCCAGTCTAAAGAGGGAAGCGGCCGTGTTGCAATCTACAAAGCCTCAGGGATAATCCACAGGTTGGGTGGAAGCTGAGATATAGTTGATGAAATAGCTTCCCTAAAGAAAACAGCTTAGCCGGGTGTGGTGGCGCATGCCTGTAATCCCAGCTACTCAGGAGGCTGAGGCAGGAGAATTGCTTGAACCTGGGAGGCAGAGGTTGTGGCGAGCCGAGATCACGCCATTGCACTCCAGCCTGGGCAACAAGAGCGAAACTCCATCTCAAAAAAAAAAAGAAAACAACACCCGGTTCAGGGTGTTTGAGAGGGAGGGGACCACCTGAGTCTTCTTAAAAGAGAACCTCACAATTAGCATTATTGTCTTTAGTCTAGGACTCTATTTTTGGGGGACTCCCTGGGTATATGATACAGTACCAGGGTCAGCTGCTAGTTGCTATGGATTATTAGCACTTTCATTTGTGTTCACTTTTTTCCAAGTGATTGCCTCCTTAGATCACATAACTGTTCTCTGTGGTTCTGTCCTGGTATCTGTTCAGGCGGGACACTGATAAAGGTCTTTATGTCTTAGCTACACACTTGAATGCAACTACAACACTGGACGCTCAGTAAACAGCATCCCTGCTGCCTGCCATGACAATGGGCGTGCCAGCCCCCCTCCCCCGCCGGCTTTCCCCTCCAGATACACTGTGGAACTATTTGAGCAGGTATGAATACATGGTGTTAAGTGGGAAAAGGGAGAAACCTTATAGCCTGGAAAGGCCTTCACTCCTAATGCCTGACTCTAAGGTCCTCTGAAGAGATATTCATCACTATGGCCCTCTCACCACTACGGTTATTTTCCTCAGTTAACAGGAGCATAACTGTGACTATAATAGTATTGAAAGGATGAACAGGCACTATATCTGACCCCATATCACAGAGAATCCCCTAGCACCTCTGAGTCAGATTCTTTGCCTCTGGGCTTGTCTTTCTCATTCTATTGGGTTTATTAGTTCCTGGGCTCAAAAGCACCCTGACTGCAGTGGTCTTGATGACTCCCATTATCCTAATAGAACTGGTCGGTTGCGGTGGCTCATGGCTGTAATCTCAGCACTTTGGGAGGCTGAGGCAGGCAGATCACCTGAGGTCAGGGGTTCGAGACCAGCCTAGCCAATATGGTGAAACCCCATCTCTATTAAAAATACAAAAATTAACTGGGCATGGTGGCACATGCCTATAGTCCCAGCTGCTCGGGAGGCTGAGGCAGGAGAATCACTTGAACCCGGGAGGCAGAGATTGCAGTGAGCTGAGATTGCATGCCACTGTACTACAGCCTGGGCGACAGAGCAAGAATCCGTCTCAAAAAAAAAAAAAAAATAGAGCAGAAAGAGCTGCAGGTTACAGAAGGGATTCAAACCCCTTTCCTGCTAGGAGAATTCCTTCATGGTGCCAGCCAGAAAGAAAGGATACACCCTGCCCCTCATAATGGAAGAGGGCCCCCAAATTGGTGGTAGTTTAGGGAACAGCTCCAAATCCATTTGTAATAAACAGCCTGGGCACAAAGGTTAGGGCATCCAATGAGCAAATTATAGGTCTGGCCCCTCCTTCCCTTCCACTGTGCTGTGTACCCACCCCAAGGTAGCAGCCTGGATGGGAGGACCAGCATGCTGAGCCAAACTGGACTACCCCACAGGTGGGAAGAGCTATGGCCATCGCAGCTCTGGACATGGCGGAATGTAATCCATGGCCCCGAATTGTACTGTCAGAGCACAGCAGCCTTACTAATCTTCGGGCCTGGATGCTGAAACATGTACGCAACAGCCGAGGCCTAAGCAGCACTCTGAATGTGGGTGTCAGCAAGAAGAGGGGCCCTCGAACTCCACCCAAAAGTCACAAGTAAGGCCAGCAAAATAGGAGGGAGAAAGGGTGGGACAGTGGGACAGGGCTCTAGAGCTAGGAGTTCCAAGGGATTTATATTCCTTTTCCATCCTCCTTAAAGTGCCAAATGGCAAATATTTTCAGGGTAAATTAAAATTAGTAAGATTAGTTTATTTTTTGAGAATGGGATCCTCTTCCCTTTTACTCTGAGCTACATACATCTAAGAGATCTGAGTATCAGGCTAGGGATTCACTGCTGCAGAGCCCTGCACAAAATCAAATATAATTGCAGTGGGGCAGGCCTCAGCTTCCAACGGTTGTGAATGACTGACTGCCAAGGGTCAGTGCCAAGGCAGTAGGGGGAAAATTCATTGGGAGATAAAGCTGCTCAGGGATGGCTGTTATGACATTTTGAGATTAGCTGGTATTCCCCAGATAGATACTTCATCCACGGACATGAATTCCCCACTTTTCCCTTGGAATGGGTCCCTGTACCTTTTTACCCGAGAGGTGAAGCTTTACTGAGCAGCAGATCCTAGGGAAAGCCTTAGGACACAACCTTCCTGGCCCAGGTTTAACTGGCATCTGCTTCTTTGCAGTGGGTTGCCTGTTTCCTGCTCCGAAAACACCTTGAGCCGGGCACGAAGTTTTAGCACTGGCACAAGTGCTGGTGGTAGCAGCAGCAGCCAACAAAATTCTCCACAGATGAAGAATTCCCCCAGCTTTCCTTTTCATGGCAGTCGGCCTGCAGGGCTGCCAGGCCTGGGCTCTAGTACCCAAAAGGTCACCCACCGGGTGCTGGGCCCCGTCAGAGGTAAGCCAGTCTGGGAGCCCCTGCAACATGTGTTTGGTTGTCTGGGACACTGCTGGGGGAAGTAAGAGCTTGAAGATATACTCTTGGCCCAGGACCAAGGGGTGAATCAATAAAATTAGTTTGTAGCAGAACCTGTGGCCTCTCCTACGACCTTGGTGTTCCCTGCGGCATGATTCCAGAGTGGTACTGTGTGTGGCCAGAGGGGGAAGTCTGGGTATCTGGGCTTCAGTGCATGCTAGGAGCCAGGGAAGTTTCCAAGGATGAAACACTAACTGAAGCAGTGCCAAACAGGACATGGAGCCTCCACGTCAAGGATAATGTCAGTCTGTCTTCATGGGGGCAGTTAAGGGAATGTCCTGAGAATCCAAATTGCAGCACTACAGAATGATGGGGAATCTTATCTGTGGTCTTTACGGGCTAAAATTGTTCCTGGCTTCAGAGCTCACTAAGAAAGTGGTATCAGGCCGGGCACAGTAGCGGCTCACGCTTGTAATCCTAGCACTATGGGAGGCTGAGGCAGTCAGATCACTTGAGGCCAGGAGTTCAAGAACAGCCTGGCCAACATGGTGAAACCCCGTCTCTATTAAAAATACAAAAATTAGCCAGGCATGGTGGTGCACACCTGTAATCCCAGTTACTCAGGTAACTGAGGCAGAAGAATTGCTTGAACCCAGGAGGCGGAGGTTGCAGTGAGCCAAGATCGTACCACTGCACTCCAGCCTGGGCAACAGAGCAAGACTCTGCCTCAAATAAAGAAAGTGATATCAGAAGGATTCTAACTCTTCCAAACAAAAATGGAACAACTGCAGACAATTTCTTTTCTAGGTATAAAATGCAGCAGTCTACCTCTTTCCAGCAGTGAGCACAGTTGCTTAACTGTCCATTAGTACCCCCCTGGGTTTTGCCTAATGAAACCCTGCCTGATAAGATTCTGGGTCAAAATTATATACCAGAAACAGATGGGCCTTTAGGGAAAAAGAGGAAATTAACGGGAGTAACCTGGATTGCAAAGGGGAAGAGATTGTTGTAGTGCCACTTCTGGAAATATGCTAAACCACAAATCAATATTGTACTGGCCTCTGCACTACAGAAATCTTGCCCAGAGTATGGAGGCTTGTCAGCTGGGGCTAAGTCTTGCAGCATATTCATCCTTGTTAGCTTTTCCCAGCTTGCACCCTAGCTATTGGTACAGACCAGACATGTGCTGTGTCAGTGGCTGTGTAAATCTGACTGCTAGTGAGAGAAGCCATGGAGGAGAGGGCGATGGTCCTTACCAGCTGTGACCATTGAAATATTCTATCCCTGACAGGCAACTTGATTATCTGCTTGTATTCCAAGCCCCATTGTTTGAGAGTCTATCTTCATCAGGAAAGGGCACTTGTGCACTGTGTTTGAAAAATAAAGTAATAATAATGCCTTATATTTACACAGCATTTAACAGTGAACAAGATAATACCACATATATAAATTTCACTTAATCCTCACAAGGACCCTATGGGATAGATGGTGTTTCCATTTTTCCAACAAGGAAGCTGAGGCTATTTAAGAATGGTTTCTCCAAGATTGCACAGCTATTCCAACTTATATCTTCTCATGCTCCAGTATGCCTAGTTTCCCATGGTAAATCTACATAAAGTTCTTCTTCTATTTCTTTTCCTTTCTTTTTTTGAGACGGAGTTTCGCCCTTTCACCAAGGTTGGAGTGAAGTGGTGCAATCTCAGCTCACTGCAACCTTCCACCCACTGGGTTCAAGCGATTCTCCTGCCTCAGCCTCCCGAGTAGCTGGGATTACAGGCGCCCGCCACCACACCCAGCTAATTTTTGTATTTTTATTAGAGATGGGGTTTCGCCACGTTGGCCAGGCTGGTCCTGAACTCTTTACCTCAAGTGATCCACCAACCTCAGCCTTCCAAAGTGCTAGGATTACAGGCATAAGCCACTGCACCCAACCTCTTTCTTTTTTGGTCAGCCTCTTCTAGCTCTTAACTCATAGTTCCTGGGAATACCTTCATCAGCATCCTAAGTTCTTCTTTCCTCACTACAAAGGGAAATAGTAAAGAGCCTTTTCTAGGTTGTCACTGGAATATTCTAGGCCCCTCTTTTTTTTTTTTTTTTTTTTTTTTGAGGCGGAGTCTCGCTGTGTCGCCCAGGCTGGAGTGCCATGGCGCGATCTCGGCTCACTGCAAGCTCCGCCTCCTGGGTTCACGCCATTCTCCCGCCTCAGCCTCCGAGTAGCTGGGACTACAGGCGCCCGCCACCTCGCCCGGCTAGTTTTTTGTATTTTTAGTAGAGACGGGGTTTCACCGTGTTAGCCAGGATGGTCTCGATCTCCTGACCTCATGATCCGCCCGTCTCGGCCTCCCAAAGTGCTGGGATTACAGGCTTGAGCCACCGCGCCCGGCCAGGCCCCTCTTTTTATTTGAGACAGTTTTGCTCTGTTACCCAGGCTGGAGTGCAGTGGTGCAATCTCGGCTCACTGCAACCTCTGCCTCCTGGGTTCAAGCGATTCTCCTGCCTCAGCCTCCCAAGTAGCTGGGATTACAGGTACCCACCACCATGCCCAACTAATTTTTTGTATTTTTAGTAGAGACGGGGATTGTTTGCCAGGCTGGTCTCGAACGCCTGACCTGAGGTGATCCACCGCCTCAGCCTCCCAAAGTGCTGGGACTACAGGCATGAACCACTGTGCCCGTCTAGGCTTTTTTTTTTTTTTTTTTTATGGAGTCTCGCTCTGTTGCCCAGGCTGGAGTGCAGTGGCCGGATCTCAGCTCACTGCAAGCTCCGCCTCCCGGGTTCACGCCATTCTCCGGCCTCAGCCTCCCAAGTAGCTGGGACTACAGGCGCCCACCACCTCGCCTGGCTAGTTTCTTGTATTTTTTAGTAGAGACGGGGTTTCACCGTGTTAGCCAGGATGGTCTCGATCTCCTGACCTCGTGATCCACCCGTCTCGGCCTCCCAAAGTGCTGGGATTACAGGCTTGAGCCACTGCGCCCGGCCCGGCTTTTTTTTTTTTTGAGATGGAGTTTCGCTCTTGTTACCCAGGCTGGAGTGCAATGGCGTGATCTCGGCTCACCACAACCTCCGCCTCCCAGGTTCAAGTGATTCTCCTGCCTCAGCCTCCTGAGTAGCTGGGATTACAGGGATGCGCCTTGACGCCTGGCTAATTTTTTTTGTATTTTTAGTAGAGACAGGTTTCTCCATGTTGGTCAGGCTGGTCTCAAACTCCTGACCTCAGGCGATCCACCCGCCTCGGCCTCCCAAAGTGCTGGGATTACAGGCGTGAGCCACTGCGCCTGGCTAGGTACTTTTTAATCACTATTTTATTGACATCCTCCCTGCCCCGCTTCCAATGCACAACACTGCATTGAGCTCCTTGAGGTGAAGGACATGTATTCTATTTCTCTGTTACTTCCCCCTACCAATAGAAAATATGCACAGTCAGTACCAAGTAATTCCTGGTTGATTGACTTGAAACTTAATAGGGGAAACAGGACAGTAAATACAACATGAGAGCGCACACACACTGTAAACATCCTGGGGGTTTGGGGAACTACTGTGGTAGATAAACACAAGAGTAATTAACCAAATAATGTTCAGTTAAGAAATAATTTGAAAAATAGGTAGCCAATAGTTTGACAGAAACATTCCCAAAGTGAGAAATGACAGCCAGGAGCAGGAACAGAGCTAGTGGGTGGAGAGGACAAAAAACATGTATATCTAGGTGGGTATGCAAAAGGCCAAGCCCATCACCAAGGAGATTAGGTGAAGAGAGAATTAGCTGAAATGTCTTGAGAACAAGGATTATGAGCTTAACTGAGACAATGGCAACAATTGTGTGTGTCTACGAATGGGAATAAACCTAAGACTGTGTAAGACACTGTCTATGAACTGTACATATTGGACAGGAAACGGGAGGTGAGATGACCAGAGCCAGTACCAGTGTCTGGAAAGGAGAGATAAGTATTAGAAAGAGAAGTGGCAGGATTCAGTAGAAGACAGAGGAATTAAGAGGGCTTTAAGGCTACTTTTTCCACTGCAAACAAAAGCTTCAGGAAGTGTCTCCTAACACGTGTACTTATGCCCTTGGCACCTAGTCCTATGCCTGGCACTTAGCGATCAGCAAGTATTTGTTGAATGAATAAAAAGCAAGAAGTTGGGAACCAAATGAATGCTTGTCTCACCTTTCTACCCCTCAGAGGACATAAATCAGGTCTGTGATTGTCCCAGGGATTCACTGAGATCTGGAGTGCTACATGGAAGGACAGTTGCAAAGATGTTCAGGGAGGATGACACACAGGGTCTTGGCACAAGTCAAATAACTGCTGCTGTAAATGGCGAGACCTTAGAACACCCATTCTGACTAATTCAAGGGGAGGTCAGTCTCTCCTCAGACCTCTCAGACCTTTGCCCAGTACTATTCTACCACCCCCAAAATGGAACATCTGGCTGGTTACCATAAGATACCATTTCATAACCCCTGGAAGCAGAGCTGATCACGTCACTCTTGCACTCTTGCTTTTTCTTTCTCGCTTGCTTTTACCCTTTCCTGGGGTAGGGTGAAGGTTTGTCCCTTAATACGGTTTCAACATGCCTCTGCGTGTAGATGTTTCTCAAATTATCTAAACTATTTCCTCTATCAAGTTCATGATTTCTGCCTACTGTGCACTGTCAACTGGACATCATCCTGACATCCATTTTAATCACAGAATTACTTGGATTTGGGCCCTAGACTATCTCTGTCATTGGTGGTAGCTAATGTTTTAGGTTATTTGACTATGGCCACAAATCTCGATTTCTGTTATCCTATTGGCAACCTGTGCCAACTCTCACTAGCCCCCTAACATCTGGTTGTTTCTGATTCTTTTTTTGAGACAGTCTCACTCAGTCACCCAGGCTGGAGTGCAGTGGCGTGATCACAGCTCACTCCAACCTTTGTGTCCCTGGCTCAAGTGATCCTCCAGCCTCAGCCTCCCTAGTAGCTGGGCCTACAGGTGCACACCACCACACCTATTTTTTTTTTTTTTTTTTAAAGTAGGGACGGGGCTTCACCAAGTTGCCCAGGCCGGTCTCAAGCTCCCAGACTCAAGTGATCCAGCCGCCTCAGCCTCCCAAGGCGCGTGAGCCACTGTGCCTGGCGTTTTTGACTCTTGACCACCGTCTTAACCTATAATTGGTACCCAGCATATCTCCTCATAGTAGCTTCCATCCTGAGATCTCTCCCTTTCTTCTTTATTCATACAAGTAGGTTTTTTTTCCATTCAGATTTTTTTTTTTTACCATTTTGTTTTGGAACCTTTTTTTTTTGAGACACAGTCTCACTCTGTCTCCCAGGCTGGAGTGCAGTAGCCCATCTCAGCTCACTGCAATCTCTGCCTCCCAAGTTCAGGTGATTCTCCTGCCTCAGCCTCTGGAGTAGCTAGGATTACAGGTGCCCACCACCACGGCCGGCTAATTTTTTGTATTTTTAGTAGAAACGGGGTTTCTCCACATTGGTGAGGCAGGTCTTGAACTCCCAACATCAGGTGATCTGCCTGCCTCGGCCTCCCAAAGTGCTGGGATTACAGGTGTGAGCCACCATGCCTGACCTGGCTTGGACCTTTCAAAAGTATTCTTGTCACTGCCTGCTAATTCCCAGTGTGGCTGGGAAGATGAAGTTACTGTCACTTCTTAAGTTACAGGATTTTCATATCCAACACGTTTATTAACGGTCAGTTGGCATGCTGGCACCTCTGGTGAATTCAGTTCCATGAAAAGTTAATAGCCCATCGGTTTGAGAGCATTTGGCACCTGCTGTTCCTCTGTGATGAGGAAGGACATGCCAAAGCTGCAAGCCTCCCCACCCCATCCATTTACCATCTGCCCCCCCTGGGCCCCACCCTTCAGAACTTGTAGTAGTTTAAGTCTCTAGACATGAGTGGAGCAGAGACAGCTGCCCCAAAGGATATAACTGTATGCTTTAGACTCCCAGAGATGATTGATCCAGCTCATGGTGTATAGTGGGTGTCTGCTGTTCAAGTAAACAAAACATTGATAAAGGTCTCTGGTTTTTCAGGCAGTATTTTACAGGGACTGTGATATATAGTGTTAGAGGCAACAAAGTCCCTACTCCCAAGAAACTCAAGTTCCAGTTAGAAAAAATACTAGCTTATGTTTATTGAGTCCTCTGTGCCTGTAAGTACTTTACACATACTAACTTAATTAAACAGAAACCATAAACTACTAGCCACACAAACAAAGAATGAAGATAATGAGGAGAGAACAATTAATGCTGCCTGTAACGGTCAAGTAAGCTTCAGAGAGGTAACATTTGAGATGGTACATGAAAGACGGTCACGATTTCATTAGAAAAGGTAACAGTTCCAGAGGAACCACACCCAACTAATAGCCATAGGGTCTATAGCAGAGGGTATGAAGAATCAAATCAGCATCCTACTAAGGATGTGTACACTGGAACTATAGTGGGCAAGGCTTTGAATGTGTAGTATTCAAAAGTTTAGACTTCATCCTTTAGAAGATCTTCAAGCCCAGTGCAATGGCTCACACCTGTAATCCCAGCACTTTGGGAACTGAGGGAGGAAGATCACTTGAGCCCAAGAGTTCCAGACCAGCCTGGGCAACATGGTGAGACTCCATCTCCACAAAAAATTTAAAGATTAGCTGGGCTTGGTGGCATGCGCCTGTTGTCCCAGCTACTTGGGATGCAGGAGGTCAAGTCTGCAGTGAGCAATGTTCATGCTACTGCACTACAGCCTAGGTGACAGAGTGAGACCCTGTCTCCAAAAGAAAAGAGAAGTCAGGTGAATGCAGAGATAGAATTGTAGGATTTGATTATACAAATGCAAATCTAAGGAGGAGTAGGAAGATGAAACAAGTTTCTAGCAGTTAGGTTTTGCATGAAGACAGGGAGAATGAAAGAAAGGGAGAGAATGAGTTTTGTTTTGTCAAGGGGACTTTCTTGGGAAGAAATTTCCAGTGGACAATTAGAGCTGGATTTCAGGAGAAAAGGGCTAGAGACTGACTTGGGAGTTTAAGAGTAAGTAGAGCAAGAGAGGCTCAAGGACAGAATCATGGGGGAAGACTTGACATTTAAGGGGCAGGAAGAACAGCTGGAAGAGAAGCAATTAGTGGTAAGAGGGGAACCAAGGAAATCTGTGTTAGCCAAGCTCACTAACTTCTTTGCCAAAAGAATGAACTGGGCCAGGTGCGGTGGCTCATACCTGTAATCCCAATACTTTGGGAGGCCAAGGTGGGTTGATCTCTTGAGCCTAGGAGTTGAAGACCAGCCTGGGCAACATGGCAAAACCCCGTCTCTACTAAAAATACAAAAATTAGGCTGGGTGTGCTGGCTCACACCTGTAATCCCAGAACTGTGGGAGGCCAAGGTGGGCGGATCACAAGGTCAGGGGTTCGAGACCAGCCTGACCAACATGGTGAAACCCCGTCTCTACTAAAAATACAAAAATTAGCCAGGCATGGTGGCACGCGCCTGTAATCCCAGCTACTCAGGAGGCTGAGGCAGGAGAATCACTTGAACCCGGGAGGTGGAGGTTGCAGTGAGCCAAGATCGCACCACTACACTCCAGCCTGGGCGACACAGCAAGACTCCATCTCAAAAACAAAACTTTAAACAAAAATTAGCTGAGCATGGTAGTGTGCACCTATAGTGCCAGCTACTCAGGAGGCTAGGTAGGAGGATCACCTGAGCCTGGGAGGTTGAGGCTGCAGCGAGCCATGATCGTGCCATTGTGCACTTCTTCAGCCTGGGTGACAGAGTGGAAACCTTTTATCAAACAACAACAACAAACTGGCAGGATGAAGGCTTGTGGAGAATGGATAACTGTAATAAACAGTAGATCTTTCTACCCATCTTATATTAATAGTTTCTTCAGGAGAGGGATGCGGGTCTGATGACAAGCTTGAAAAACAGCATATTTTGACCAGGGAAGCCAGCAAGTCAGTGAAGGCTGCCTCATAATGCCCCACTTATTTGCCCTTTTATCTGCTTGTATCTCTTCCACTCAGAGCCCCGAAGCCAGGACAGGAGACAGCGGCAGCAGCCACTGACCCATCGCCCTGCAGGCAGCCTTGCTCCATCCCCAGCTCCTACTAGTTCTGGCCCAGCCTCCTCACACAAGCTGGGCTCCTGTCTACTGCCCGATTCACTCAACATACCAGGTCTGTACCCGCTGCCACTGAAATCTGGGTTTGCCAGCCTCCTCCGTGGCCAGCCTAGGTTCTTTAAGCCTAGTTGGGAGACCAGGGGCATCAGTTATCCTCTTGGTATCCTAAACCTCTAACACTGGTGCCTTTGTATAGGAAGCTGGAATTGATTAGTCTTTGTGTAATAAAACAATAGTTAACATTTATTGAACATTTACTATGTGCCAGGCACTGCTCTACACATTTAATCTCATTTAATCCTCATTTTTACAGTTGAGGAACCTGAGGACTTTTTGTCTACCTGCAAAGTGCTACTTACGCAAATTCCCTGACTCCAGGAGCTGGGCAACATTAGACAAAACAGGAGAATGAAAAAAGCATGACAGGTCTTTCTCCTGTCAACACTGCTAAATGTTGTGTGCAGCCGTATCATTCACACAAAACTTAAGCCATCTCTTCTCCTTTAAATTACAGACCCAGCTATATAAAGAAATGGATGGGAATGATTTTAAGATTGTAGTCCTACATGTTCTACCTCACTCAAAGACCCCTACTCCCAACCTGTCTACTCTCCTCAATGGGTAGCACTGAACCCACCAGTCCTGGGTAGAGCTGACTTGATCCTCAAATGCTAAACATATGATTGGGGTAGGCCCTGCGGCCTATAAATTGACACAGGATTTAAGCTTGGGTACATGCCGATTCTAGCCTGGAGTTGCTGCTCCACCCCTTGGACCAGACTAGAGCCTCAACCAGGGGTGAGTTTGCTGCCCAGGCAACATCTGGAGACATTTTTGGTTGTTACACTGAGGAGGGAGATGAGGAAACAGCATATATTGTTTAGAGACTAAGAATGCTACTAAACATCCTACAATGCACAAGACTACTCCCCACGATAAAGAATTATTCCACCCAAAATGTCAACTTGCCAAGGTTGAGAAACCCTGATCCTTTGGAAGTTACCTCCTCTTCTCTGTGACCCCTACCCTGATCAGTTTCCTCTGTTCCCTAGGGAGCGGCTGCTCACTCTTGTCCTCCGGGGACAAACCAGAGGCTGTCATGGTAATCGGGAAAGGTCTGCTAGGGACTGGAGCTCGGATGCCCTGCATCAAGACTCGATTGCAGGTAATATTTTTGGGTCTTCAGCACAACCACTCTGGCAGAACCCAGCAAGGCACTGTTCCTCTGGGTAGTGGGAGGGAAAATGCTCAGCACTGCTTTACTGCCTCTACGCTTGGCCACATCAGAGAGCTTCTCTGGTGCCTGAGTGCCTGTCTGTCCAGTCCCCCTCCTGCCCTCCACCATCCCCATCAGCCAGGCCATTTGCTTGCTTTCAACCTGTCCCTGCCAGATATACCCCAACTTCAGCCTGCTAGCTTTGGCTTTCCCTGCCCCTGCCCTTAGCTTCTCCTCTCTTTCTGCCCAGACCTGCCCGAGGAGAGTTTCCGCCAGGAGGGGTCCCGGATTCCCCAGGTAACACATTTGGTTGCTGCTGCTAGGAACAGCCCTGCCACCAACTCCGATTCAGTCCAGATCCCCATGCTAGGTAAAGTTGAGTACAGGCAGAAGCTGACTGGATGGGTGAAGTGTACACTGCTCTGGCAGGGGCTGAGGCATAGAGGGCTCTGAAAGAGGTCTACCAACCCTCACTATCTTTCTACACAGTGTTTCTCTACTCACCCAGACCTTAGTCATGGTATAGCCATGGCGGTTAAATGCTGGATCTGTTTGCCACCCCTAGTTATAGACTTGGAGTGCACAGTCATGGACTGAATCCAGGACTTCTCTGGCTATTATCGTGCCTCACCTTCTCAGCTAGAATTCAATGTCCCAGTACCTCTACTGATCCCTATACTACAATACTCTAATGCATGGAAACTCTAGAAGCAAACTAAAAGCAAAAAAACTCATGGAAGAATCTAGCCTCTTAGCACAAACCCTGTCCACACAGGCTAGGCCCAGGTTGGGCCGGGGCTCACCGCCGACTCGCAGAGGGATGAAAGGCTCTTCAGGCCCCACATCCCCTACCCCCCGGACCAGGGAGAGCAGTGAGCTGGAGCCGGGACCCTGCTCTGCTAAACCAGGGTGAGCACTTGGGTCCAGTCCCTCACCCCACCCCTCACTTCTGTCCCTTCATTCCCATTTCTGTCATTCAGAATAATTTTCTGCCTTCCCTACTCCTTTTGAGCACAAAGACTAAATGTACTTTCATTAAGAATCTAGTCCCTGATTTTTTTTTCCCCCACCATGGCCACAGTCTTCAATCCAAAGGAAAAGAAAACAACTTTTAGTTAGGGCCTAAGGCCTAGGAGCTGGCTGGTTCCAGCAAGAGACCACTGTGCAGTAACCAACTTGCCCATCCTTACCCATCTTCATCTTGCTTCACTTCTTTCACTTCCCAGCCCCTGGTTAGCAGAACAGAAGAGGAGCAGAGTTTTCATAGCCCTGATTCCTCTCTCTTCTCTGTTGCAGGCTGCCTCAGGCCAGGCCCCCACGGCCCCGCTCTGCCCCTGCCTTTTCTCCTATATCCTGTAGTCTGTCTGACTCCCCATCCTGGAATTGTTACAGCGGGGGTCCCTTGGGCCAACCTGAGGTTTGTTTTGTCCCTAAATCTCCCCCACTCACTATTTCTCCCCGGGTCTGATAATGCCTTTATGTTGAAGCCCAAGATATAGCCCCAAGATGGGGTAACAGGTGGGAAATATGCTAGTTCCCCTCCAGGCCGCTGATTCCATGTGATAGCCGTTAAGTCCTTGGAATGCCAGCCACGCTGTCCAAAGCATTAAAGAGCAGCACCTTGAGACAGAACAAAACAGGGACCTGCCACCCCTTCCTTCCCTCCACAGCACAAGATTTTGGGACCACAAAAAAAATCTATATTTTTATATTGGGGGGGAGGGAGTAGAAAAGCAAGCCCCTATACTGGGCCCTATTCAGTGGCAGCTTCTTGTTCCATAGGATTAAGGAAGACTTTGAGGAAATAAAAGTTGTTTGGAAAAATCCAGGTGTAGTTGCTTTGTATGTTGTGATGGGTAGAAGGGATGAAGTGAAGTGTGAAGGCCCCTCATACCCTCCATCTTGCCTCAGACTATGTCCTGGAACCCTAGAAAAGAGGGGGAAAGACCTGAGGTAAGGAAAATGCTGCAGCTTTCCTCCGGGGATTCCTTCAGGAAGTAACGTCTATCCATATTCCCTTTATACTTGTGACCCACACTTCAGGCTGGCTCCAAAGCCCCCCCTTCCTTCTCTATAGCTTGGGTCAGCAGCCAACCCCTGGCCTCAGAACATGGAAACAGAATTCTACATCTGTCACCCCCTCACCAAAAACATTCTGCCCAAATAAGGTCTAAACAACCTGGGGAAAGTGGGAGCTATTTAAGAGCCCAAATCCTTATACTTGGATGGTACCCTCGGTACCTTCGTTCCTACCGGTGTCAGTGCCTCCTTACAACTATACTCCCAACTTGGGCATCTACCTATTGAGGACAAGACGGGGACTGTGAGGGTTAGGAAACCCACTCCCATTCTAGCAGTGAACAGTTTACAGGAAGGGGACAGCGCGCTCTCTACTCTGTGCAGATAAAGGGGACCAGTTCTGGACTGTATCACGGCCCGACACTTTCTGATTGGAAGTTTCGAACCCTGCTACCCCTGGCGCGGCCTCGCCACTCAGCTCTGGGGGCTGGGCGCTACAGCCCCGGGCCGTTACCTGGGGCGGAGAAAGCGCCACTTTCATTCCTGCTTCTTGGGATTGTTGACGGCCACGTAGTGATAGAGAACAACAAGCAAGAAGAGCGACACGCCCAGCATGTTGGCGAAGATGGCGAGCTGCACGTCGGTGATCATCCTGCGGAGGAGAGAGGGGCTGAGCCGCGCGGGCTGGCGCACTCCTCGCCCTCGCAAGGACCCGTCCTTGCCCCACGGGCCGGCCACGGCCACGGCGGGACTAGCCCGCGGGACGGCGCCTGCGTGCCTCTCACCTGACCAGTCCGGCTCGGCTCCGACGCCGCCAGCGAACAAGCCCGAGGTAGGAGACCTGGACCGGAACTTCGTAGCGCCAACTCAGGCCCGAACCAGCCGCTTCCGGCGGGGGGCGCGGTCGGGACGGCCTCTCTAGCCCCACCGTCTCGTCGGCTCCGCGCGGCGCCCTACGGCCGCGACTGGGGCGGGGCCACGGGCGCGCCTGCGGTGGGAGGTCCAGCCGTAGGGGGTGGGGTGGGGCCGCGGACGCGCGCCTGGGCCGGGCACGGCACAGCTGGTCGCAGCTGGCGTGGCTCGGGAAGCGGCTAGCGAAGCCGTGGTGGCCGCCTCCCCAGGGCGGAGGAGTGGGCTGGGGCGAGGGTGCAGCGGCGGGGCCGGCGGGATACTCCAACCCCCCTTCCGGCCCCGGCCCTCGGTACTGCTGCCCACCCTTCGCTTCCCGGCCCGGCCCAACCAGGTGCTTCCTTTGGGCCCTGCCCTCAGTGCCCTCTCCCTGGCTCGGGCGGCGGGGACAGGAGTGGGAGGTGTTGTAGAATGGGGACAGGGCTGGGGCTGCCGGGTGCTCCTTTCTCCGGCGCCAACCTTTGTGACCCACATGCAACCAAGTAGAACCATCCTGCCTTTTGTGATCTGACCAGGATCTTAGCCGGGCTCCCTCCCTCCACGCTACCCCTGGAGCTGGGCGTCGGAAATAGGGCGGACCCTCCCGGAATCAAAACCCAAACCGTGGGACTTCGGCCAAGTGGGAAATCACCCCCCGGATGTGAGGGAGGGAGAAGGAGAGAAATGGAGAAGGGGAGGAAGGGCTGGGACAAGCAAGAGGGGTCCTGGGTTCAGAACAGATTAGGTCGCCGAAGAGAACGAAGAGCGGTGGCTGCGGGTACCCGAGGGTCTCTGGCGAGGGGAGAGGCACCCTGGAACTCTCCAAGCCTATGCCCAGCCAGAACTTTCTCCCCCCTCACTCCATGCTTTCTCTCAACTTCACCATAAAAGGGAACGGCACCGAGCCAGGCCGGGGCCGGGGGCTGGGCTGTTGCTCTGGAGCTGTCAGGGGTAATGGAAGCCAGTTGCTTTGCGGTAGAGGGGGGCCAGGGCTCAGGGGAGGCCTCTGCTTCTCGGAGCCAAAGAAAACTCTACAGGAGATGCTATGAGCTTGGGACAGGGGACCAGTTTGCCGCCCGTGTGCACGGAGCTGGGGATGCACTCTCCCAAAGTGGCTTCCCTGGTCTGGGACCATCAACAGTTTGTCCCCCAGGGCTTCAGCCCGGTGACTCCTAAACATAATCCCTGCCCTTAGGAGTCTGTAGTTCCCCTGGCCTCCCCCCACCTCACCACCACCTCACCACCAGCCCCCACTCAATATTTCCCAGAAGCTTCATATTTAGAAAGCCGAGTCCCCTCCACATAACACTGGTGAAACCCCAGACAGGTACTCCCTTATGCATCTCTCAGTTAGCAGTCTGTTTCCAGCTCCCCTCTGGGAGAGTAAGGGTCTAGGTCTTAAGGATTACACATCATTATGCTTCATGTCTCCTGGAAATTTGAAGCAGATCCAAGTCCAACCAAACACTTGGGTCTACTGTTGAATCAGAACTAGCCCTCCCTTTTAAAAATAAGCTCTACCTTTAGGCCAGCCCTGGAAATTAAACTTTCTAGACTGAGAATGACATGAAAGAAAGCCTTGGAAGTGCTTAAAACCAATTGACCCAGGTGCATAGTATTCTAGACTATCAGAGCCGAAAGGGGCCTTCAGAATCATGAAGAAGGAAACTGGCCAGGCATGGTGGCTCATACTTGTAGTCCCAACATTTTGGGAAGCCAAGGTGGATGGATCACCTGAGGTCAGGAGTTCGAGACCAGCCTGGCCAATATAGTGAAACCCCGTCTCTAGTAAAAATACAAAAATTAGCTGGTAGCGCACGCCTGTAATCCCAGCTACTCAGGAGGCTGAGACAGGAGACTTGCATGAACCCAGGAGGCAGAGGTTGCAGTGAGCCGAGATTGCACCATTGCACTCCAGCACTCTAGCCTGAGCAACAGAGACCGACCCTGTCTCAGGAAAAAAAAAAAAAAAAAAAGGGAAGAAAACTGAGGCCCAGCAGGTAATTGATTTCACCAAGTTTCTACAAACTGGTGAAAGAGCAGTGTCACCTCTTCCTCCTACCTCCACTCCATGTTCCAGGTCAGACTGGACTCAGTAGGTTGTCCTAGGGTTAGGCACAAGAGGGAAAGGATTTATTTTAGGACCACCCAGAAATTCATTCACCTCACAGAACTTCCTGTGCCTAGGTCAGTGAGTCTTTATCAGCCTTGAATGGGTCATTTGGCCCAGTGCCTGGAAGAACTGAAACAAAAAACAGTCTATGAGACTGAACTAGACTTAACTAAGAACAGACATATCTCGAACCAAGCTTGGATAGAAAACTATTTGGGAAGTGAGACAGGCACAGCCTCATCCTGGGGGGATTTGGGAGGATGTGGAGGGAAATGACTGGGGGGCACTTGTGGAGCGCAATCTCTGTGATTAGTGTGACATTTTCAAGGAAAGGACTGGCCAGAATTAGGCTCAGGAGTGAGAAAGCAACAAGACCCGGGAGAAGGGGGACTGGGTTCAGGGAGGTGGGCTACTAAAGTATTAAACCTGGAGGAAAAGCTAAAAGGAAAAGTAAAGTGTATCTCTTTGGAGAAAAGTGGGCTTTTGCTCAAGACTCCCCACAAACTTGAATTCCCATGTGGATTGGCATGACCCAAGGTCCAAATCACCTTTTTTATTTTTATTTTTATTTTTATTTTTTATTTTTGAGATGAGTCTCGCTCTGTCACCCAGGCTGGAGTGCAGTGATGCAGTCTCAGCTCATTGCAACCTCTGCCTCCCAGGTTCAAGCGATTCTCCTGCCTCAGCCTCCTGGGTAGCTGGGATTACAGGAGTGTGCCACCACGCCCAGGTAATTTTTGTATTTTTGGTAGAAATGGGGTTTCACCATGCTGGCCAGGCTGGTCTCCAGCTCCTGACCTCAAGTGATCCTCCTGCTTCGGCTTCCCAAAGTGCTGGTATTACAGGCGTGAGCCACAGCACCAGGCCCCAAATCGTATTATTCCCCCCATTTTCCCTCTCAATATTCAGTCCTCTGACAGAGAGGCTAGACATAAAATGCTCCTTATTGCTGGTGCCCACGGCTGTCCTGACCCTGGTCATGAACTCATTGCTCAGTCACTGAAGCTGAATGAATGAGTTAATTGCCTCGTAGGGCCAATTGGCACTAGATCCTTGGAAATTACCCAATTTGGATAGGTTGTAAAATAGATCATGTCCTAGTGCCACCAGGAACTTAGCTTTTTGGGGGGTCAAGAACTCTCACCAATTGCTTTGGAAATTTATGGCTGCCTGCCGATACCACCACCAGAATGTCACTGCCACCATCACCACTACCACTGCACTCTAACTTTAGTCTCCACTGCAGCCTGTTTGCCCACTCAAGCCAGCAAGGGGAAGCGTCCTCACTGGTGAACTCAGAGCCACTGATACCTTTGTGATTTCACAAACATTCATGACAGCTCCTAGGTCTTGTCTCCTAATCACATAAAAGCAAATGAAATGCAACTACTGCAACTATATTTCAAAGCCAATATTTTTTACCTGATACGCTTAAATTATACACAGATTTTTGAACTTCAGAGTGTAGGAGAGGGAATGGGTAACAACTGGGCAGTGACAAGATGGCTGGGGTGACTTTTCAGGTTGCGAGAGGCCTCCTAAGGGCAAGGAGAGGGAGAAGAGCAGAGAAAGAAAACCCATAGCAATAGCTGGGGCAATCTGGAGGGGAAGTGGGTTGGCTTCTTGCCAGGGCCAGAGCCAGAGCCTGGAGACCAGGGACAAAGCTGCAGCCTTCCACTGACAACTTCTTTGAAATCGGGATCTCCTGTGAACATTTCCTTCAAATCTCCCTGTGTGCTGATACCCAGGGCTCTAAGGGGCAACTACAAATTTCCGTTTCTGTTTGTTCCAGCATTTTCACCACCACCCCCACTGTTTTGTCCTGAGTCAGTCTCACTCTGTTGCACAGGCTGGAGCGCAGTGGCGTGATCTTGGCTCACTGCAGCCTCCGCCTCCAGGGCTCAAGAGATTCTCGTGCCTCAGCCTCCTAAGTAGCTGGGATTACAGGCACACACCACCACACCAGCTAATTGTTGTATTTTTAGTAGAGACGGGCTTTCACCATGTTGGCCAGGATGGTCTCGAACTCCTGACCTTATGGGATCTGCCCACCTCGGCCTCCCAAAGTGCTGGGATTACAGGCATGAGCCATCGTGCCTGGCCTAATGTTTGTATTTTTAGTAGAGATGGGGTTCACCATGTTGACCAGGCTGGTCTCAAACTCCTGACCTCAAGTGATCTTCCCACCTCAGCCACCCAATGTGCTAGGATTACAGGCTTGAGGCACCACACCCAGCCTGACCCTGTCTTTTCACAAACATTTCTCTTAGCCATCAAGATCACATTCTGGGTCATAGGATGTCGGAGGTAAGATGGTTCAGAGTTGCATTGATGATTTGATGGCATTCATTCTCATGGCTTCCACCTATTACCCTGCATATGTTGGAAGAATCAATGGTCCACCATTGCTAACCATCCTGGACACTGGTTTCCACTAGGATGTGTTACTCTTATCTTAAATTCAGTATGTTCAAACTACGATCACTTTTCTTTCCTCCAAACCTGCTCTCTTCCCGACTTCCCCATCTGGAATCTTCTCTTGTGTCTCCCTTCATCTCGTTCCTCATTACTCAGGCAGTCACCACGCAGTTACAACGTTCCCTGCCTATTCATGGTCACTGTCACCACCAGAGCCCAAGACTGCATCACTTTGCAACGTAGAATTTGGAAGGAACGGCCGGGCGCGGTGGCTCAAGCCTGTAATCCCAGCACTTTGGGAGGCCGAGACGGGCGGATCACGAGGTCAGGAGATCGAGACCATCCTGGCTAACAGGGTGAAACCCCGTCTCTATTAAGAAATACAAAAAAAAACTAGCCGGGCGAGGTGGCGGGCGCCTGTAGTCCCAGCTACTCGGGAGGCTGAGGCCGGAGAATGGCGTGAACCCGGGAGGCGGAGCTTGCAGTGAGCTGAGATCCGGCCACTGCACTCCAGCCTGGGCGACAGAGCGAGACTCCGTCTCAAAAAAAAAAAAAAGAATTTGGAAGGAACTTCAGATGACACATAGACTCCCAGTGGTGTCATGGGATTTGCTGGGTCATAGATAGTGACAGGAGGAGCTGGGGCTACACTGCCTGTGCTCTGACACTGTATTCAATATTATCACTCATAATATCTTCTTTTGTGTATGCGTATATGCTTCTACTCAAAAACTTGCAATACAACCTCATAACCAGTCATTTGAGCCTCTCCCTAATTTCCACAATCTACTTCTCTGAATTTCGGTCCCATTTTTTCCTGACACAAAAAAAGAGCTAACGTTGATTGAGCATTTACCATTTGCCAGGCACTGTTCTAGAATGTTTACACGCATTGACTTACTTAATCCTCGTAAAGTGGGATGGAGAGTCCTGTTATTCCTTCATTATAGCTGAGGAGACTGAGGCAGACAACTCTTCCTGAGCCTGAAATCTCTCTCCTTGCCTTGTCTCTGTTCTTGACTCCTGCCCCCCACCCTCACCCCCGCCCCAATGCTCTTCAGTTTCTGTCTTTTCCAGCCTCTCCTTTGACTGCCTCCCTCAGGCAGCTATCTTTTCCCTCCTCCTAGCTGGAACATACATCATCCCTCTTTCCTGCCCCTTGGCACTTGTTCTGTCCTGGCTTGTGATAGTTCTCTGTTTGGGGGCTTGTGTCCCATTCTCCAACAACCTCAGTTGCTCCTAAGTGGACAGCGTCTGAGTCTTACCTATGCCTTTGCTACCTGGGCACCTCCGCAGTGCCTGGCACACAGCATTCTCCTGTCTCCTTTCTGTCTTGTGCTTCTGTTTCTTTCTCCAAAGCATCCCACCACCTGGAGACCCTGGTCAAGCACTGAGGGTCAGGTGGTGACAGGGACCAAGCTTTTAGATCAAGATGGCGCAGGTGGAACTTTCAGGTCAGGCTGACGGCCCTTTGCCTGTCACTGAGAGCTATCAGACTCACCTCCAGACTAGGCACTGACTGCCTCTGCTGCTCTAGAGGTCGGTCCCGATTCACCTCACCCCACCTCCACCCAGTTATGGCCTGACCGTCACCAAAACAAGCCCAGGACCCATTTTCATTTATCCCTTTAAGAAAGGTTATTTGTCTTCCTGCCCACGTGCCCTCTCCTGCTTGACAGAAGCCTGCTCCCCATTGTTAGGTGCCTTTCTTCCTCTTCTTTTTTTTTTTTTTTTGAGACAGAGTCTCGCTCTGTTGCCTAGGCTGGAGTGCAGTGGCGCGATCTTGGCTCACTGCAACCTCCTCCTCCTGGGTTCAAGCGATTCTCCTGCCTCAGCCTCCTGAGTAGCTGGGATTACAGGCGCACGCCACCACGCCTGACTAATTTTTGTATTTTTAGTAGAGACAGGGTTTCACCGTGTTGGTCAGTCTGGTCTTGAACTCCTGACCTTGTGATCTGCCTGCCTTGGCCTCCCAAAGTGCTGGAATTGCAGGCGTAAGCCACCACACCCGGCCCTTTCTTCCTCTTCTGTCGTCTGTGGATTTCCCATCTGCCTCAGTGGAGTAAGGACTCCTTTTCCTTCCTGGCCCAGTAGCACATTCTCCTCTCCTCCTTTCTCCCAAGTCACTGACCTGGTATTTAGTGTGTGTTCTCAGCCTTACCACTGATTTGCTGTGTTACCTTGGACAAGTTACTCTCCCACTCTGACCTCAATTTTCACATCTCTAAAAGGAGACTGCTGGACTAGATGGTGAGTGAAGTCCTGCTGAGCTCTCCAAGTTCATTCTCCCTTGTCCAGTCCTTCCATCCCGCCTTCCCCTCTGGGCTCCCTCTCTGGGGCCCTCTCCCCCACGGGAGGCCTGCTCCAGCCCCAGAGGAGCTGCGACTCTGGCTCCCGTTCCCCGTCGGAGTGACCAGCCCTGGGCCTCCTTCCCAGCTTTGGCCCTGGCTCCATGTGGCCCATCTGAGAGGCTGGCCTCAAGCCCGGCGGCAACTCCACATTTCTGTTTTTCCTTTTTTTTCCCTCTTTCCCGGAGTTAACAAGAAGCAGATGTGGCGCACGATGGTTGGAGAGGTGGGGGGAGGAAGGGGGAGGCAGGACCGCCAGCCAGACAGGGGGGAAGGGAGGGGAGCCAGCAGGGAGGAGGAGGCCAGGGCCCGCCCCACGGCCACTCTCGTGCCTCCGAACAGCCACAGGGGCAAAGCCCTGTCACCCCCAGGATCCGGTCATCAGGGAAAGAGGACAGGGAGACCAGAAGAGGGCCAGCTGGGACGAGGGGGCGGAAGCCCAGGACGCAACTTCTGAGCCGCAGCTCCTGAGAGGGGCAGGGACCAGAGGCCAGAGGGGGCACAGAAAACAAACCCCCTCAGAAGTGAAGAGAAGAGCGGAAGGAACCGAGCAGGGACGGACAGGAGCTGAGGAGGAAAGAGGAGGGGAGAGGGGTCAGGCCAGGCAGCCAAGGAGAAGACGTGTGGACAGGGGCTGCCGGCAGGAAGCTGGGACGGACAGGACGGGCTCACGCTGTCCTGTGGAGCAGCAGCATCCCTGGGGCCGGCAGAGGAGCCAGTGGCTGGGCAGGATGAGTCTCTGAGGGCCACTGTGGAGCGCCCCACCATGGCCCCCCGCACCCTCTGGAGCTGCTACCTCTGCTGCCTGCTGACCGCAGCTGCGGGGGCCGCCAGCTACCCTCCTCGAGGTTACAGCCTCTACACGGGGTCCGGCGGGGCCCTCAGCCCCGGGGGGCCCCAGGCCCAGAGCGCCCCCCGGCCAGCCAGCCGCCACAGGTAAGAGTCTGAGTCCCAGCCCAAGGCTTGGGTGGTGAAAAGGGGCTCAGAATGCCACCTCCGCCTGGCTCTCTGCCCTGGGCTGTGTCCCCTAATGCAGGGCAGAGGGGGAGTGAGAAGCCCATCCATCAGGTGGCTCCTCACATGCCCACCTTCCCACGGCACCTTTTCCAGGACCCCCTGAACACATATGCTCCCTGGGTCACCTAGGGGGTCTGCTCCCACATGCCCCCATGGGGCCCTGCAGTTACATACCCAGGGAAGCTGCCCTGAGGGGAGCAGGCCAGGCCTTCCTGCCAGCTGCCCTCTGTATCCCAGCCCCAGAGCCTCAGGGAGACATTTTGTCCCCTTCCAGGGCTCCCTTGGCCCCATCTAGTATCCATAATTCTGACACCACTCCCACTATGTTCCCTCCAGCCCTTCAGCCAGACACAGATCAGAGGCCGGCATGAATGGGGCCAGGAGTATAGAACTGCAAGAGGGGCAGGCTCATCAATGGCTTATTCTCTACTTAACCCCGAGCTGGCCTGCCCGTCCTCTCCCGGAGGGGTGAGGTGGAAGCCAGTGTTCAGATCACCCACAGGGCCCAGCCTGGCTGTGCACACACGGCATGCCAAACTGGGGACTGAGACAGGCCCAGAAAGGGACACACGTGATCGTGTACATTCAGAGGCTCCCCAGCTGACTGCTCTGTGGTTGTGGTTTACCATTCTGCACCACTCCCCATCTTGAAAAGTCTTTATCTGCCCCTGCTACACAGGAAAGCGTGGGGGATAGGGAGGGTGGCCCTGCCAAAGTCCTTGCTCTCACTGATCCCCAAGGGCCCTGCATCTTTGGAGCCTTCCTCAGCCCCTCTGGTAGCCCCTGGGCCCTCCTCCAGGACGTGTATCTTTGGTCCTTGGACCCAGAGGGGGTTGTACCTACAGGAACTGGTGTGCCTATGTGGTGACCCGGACAGTGAGCTGTGTCCTTGAGGATGGAGTGGAGACATATGTCAAGTACCAGCCCTGTGCCTGGGGCCAACCCCAGTGTCCCCAAAGCATCATGTGAGTCCCAGGGCCGGGGAATGGGCCCTCGGTGGGAACTGGGTGAGGGCAGATGGTGGGTGGCTGACTCAGGGAGTCTGTACAAAGTAGGGAGCAAGGGCAGGACAGGGTCTAGGGTCGCAGCCATTTTGAGGAGATACTGAGACAATAGTTTGGCTGGTGGGAGACTGAGGGCAAACCTGCCTCACGCGCCAGCCCCAGATGCCTTCTCTGGGATGGCTCAGGCTCAAGCAGAGGAGTTCAAGGTTTCAGCGCAGGGCAAGGGAAGGAAGAGCAGGGATTTAGCCCTTGACCAAAAAGCTGACAGCTGTCAGCTGAGCAAGGCCACATGTTGGACAGTAAGAGGGACCCAGCCTGAGGGACAGGCCATGCCCACCAGCAGCTGCCCACCCCTTGGGACAGGGACCAGGGTCACTAACAATACAGGGAGGAATAAAGAGGCCTCCTTCTGCCTCTGCCAGGTACCGCCGCTTCCTCCGCCCTCGCTACCGTGTGGCCTACAAGACAGTGACCGACATGGAGTGGAGGTGCTGTCAGGGTTACGGGGGCGATGACTGTGCTGAGAGTCCTGCTCCAGCGCTGGGGCCTGCATCTTCCACACCACAGCCCCTGCCCCGGCCTGCCCGCCCCAACCTCTCTGGCTCCAGTGCGGGCAGCCCCCTCAGTGGACTGGGGGGAGAAGGTGAGCGTGGGAGCTGCTGCGAGGGCGGCAAGTGCCAGATGGTGATCCGATGCAATGGGAAATGTGGGGCCAGGCTGCTGGGGGAATCCCCCATGCTCTATGCCAGAAAGAAGAGAGGGGCAGAAGGGAGTTAGTGAGATCGCAGAGATTCCCTGCCCGTGTGTGTGTGTGTATGTATGTGTGTGTGTGCGCGCGCGCGCGTGTGTATGTGTGAGTGTGTGTGTGTGTGTCTCTTGGTGTTTGTGTGTGAGACAGCGAGCACGCAAAAGATGGAGAGACAGAAAAAGAAGGCTGAGAAAGAGAAGGTGCTCGCACACGCCCACATGTGGCCAAGATCCTTCAAACAGCTGCAGGAGAAGGGGGCATTCCTTTGAGAAGCTTGGTCCATGGGGACAGACAGTTGAGACTACAAATCCTAGCATGCATTGCACCTGACTACAGATCCCAGACCCCTCCGTAGCCTCTGTAGACCGCAGGTCCCAGCATGCAGCAGTCCCTGTGGCTTGCCTTCCCTCCTGCTTGCTGCACACCGGATGTGCTGTTTCCCTGCCCCGAGATAGCCGTACTATAATTATGCAAACAGGAACTCCTGGCCAACTCTCACCGTCCACAGAGCCTCTTCTTTGTCCCCATGGTGTTGCAGGGAAGGAAGTGTCACCCAGTGGTAGCTGCTCTTGTGGCATCCAAAGTGCCTCCCCTACACTCCCATTTCGCCCCTCTTGACAGCCCCATGACAGAAGAGTGTCATTATCCTTTCACAGAAAAGGAAAGAGTTTCCGAGAAGTTAAGAGGCACTCTGGGCAGGTGGAAAGGACATGGACCTGGGGGCCGGATAGATGGTCGAGGTTTGAAACTTAGCATTGCCACTTATTAAACCTGTGATCCATAGCCAGGCTCCTAATATCTCTGGTCCAGTTTCCCAGCCTATATGATGGGAAGAGTTCATGGTATCTCCCCAGGGGAGTTGTTGGAGAACAGAGTCATGTTCAAATTTGGCCTAGAGGCATTCAGTGAATGGAGTTTCCTTTTTTCAATCTTGCCAAAATCACCCAAAGGAGAGACAGAGCCAGCCTGGGCATCTTGCCCTTGCTGGAGCTGGGGTGAGCAGGGGCCCTGAGCTCTGGGGTCCAGCCTCTCTGCCTTCTGCCTTCCCCTCTCCTTAGGTCCTGGGGAGTCAGAGAAGGTGCAGCAGCTGGAGGAACAGGTGCAGAGCCTGACCAAGGAGCTGCAAGGTCTGCGGGGCGTCCTGCAAGGACTGAGCGGGCGCCTGGCAGAGGATGTGCAGAGGGCTGTGGAGACAGCCTTCAACGGGAGGCAGCAGCCAGCTGACGCGGCTGCCCGCCCTGGGGTGCATGAAACCCTCAACGAGATCCAGCACCAGCTGCAGCTCCTGGACACCCGCGTCTCCACCCACGACCAGGAGCTGGGTCACCTCAACAACCATCATGGCGGCAGCAGCAGCAGTGGGAGCAGCAGGGCCCCAGCCCCAGCCTCAGCCCCTCCGGGCCCCAGTGAGGAGCTGCTGCGGCAGCTGGAGCAGCGGTTGCAGGAGTCCTGCTCTGTGTGCCTGGCTGGGCTGGATGGCTTCCGCCGGCAGCAGCAGGAGGACAGGGAGCGGCTGCGAGCGCTGGAGAAGCTGCTGGCCTCCGTGGAGGAGCAGCAACGGCACCTCCCCGGGCTGGCCGTGGGACGCAGGCCCCCTCAGGAATGCTGCTCTCCAGAGCTGGGCCGGCGACTGGCAGAGCTGGAGCGCAGGCTGGATGTGGTGGCCGGCTCAGTGACAGTGCTGAGTGGGCGGCGAGGCACAGAGCTGGGAGGAGCTGCGGGGCAGGGGGGCCATCCCCCAGGCTACACCAGCTTGGCCTCCCGCCTGTCTCGCCTGGAGGACCGCTTCAACTCCACCCTGGGCCCCTCGGAGGAGCAGGAGGAGAGCTGGCCTGGGGCTCCTGGGGGGCTGAGCCACTGGCTGCCTGCTGCCCGGGGCCGACTAGAGCAGCTGGGGTCGCTGCTGGCCAATGTGAGCGGGGAGCTGGGGGGGCGGCTGGATCTGTTGGAGGAGCAGGTGGCAGGGGCCATGCAGGCATGCGGGCAGCTCTGCTCTGGGGCCCCTGGGGAGCAGGACTCTCAGGTCAGCGAGATCCTCAGTGCCTTGGAACGCAGGGTGCTGGACAGTGAGGGACAGCTGCGGCTGGTGGGCTCAGGCCTGCACACGGTGGAAGCAGCGGGGGAGGCCCGGCAGGCCATGCTGGAGGGACTACAAGGGGTTGTGGGCCGGCTCCAGGATCGTGTAGATGCCCAGGACGAGACAGCTGCAGAGTTCACGTTACGGCTGAATCTCACTGCGGCCCGGCTAGGCCAACTGGAGGGGCTGCTGCAGGCCCATGGGGATGAGGGATGTGGGGCCTGTGGTGGAGTTCAAGAGGAACTAGGCCGCCTTCGGGATGGTGTGGAGCGCTGCTCCTGCCCCCTGTTGCCTCCTCGGGGTCCTGGGGCTGGTCCAGGTGTTGGGGGACCAAGCCGTGGGCCCCTGGACGGCTTCAGCGTGTTTGGGGGCAGCTCAGGCTCAGCCCTGCAGGCCCTGCAAGGAGAGCTTTCTGAGGTTATTCTCACCTTCAGCTCCCTCAATGACTCACTGAATGAGCTCCAGACCACTGTGGAGGGCCAGGGAGCTGATCTGGCTGACCTGGGGGCCACCAAGGACCGCATTATTTCTGAGATTAATAGGCTGCAGCAGGAGGCCACAGAGCATGCTACGGAGAGTGAGGAGCGCTTCCGAGGCCTGGAGGAGGGACAGGCACAGGCCGGCCAGTGCCCCAGCCTAGAGGGGCGATTGGGCCGTCTTGAGGGTGTCTGTGAACGGTTGGACACTGTGGCTGGGGGACTGCAGGGCCTGCGCGAGGGCCTTTCCAGACACGTGGCTGGGCTCTGGGCCGGGCTACGGGAAACCAACACCACCAGCCAGACGCAGGCAGCCCTGTTGGAGAAGCTGGTGGGGGGACAGGCGGGTCTGGGCAGGCGGCTCGGTGCCCTTAACAGCTCCCTGCAGCTCCTGGAGGACCGTCTGCACCAGCTTAGCCTGAAGGACCTCACTGGTGAGGGGACAAAAGGCATGAGGGGACCCCTTTCAAGCCCCTTATTTTTCTTCCCCCTCCCCCAGCCCAGCTTCCAACTCATCTGCTTTCTCCTTGCTTTTCCCAGCATGAATTGCAGCCCCAACCACTATTCCAGGTGTTAGAGTTTGCCTGCAAGAGAGGATGCAAGGTCCTAGCTCCCTGCCCTCCCTCTGGCTGCTCACTAGGCCTGTGGGTGGAGAGAGGATGTTGCTGTGCCAGCCAGGGATCCAGCATATGCAGCAAGGGACCCCATTGCCCCCTCAGTCTGCAAAGCTCCACCTGTTCCATCTATCTTCTCCCTGTTCATGAAGCCACCACCCACCTTCCTTACCCATTGGAAATTCCTTTTATGGCCCTCTTTCAACTCAATTTTGTCACTGTAGGGCCTGCAGGAGAGGCTGGGCCCCCAGGGCCTCCTGGGCTGCAGGGGCCCCCAGGCCCTGCTGGACCTCCAGGATCGCCAGGCAAGGACGGGCAAGAGGGGCCCATCGGGCCACCAGGTATGTGCACTGAGACCCTTGCTGCAGTCAGGGTTGCCACTGCCCACCCTCCAACCCTGACCCCCTCTGGCAGCCCCAGGCTTGACATTCCACTCTGAACTTGACAAGGGGAATTGGGTCCTACTTGACTGATAGGGAAAATCAGAGGAAAGTGAGGAGGAACTGTGATAGTCACTGTGTTTGGTTAATGGGTAATAGGAGGCTAATGGATAATGTTGGCCCCACTGCAGTACTGGAGACTAAAGCTGAGTCTATTATGGCTGACTGGGGTGTGAAAAGCTGGGATGGCCCAGCAGTTGAACAGAATGGACCCTACCTATTCCTATTTTTCTTGATACCCCAATTCCTTCTTTGAAGTCCATGTAGCACCCAGCACAACAGGAGAGCCTCAGCAGATGTTTGCTGAGTGACTTAGTGAGAGCTGCTTTACTTCTCACTGCTCCCTTTCCTCTTCTCACAGGTCCTCAAGGTGAACAGGGTGAGTACCTTTCATTTGATTCTTGGGGGAGAAGCGACTAGGGGTTGGAGGATGGAGGTCCTCGGGCAGCCCTGGGCTGGGGATCCAGCAGGGGAAGGGGGCTGGCACTCTGCCCTGAGCATCCCCTTTAACACCCACCCTTCCTGCTCAGGAGTGGAGGGGGCACCAGCAGCCCCTGTGCCCCGAGTGGCATTTTCAGCTGCCCTGAGTTTGCCCCGGTCTGAACCAGGCACGGTCCCCTTTGACAGAGTCCTGCTCAATGATGGAGGCTATTATGATCCAGAGACAGGTAGGCCTGGGAGGGGCTGGGTTGAACAGTTGGAGAAATGGGTAAGGTGTGCAGTGTTATCTTCCCATTCTTGCCTCTTCCGACAGTGTGAATCTTTTCATTCTCTGATTTGGGGAGACCTCGGCTCTTTCTTCATTTATTCATTCTCAGCCAGTGGGGAGAAGTAGTAGTCATTCATTCATTCATTCATTCAGCAGATCTCTACTAGGGTCTGCTCCTGCCCAGGCACTGTTTTAAGGGCTGGGGATGCATAGTGAACAAAGCCCCAAGTTCCCTGCTGCTTGCATTCCAGTGAGGGGAAAAGACCCAGCGGGTCCCTCCGGAGTCCAGGAGTTCTGGTGCGCTCCCCGGAGCTTCCCTGGCCCCCCTGACTGCTATCCTTGTTCCCAGGCGTGTTCACAGCGCCACTGGCCGGACGCTACTTGCTGAGCGCGGTGCTGACTGGGCACCGGCACGAGAAAGTGGAGGCCGTGCTGTCCCGCTCCAACCAGGGCGTGGCCCGCGTAGACTCCGGCGGCTACGAGCCCGAGGGCCTGGAGAATAAGCCGGTGGCCGAGAGCCAGCCCAGCCCGGGCACCCTGGGCGTCTTCAGCCTCATCCTGCCGCTGCAGGCCGGGGACACGGTCTGCGTCGACTTGGTCATGGGGCAGCTGGCGCACTCGGAGGAGCCGCTCACCATCTTCAGCGGGGCCCTGCTCTATGGGGACCCAGAGCTTGAACACGCGTAGACTGGGGTCCCGCCCGACGTGTCTACGCCGGCTGAAGAGACAGCGGGGGCGGCAGGCTCCCGGGGTCCCGCCTGGGACGCAGCACCCAGCCCTGGGCGAGCGCCGCACCCGGGCCCGCAGCGGCACCGCGCCCAGAGGGGCCTCTCCCCAGGCCCGGGGCGCGCCGGCTCAGGGAGGCCCGGGGCCGCCCATGGAGACTTTTGGCCTGGCGCGATACCCCCGGAACCCCTCCAGGGCCGGCCTGCGGAAGAGCCGATCCTCGCACCCTCCGCTCCCTCCACTGGCCCTCCAGGCGGAGTCCCTGGGGCTCCAGGCTCCCCCGCGCGGGCGCCGCCCACCGCCGTACTAAACGATCCAGGAATAAAGACACTTGGTTTTTCTAAAAAAACTAAACGAACCGTTCTGCTCCGGTACGGGGTCGGGGGCTGCCAGGCGTGCACAGGGCACGGGGCGGGAGAGACCGTGGCCTCCGGAGGGAACCCCGGGTACCGCACTGCGCTCGCCGCCTCCACCCGGCTCGGGGCTGCTGGCGGTTGGCTCAGGCAGCAAGCGGCGCCTGTCCGGCTTCTGAGACATCTCCCTAGCGTCCCGCCCATTTCGCCGGCGTCCGCCAGGGGGCGCTCGGCGTTCCCGCCACGTGAGGCTGCCGCCCGCCCGGCGGGTCCCGCTTCTCCGCGGCGGAGGCGTGGCCTCGGCTGGGACTAACCCGGGCGGGGCGGGGCAGCCGCGACCATGGTCTTCAGGCAGGGCTGCAGATGCAGGCCCAGCTCTACCTCGCGGGTCCAGGGTCGGGAGTCCGAGACGCAGGTGCAGCAGAGGGCGGGGCAAGTAGCGCATTTCCAGCGCATTTTCTCTTTGCATTCTCGAGATCGCTTAGCCGCGCTTTAGAAAGGTTTGCATCAGCTCCGAGTCCATCTGACAAGCAAGGAAACTGAGGCTGAGAAGTGGGAGGCGTTGCCATCTGCAGGCCCAGGCAACCTGCTACGGGAAGACCGGGGGCCAAGACCTCCGGGTTGGCTTTCCCAGGCCAGCTTGGGTCTTCGGGTGTCGGGAACAAGGGCCCAGCTCCTTTCGTTTCCTGCACCCCTCGCCGCTGCAGGTGGCTCCCTGGAGGAGGAGCTCCCACGCGGAGGAGGAGCCAGGGCAGCTGGGAGCGAGGACACCATCCTCCTGGATAACAGGCAGAGGCCAGGAGGAACCCGTCAGTCGGGCGGGCAGGAAGCTCTGGGATCAGCCTCATGGAAGAGAAGCAGATCCTGTGCGTGGGGCTAGTGGTGCTGGACGTCATCAGCCTGGTGGACAAGTACCCTAAGGAGGACTCAGAGATAAGGTAGGGGCGCCCAGGTCCCCTAGGGGACCCCAGCGGCTGCTGCAGTCCAGCATTTGTGCCAGCGACCGAGGCTGCAGAGACCCCGCAGTGAGGCCCTGAGAGCCCAACTTCAAGGCCGGACCGGCGCCCTCTACCCGGGAGTCCTGGGGGGGCTCCCAGTATGAGAGAAGAGAGGAAGGAATGAGGTCTTTAATAAGACGACCCAGGATTTAATAGCATTGTGTTAGCCAATTTCCATTTCAACTCAGGGACGGTGTCAGGCATCAGGATCCCCATTTTACTGATAAGCAAGTATAGATTCAGAGACGAAGGGGCTTATCCAGGGGCACACAGCTATCAAGGTGCAGGACCCGTTTCCTGCTTCTGCTGCTTCTTTTTAAACCCACTTGCCTCTCATCAACATTTACTTCTAACTTATTTATCACACATATCTCGCACCTATTCCTGAGAAAGATTTGAGGTAGTTTACAGTAAAAAGTATGTACAGTTACACTGTTGCAGAACATTTAAGACGGTGGTATTTGAGCTTTGACTATAGCTCAGGGCTTGCTGGTACTGGAGGCAAACATGAGATGTCATGGTTTATGTA
Source organism: Papio anubis (assembly GCF_008728515.1). Classification (NCBI taxonomy): domain Eukaryota; kingdom Metazoa; phylum Chordata; class Mammalia; order Primates; family Cercopithecidae; genus Papio; species Papio anubis. The sequence goes on from NC_044989.1 coordinate 26,765,617, forward strand.
TGGATAGAACTGATTCATGAGCCCCGGCAAGCTTTTTCCTGGTGCTAAATTCCAAGAGGAGTTTACCAGAAGTCCTCTTCACAAAGGTCAGTGAACACTGTTTAGTAGTGGAAACATCCTTCTCAGTTGTCTGCTGGAAACTGAAGTCACTTGTTGGTTCTTTTTTTTTTTTTTTTTTTTTGAGACAGGGTTTCATTGTGTCGTCCAGGCTGGAGTGCAGTGGCGGCGCAACCATGCTCACTGCAGCCTTGACCTCCCAGACTCAAGTGATCCTCCCACCTCAGCCTCCTGAGTAGCTGGGACTACACACGCACGTCACCATCACAGCTGTATTTTAAATTTTGTGTAGGGATGGTTTCTCACTATGTTGATCAGGGTGGTCTTGAGCTCCTGGGCTCAAGCAGTCCTCCTGCCTTGGCCTCTCAAAGTGCTGGGATTACAGGCGTGAGCCACTGCATCCAGCTGATTTGTTGGTTCTTTTTCTTTTTTTTTTTTTTTTTGAGACAGAGTCTCGCTTAGTCGCCCAGGCTGGAGTGCAGTGGCGCGATCTCGGCTCACTGCAAGCTCCGCCTCCCAGGTTCACGCCATTCTCCTGCCTCAGCCTCCCGAGTAGCTGGGACTACAGGCGCCCGCCGCCTCGCCCGGCTAATTTTTTGCATTTTTAGTAGAGACGGAGTTTCACCGTGTTAGCCAGGATGGTCTCGATCTCCTGACCTCGGGATCCGCCCGCCTCGGCCTCCCAAAGTGCTGGGATTACAGGCGTGAGCCACCGCGCCCGGCCGGTTCTTTTTCTTTTTGAGATGGAGTCTCGCTCTGTTGCCCAGGATGGAATGCAGTGGCACGATCTTGGCTCACTGCAACCTCCGCCTCCTGGATTCAAGCAATTCTCCTGCCTCAACCTCCTGGGTAGCTGGGATTATAGGCATATGCCATCATGCCCGGCTTTTTGTTTGTTTGTTTGTTTTTGTTTTTTTTTTTTGTAGAGACAGGGCTTTTCTTTGTAGAGACATGTTGGCCATGCTGGTCTCAAACTCCTGACCTCAAGTTATCTGCCCGTCTCAGTCCCCCAAAGTGCTGAGATTACAGGCATGAGCCACCACACCCGGCTTATTGGTTCTTGTATTTCCTCTTGCTAAGGGCCCCACCATTAGTTACGCTGTAATGCTGTGAAGGCATTTCTGTGGGGCGGGACACTAGCTTTCTCTTGGTGCAGTCAGTGAGTGCTTAGAACACTGAGAATTGCTCCTGGGCTATATTAGTTGTCCCAGCTAAGAACTGGATAAGAGGCAGTTCAAGACTGAACTCCAGAAAGACACGACAGCACTGATGACTGAGAGGCTAACTGAGGTGAGAGACCCCAGCACTCCCCAGGCTTTGGGGTCACAAAGCACCATCACATATATTATTTTATACTCTCCTCCCAGCAGCCCATGGAAACTGTGTAAAGATCAGTGAAATCTTTTATATACATAAAGAAGCTGAAGATTTGGAGAAGTTTTCTAAGGCCACAGAGTTAAATGGTGGCACAGCAGCATCTGCAGCTCCTAGCATGGAGTCCAGGGTCCCTGCCCTCTGTCATCTCCTGTATACCCTGTCCCTTTGCTGTTCTTGGAGTTGACCCTTTACTTTGGTTTGCCAGAGGTTAGGGCCCCTTGCCAGGGGTGCAGGGACAGTGGGGAAGGGGCACAGGCATGCCACTGTGTGGATCTAACCCGCTGTGCAAGGTCAAGGCAGCCCCAGGACATGGCACTCAGTGAGGAGTTGGGTTCATCTCAGGGGAACAGTGCAAATTCCAGGGCCATGGGTTCTCCGAGGACCATGGAGAGCCTGGGGAAAGAGTCAGCACCTCTGTCAGAGCTGAAGTCCCATTTCCTCTCAGCTTAATTTTGTCAGGAAGGTAGGGGAAGGAGGTCCTGCTAGCGCCCACACTGATGGGGCAGGTTCTGAAGGTGGGCACTGAGAGAGGTCCCTCTCTAAAGAGCCCCTCCCCAATCCATCATGCTCCCTGCCCTCCAGGCCTTGCCTCCCCCACAGCCCCATGGCTCTGGCTCCCTGCAGCCTGGCTCCTGGACTGTTGTGCCTCCCAGAGAAGCACATCCGAGTGGGGACCCAGACCTTCCTGGGTGTCTCAGCCCCGCCTGTCCCAGGGTCTCTGTGCTTCACAGGCAGTTGGGGACTCTAGGGAGCTGCCACCTGGAGCTCAGCCAGACCCCTGGGACATGTCCCCTGCCTCCCAGAGTCCATACCAACGAGAGACTTCCAGAAAGCATCCCCCTGCTCAGCTGAGCACTTTTTTTTCTTTTTTGAGACAGTTTCGCTCTTGTTGCCCAGGCTAGAGTGCAATGGTGCGATCTTGGCTCACTGCGACCTCTGCCTCCTGGGTTCAAGTGATTCTCCTGCCTCAGCATCCCAAGTAACTGGGATTACAGGCATGTGCCACCATACCCGGCTAATTTTGTACTTTTAGTAGAGACGGAGTTTCTCCATGTTGGTCAGGCTGGTCTCAAACTCCTGACATCAGGTGATCCACCTGCCTCAGCCTCCCAAAGTGCTGGGATTACAAGCGTGAGCCACCGTGCCCAGCCTTCAGCTGAGCATTTCTGCACAGGAAATATCAGTGTGACTTTGAAGGGTTTCCCCAGAGTAAAATTCTTTTCTTTTTTTTCTTTCCTTTTTTTTTTCTTTTAAGACGGAGTCTCGCTCTGTCACCCAGACTGGACTGCAGTGGCGCGATCTCTGCTCACTGCAAGCTCCGCCTCCTGGGTTCATGCCATTCTCCTGCCTCAGCCTCCTGAGTAGCTGGGACTACAGGCGCCCGCCACCACGCCTGGCTAATTTTTTGTATTTTTAGTAGAGACAGGGTTTCACCGTGTTAGCCAGGATGGTCTTGATCTCCTGATCTCATGATCCAACCACTTTGGCCTCCCAAAGTGCTGGGATTACAGGCATGAGCCTCCGCGCCTGGCCGTCCCAGAGTAAAATTCTATACCCTTTCTTAGAAACCTCATCAAAGCTTGGGCCTAACTACTTTTAGTTTTAAAATACGGAGTAAATAGCAATGGCTTTGGTGTCAGGAAACTTGGGTTCCCACGTCAGCTTTGTCCTTCACTATTGATCAAGTCACAGATCCCTCAAGATTCCTCCTTTCTTTTCATAAAAATTTCTATAAAGCTTAGCTTGAAAGTCTTTTCTTTTCTTTTCTTTTCTTTTCTTTTTTTTTTTTTTTTTTAGACAGAGTCTTACTCTGTTGCCCAGGCTGGAGTGCAGTGGCGTGATCTCGACTCACTACAACCTCCACCCTCTGGGTTCAAGCGATTCTCCTGCCTCAGCCTCCCGAGTAGCTGGGATTACAGGCACCTGCCACCGCATCTGACTCATTTTTGTATTTTTAATAGAGACAGGGTTTCACCATCTTGCCCAGGCTGGCCTTGAACTCCTGACCTCGTGATCCTCCCACCTCAGCCTCCCAAAGTGCTGGGATTACAGTTGTGAGCCATCGCTCCCAGCCAGCTTGAAAATCTTTGACCAGCTGGGTGCAGTGGCTCATACCTATAATCCCAGCACTTTGGGAGGCCAAGGCAGGAGGATCGCTTGAGCCAAGTAGTTCAGGACCAGCCTGGGCAACATAAGGAGATTCCATCTCCACAAAAAAAATTTTTTTAATTAGCAGGGCATGGTGATGTACACCTATAATCCCAGCTACTCAGGAGGCTGAGGTGGGGGGATCAGTTGAGCAGGGGAGGTTGAGGCTGCAGTGAACCATGATCATGCCATTGTACTCCAGCCTGGGTGACAGAGTGACTCTGTCTCAAAAAAAAAAAAAAAAAAAAATTACTATCCTTTGTCATTGTTGTTATTGTTGTTTTTGAGACAGGATCTTACTCTGCCACCCAGGCTGGAGTGCAGTATCATGGCTCACTACAGCCTAAACCTCCCAGGCTCATACGCTCCACCAGCCTCAGCCTCCTGAGTATGCACCACCACACCCAGTTAATTTTTAAATTTTTTTTTAGAGACAAAATCTCCCTTTGTTGCCCAGGCTGGTCTTGAACTTCTGGGCTCCAGTGATCCTCCTGCTTTGGCCTCCCAAAGTGCTGGGATTATAGGCATGAGCCACTGCACCTGGCCTACTATAATTTTTTTCTAATGACATCATGCTCCCCTTTTCCCAAAACTGAAGTTTTGTGTACAAATATGCTTTGGCCTAAAAATTCTGGTTCAGTTTTTTCTCTTAATTAGTGGTTCTTTGGTACTGTTCCTTTTATTGTAAACTGCCACAATTATTATTATTATTGGATCTGGCACAATAGAAATAACAACACCATTCTTACCTCAAAAGTAATAACATTCATCAATGACTTCTCATTTGGGCTCCAGTGACACTGTGAGAGGATCGGTGCTTTGACCCTGTATGTGAAAGTTATCATTTTTGCCGCTAATGACAATGTAGCCCTTCATGTGTGTCTTGTTAGTTTCCTTTTGATCGGTTCTTAGTAAAGATGGAGAAGTGCTCCCTGCTGCCACTTCTTAAATGACCAACGTCCAGGTTTGCTGTCCTGTCTTACTCATTTGATTTTATAGCTCTGCAGTTTCTATTGAAGTAGACACTCCTATGACAGGGGTAGATGTAAATGTGATACCTTTGGGAAGAGGCACTTAGTCCCCAAGGTCCTTGGAGGTGCTCCAGTACTCAAGGAGGAGGCCAAAGGTGCAGCCTCCAGAGCAGCTCTGACTGGGGTAAAAGGTGAGGAGGAGATGACCTGGAGTTAGTGGGGCTCTCAAATAGTGATGGACCCAAGTGAGTGGTTTCCTGATGCCCTAGGAATAGATGGAAATATCAAAAGGAACTGCTGTGAGCTTGAATTTAGCCTCGGCTGGGGAGGTAGACACCACTGTCAGCCAAGCTCCTTCCCTTGGCCAGCCTCGGCTGCCCCAGGTACAAAGTGAGACGGTGGCCTAGATGATTTCTGAGAAGAGTCCCCAGCTGTCACATTCTCTAGGCCCCTATACAGGGGACTGTGTTTGGGACCAGCCTGCTGGGGCTGCAGGGACCCTCCCTGTGCTTTGCAGGTGCTTGTCCCAGAGATGGCAACGAGGAGGCAACGCGTCCAACTCCTGCACCGTTCTCTCCCTGCTCGGAGCCCCCTGTGCCTTCATGGGCTCAATGGCCCCTGGCCATGTTGCTGAGTAAGTCCAGGAGGGAGAGTCCACTGGGGAAGGCCTGCCTGCATCGTGGGGGGAGAAGAAAGATGTGTCCACCCTGGGTGGGTGGGGGATTAGAAATGGGTTGTGTCTGGCAGAAATGCGGGGAGGGGGCACAGTGGAGCACCAGACTCTCAGCCCTGCCTTGGCGCGGCCTCTCTGTGGTTTGAGGGCTGATGCTGCCCCTGTGAAGCTTTCCTTGCCACAGCTTGTTTCCTGGACACTTCCTGGAGCCTGCTTCAGCCTCTTCCCTTCTCCTTCCTTGCTTCCTGCAGACTCTGCGGTGGATTTTCCTTTGCCTTATCTTAAGTCCCTTATCTTGGCCGTGCTTGAGGCAGAAGACAGTTAGGGACACACAGTACCCATCCTCCCTCAGGAATGGCCACCATCCACGGCCCCCAGGTCCAGGCCCGTAGTTTCTGTCCCAGCTGAGGGGCAGGGCTGGTGCTTATGTCCCTGTTGTTCACTGAAGCAGTGAGAGTACCCTGTTCAAGGACACCCTGAAACCACGTGCTAAAGCTGGGCTCAGAACCCACACCTTCCAGCTCCCCGGCTGTCAGGGCTATAGCCCTCAGTGGCTCATGCACGCCCTCCATGTTGGCTGCTGCAGGGACCTCAGAACCCTTTGACCCCTGGCGCTGCCGACTCAGCAAGCACTTATCAGGAGGTGAGGCCCACACTTTGCACACTGTGGGCACCGGGGCAGGCTGCCAGGTTGCTGGCCTGTGAAAGGCAGCCCTTTGAACCCTGGTTTGAAGGGGGCTGCTGGCAGAGTCCACCCACCTGAGCTACAGCCAAACTCCCTGCCTTGATGAACTGGCAGGAAGAGAATAGAGGGAGAGAATCTGCCCTGTGAGATGGGACAGGACGGCTCAGAGCCAAGGGCTGGTGACTCATTAAACCTCTTCAATAGCTCCTTTCCTCTGAGCTGGAGGCAGGACTGTGGCTCTGGCTTAGGGTGGTCGACTATCATTTACACAGCAATCATGCCGATGGGTGGGCTATTCAGAATTCTCCCCATGTCTTGACAAACATTTAGAGAGCACCTACCATGTCCCAGGCACTGGGGTGCAAACGTTATTTGGCAAACCAAACCATATTTCCAATGCTTTGGGAAAGCTACTATATTTAAGGGAGTTGTAAGTGAAGGGATGATGCCCTGACTTGGTATCTTCATGCAAATCTGTATTATCCAGCTTTGGTGTTGCTGAAAGCGGGCTCTGGCCAGGATGGTGGCTGCACTGCTGGGCATAATTGCCAGTTCTTGAGCACAGAACAGTGCATGTCCAGAGAGGGCTGGAAGGGCTGGGGCTGACCTCTTGTCCTTGCCCTGGGGCTCACTCTGCGTGGAGGGCACTCTGAGAGAGAGTCCTGGACCAGGCCCACACTGAATGGCATCAGGCACGGGGAGCCAGCTAATTGCCCAGGAGGGTTCACCTGACTGCAGGAGGACAGAGCAGTGAGCTGGCTCACCAAGGCAGCACCACTTCCAGGCTGGGCCTCCTGGAGGCAGGCAGAGAGTGAGAGGAATCACAGCATTAGGACTAGGAGGGACTCAGAGAGGACAGCACCATGGATGAGCTTGTGGAGGACAGCTGGGGGCAAAGTATTGCCTTGGAGATTAATTATTAATCCTGCTTGGGCATTGCAGGAAACCAGCCACGGTGCCCCCACCTGCTTGGTTCAAACAGGGTACAGGTTCTAGGGTCCTGTCTAGCTTTACGAACAGGAGCAAATATTTTCCAGCTTGAGTTGGACTGAAAAACAGTCAGGATTGGAGCATGCTTCAGCCAAGACCTAAAAGGATGGCCCTTAGTGTTTCTCTCTCTGAACTCCAGGCTCTGCACTCCTGCATCTCTTGCCCTGTTGCACTACCTGTGGCAAGAATATGATTCCTAGTTCTCTCCCAGCCCCTTTGCTTGCACCCCTGCCTTTCAGGGTCCCTAGTGGCCCTGCCAGCTACCCTCCAGTCCCCAAAACCCTTGTCGAACCGCACCCGCTTCGGGTTACTCCGCCCTGGCAGTTTTGTCCTGGATGACCTCCGCCGCTATTCTGTGGACCTACGCTACACGGTCTTTCAGACCACGGGCTCCGTCCCCATCGCCACGGTCATCATCAACGAGGCCAGTGGTAGCCGCACCATCCTATACTACGACAGGTTTGTACAACTGTCTGTGCCTTGCCAGCTGCTGCCGCCGTCACCAAAACTCCCAGAACAGGACTCTTCTTCTCTTAGAGGCTCGTGTGCTCCAGCACCCTCTCTCCACTCCTATTGGAGGTCAAGGCCACTTGCAGGCTCTAATCTGTGTCTCCTTACCCTTTTCCTGGCCCGGCCTCCACCCTAAGCTTCCTGGTGGCCGACTTCAGGCGGCGGGGTGTGGACGTGTCTCAGGTGGCCTGGCAGAGCAAGGGGGACACCCCCAGCTCCTGCTGCATCATCAACAACTCCAATGGCAACCGTACCATTGTGCTCCATGACACGTAAGGCCCCCTGGCCTCGCCCCGCTACAACCCCCCAATCAGCTGGCTCAATCAGTTCCCTTACTCGCCACCGTGCACATCCCAACTGCCCCCTCTGGGGCTTCTGTGTACCAGAAATTGCTCCCCTGCCAAAATGTCCAGTGATTTCCTAATTGCTTTTAATTAGGGGAAAAGTGAGGTGGGAAGGGATGGGCTTTGCTGTGCCTGGTGACTTGGCCTTGGTCAACACCACAGAAGGGCAGGCAGGCCTATATAAAATGTAATTTATGATGTGATTCCTCCATAATTATTAAATAGTTAATTGGCAGCTTGGGTGTGGGTGCGGGGAAACTGTTCTCAGGACAGAAGGGTGGGAGATGGGAGTCAACCCTTCTTAAGAAGGGCTGGGGGGGCCCACTGGGATTTCCAGGGTCAGCCCCAGAGTTGCCAGCCTGCAGCATGGCACCAAGGAGCTGGGGTTTGGGTGTGTAAAAGAGATGAGCCCCCCAAAGGTTTCGGCATGATGAAGCCAGGCCACACATGCCACACACCATTCACAGCCATTGCTGAAGGAGGGAAAAGGGAACCCTGCGTGGGTCAGCAGATTGGGGTCGTCTAACATGGTGCTGACCTGGGGGAAGGGGCTATCCTTCCCTTCTGGGTCCCAGGCCACTCAAGAGAGGCCCCATGGGCCTAGAACCTTATCCCTCGCAGACTCCCTCCTGCAGGATTTTAGAGGTTTAGTTTTCTGAGAACCTAGTATGTGCCAGGTACTGTTACAGCTGAGAGGGCCCAAGCCCAGCAGCCCTGAGGTTCAGGCTGTCCCTACTGCCCAGCCTGACTGCTGGACCTGGAGGAGGGGCAGCCATCCCTGGGCTCCATATGTGCAGTGAGTGAGTAGGCAGGTATATGTGCTACAGGTGACCTTCACACTGGGCAATCCTAGTCAAATGCTTGTTAAGCAACAATCTGTAGTAACCCTGATCAAGGACGCAACATAGCTATTTACAGGAGAGGAGCTCTGAGGAGAAATGTTTATTGCCCACTGGCCTCAGTCCAGGCACATTCACACACGTTACCTGCAACTACAGCAGCCTGCAGGGAGGCTGGGGGTTTCGGCCCCATTTATCAGTGAGGAAGCAGCCTCCAAAAGGGCCGGGTAGATCACACAGCTATAGTTAAGAGGAAGGACTCGGCTATAGAACGTGGAGTGGGGACATTGGCTGAGCTGAGGTCTCTGGCTCAGGAGCAGACCCCTATTGGGGATCTCCTTTCCTAAACCAGCCAAACACAAAGTCTTCCTCTAGTGCTAACTACTTTGACCTCAGGGATGCAACAGGGAGCTACTAAACTCAGGACAGGGGTGCCATAGGTAAACCCCAACGCTGGAGCGCCAGAAGTGAGGGGGACCAGGAAGCCCAGGCACAGGGTCATGGGCTTTATAGTTGCCCAGGGCTCTGCCAGTGGGAGCCACGTGCTGCTGCAAGGGATTCTGGGAAGTGTAGGCTTGGCACTCTTGGTGCATTCTGGGAGATGCAGTCTCCAAGGCACACAGACCTGGCCAGTTGACACGTATTGCTGTTCAGTTTACCCTGAGATAATTTAATCATAACCTCAAACTCAGGAAGGGGCACCCCAGCACACTGTAACAGTGACCACTCTGGAGCTGAGCCTGAGAATCCTGTGCTGTGGATCCAGCTTCCTGCCCTGCTGCTGGCAGTGAAGGCACAGGGTCCACAACTGCCAGTTAGAGATCCTGGCCCTGGCTGACGCCATCATGCTCCTTCTTCTCTGTCCTTTCCATTCTGTGACCTAGGAGCCTGCCAGATGTGTCTGCTACGGACTTTGAGAAGGTTGATCTGACCCAGTTCAAGTGGATCCACATTGAGGCAAGCCCTGCCTTACCTGTGTTTTGAGGGGCTCAACCTGCCAGCCTCCTCCACATGTTCTGCCTCCTTGGTTTCTTTGAACCATGAAGTACCTTAGAGATAAATGAATCCAACCCCCTCATTCCCTCTCCATCCTTCCTTATGTCTGCAGGTGAGGAAACTAAGGCCCAGAAAGATTAAGTGACTTACTCAAGGTCACACAGCAGAACATAGGCACAGCTGGCTCCAGGCAAAGTCCTGTGCTTTCTGTGCTACGGGCTGCCCCACCGCCTCCAACTCTGCCTCTGGCGGACGTCTGACTGCTTAGGGCCTGACCCATTACCTCTGGGGAAGCAGGAAGGACAGGGCCTAACTCAGCTCCCAAATAAAGAGAACTAGAGCCTTTACTCCAAGAGAGGTTTTGGAGTCTGGGTGGGAGGAAATCCTGAGAAGTCCTGAGTTCTAGCTCCATCATTTAACCTATGGTAGGTCTTTCAGTGTCTCTTTTATTCTTTAGTCTTCTCATCTGTGGAATGGAGTAGCGGGTTGATAGATCTTCAAGGTCCACGACAGCTCTGAATTTTGTAATTTAGGATGGGGTTCTAACCCAGCCTCCCCGAGGCCCTCTCCCTCCGCACCCAGAGTTTCAGCAGGGCAGGAAGAATGAGCCAGATTGACCAGGCAGTGCCCAGCAGTCCTGAGCTGCCCTGTCCTGCCCCAGGGCCGGAATGCATCGGAGCAGGTGAAGATGCTGCAGCGGATAGACGCGCACAACACCAGGCAGCCTCCAGAGCAGAAGATCCGGGTGTCCGTGGAAGTGGAGAAGCCACGAGAGGAGCTCTTTCAGCTGTTTGGCTACGGAGACGTGGTGGGTGCCCCATTCAGCCTCTCTTTGCCACTTCTGGCTAATTTGGTTCTTAAAGGGAGCCAGAGTCCTTTAATCCTGCCTACCACAATTGGAATAGTGGTTCCTGGTTTGGTGGCGTTGGAAGATGGGGGATGGGGGTTAAAGCAAAGAGGTAGACCCCTAGCCTTGGACTCCAGTGCAGGCCTCAGCAGTGACCAAGGAGTAGAATGTCTCCGCCCCAGGTGGGTGCATGGGTGTAAGAATACTCAGAGGGCTTGGGTAGGGCCTAGACAGCCACAGGGCAAGCCTGTGTGGAAGCAGCTCCTCTCTGGGGCTCCCCAGTCTTTTCCTCTGCAGAATGAGGACACACAACTGTTCTCTGAGGTTTCTTCCAACTCAGGGGTGTCTGGCAGGTTGTGGGGGCTGCTAGGGGTGAGGGGAGGGTGGGAAGGAGACTTACATGAGTCTCTTTTTGAAAAGGCTGGATGTAAATGGAATTTGGGAGATAAGTCCAGCATCATAGCAGAAGTTGGTTGGAGACCATCCAGCCAAGGTCCTCAACCTTGGCTGCACATTAAAAAAGATGAATGCAGGCCAGGTGCAGTGGCTCACACTTGTAATCCCAGTGCTTTGGGAAGCTGAGGTAGGAGGATTGCTTGATGCCAGGAGTCCAAGACCAGCCTGGGCAACATAGTGAGACCCCTGTCTCTATGAAAATAAAGAAATGAGCCAGGAGCAGTAGCTCATACCTGTAATCCCAGCACCTTGGGAGGCCAATGCAGGAGGATCACTTCAGCCCAGGAGTTCAAGATTGCAAGACCCTGTCTCTATACAAAAAAAAGAAAAAAAAAAATTCCTGGCAGGGTGGTGTGTACCTAGAGTCCCAGCTACTCAGGAGGCTGAGGCAGGAGGATTGCAGTGCCTGAGCCCGCACCATCTTGGTGTTGATTGGCATGGGTAGAGTTAAGGCTTCGGTGGTTTTTTTTGTTTTTACCAAAACTTCCTCTGGAGATTCTAAAGTGTAGGTAGGGTTGAGGGAGCCCCGTTGCTTTCTAGATGAAGAAACCATACCTACAGGACACAGTTGGAAAACCCAGCAAAACTGCTCCGGGGAGCCAGCACGGCGTGGTAGATTCCACCCCAAGGTGGCGCTCAAGGCTTTCTGTGGTTTTCAATCCACTAATCCGAGAACAAACGGACCAGGGCTTTTGTTTCACAATTTAGGTATTCTATTATATATAAGCATCAATAAAAATGTGTTTCTGGCCGGGTGCGGTGACTCACACCTGTAATCCCAGAAATTTGGAAGGCTGAGGCAGGAAGATGGTTTGGGGCCAGGAGTTCGAGACCAGCCTCGACAACGCAGGGAGACCCTGTCTTTACAAAAAATAAAGAAAAAAGGAAACCACGTTCCCGTGGGACAGTGAGATGCTGTTTGGATCTATGTGGACGTGTTAGGGGAGTCGTGTTGTAATGGGGGAACGCCAGGCTGCTGTTGGTGAGTGAAGAGTTAGAAGTGACCACCAGCTTCTCTTCCACTGCCCACAGGTGTTTGTCAGCAAAGATGTGGCCAAGCACTTGGGGTTCCAGTCAGCAGGGGAAGCCCTGAGGGGCTTGTATGGTCGTGTGAGGAAAGGGTGAGCCGGGGAAGCCAGGAAGGGGCTCTAGGGGGTACAGGATGAGCCTGGACTCCAGGGGTCCACCCTGGGGTTGGGGGCATGGCTGGGGGGATGGAGTGGGCTAACACCCAGCTGAGTGGAGCTGTCTTGCAGGGCTGTGCTTGTCTGTGCCTGGGCTGAGGAGGGCGCCGACGCCCTGGGCCCTGATGGCAAACTGATCCACTCGGATGCTTTCCCACCACCCCGCGTGGTGGATACCCTGGGGGCTGGAGACACCTTCAATGCCTCCGTCATCTTCAGCCTCTCCCAGGGTGAGTATGGCAGCAGGAGGGGAAAAGGACTGGGACCTGTCCCTGCCCCAAACACCTGGCTGACCTAGTTACTTGTCCCTCCTCCAGGGAGGAGCGTGCAGGAAGCACTGAGATTCGGATGCCAGGTGGCCGGCAAGAAGTGTGGCCAGCAGGGCTTTGATGGCATCGTGTCAGAGCCGGTGCGGTAGGAGGTGCCGGCTCCCCGCACACTATGGAGGCTGACATTGCGGCTGCATCGCCTTCTGCCCTCCATCCAGCCTGGCATCCAGGTTGCCCTGCTCAGGGGACAGATGCAGGCTGTGGGGAGGACTCTGCCTGTGTCCTGTGTTCCCCACACGTCTCTCCCTGCAGAGCCTCAGAGCGAATAAATCTTCCTCAGAGCCAGCTTCCCCTGGCAGCTTCTGTCCTCGATGTCTGAACTGCTCTGGCTGGGCATTCCTGAGGCTCTGACTCTCCAGTCCTCCCTCCTTGTGTCCATTCCCCAAATTAACCTCTCCACCCAGGCCCAGAGGAGGGGCTGCCTGGGCAATAGCAGCAAGAAGTGCCCCAGGCTTGCCACCAGCTCTGCCCTGGCTGGGGAGGACACTCAGTGGCCCATACCCAGCGAACCTGCCAAAGAACCAGAAGCCATGAGAGCTCTTTGGGGCCCTGTGTTGTGCAGACTCTATTCCCATAGCTCAGAAGCTGGGAGTCCACACGACTGAGCCAAACTGACAGGCCAGTGGGGGGCGAGGGGGTGGGGCGCCTCCTCTGCCCTGCCCACCAACCTGTGATTTGGTGGCGTCTTTGTTGTCCAAAAATATCTCCTCCCGCTGACTGCCCCAGAGCCTGAAAGTCTCACCCGTGGAGCCCACCTTGGAATTAAGGGGATGCCTCAGCCACAAATGTGACCCAAGATAGAGTGTTGTCCTCAGGGAGGTCGGATCTGGAACACATATTGGAATTGGGGCCAACTCCAATATAGAGTGGATAAGGCCTTATAATGTAAAGAGCATATAATGTAAAGGGCTTTAGAGTCAGACAGACCTGGATTCAAATCTGCCATTTAATTAGCTGCATGTCACCTTAGGGTACAGCGCTTAACACAATCCGCCTCAATTTCTTCATCTGTCAAATGGAGCCAATTCTGCCTGGCTACAGAATTATTGCGAGGATAAAATCATGTAATATATATAATGCCCAGCATGATGCCTGATGTGTACGAGGCTCTCAGAAAGTTTTAGTGATGATTAACATTACTGGGGGTGGGGGCAGATACAGGGTGATGGGGCCACCTGCCCTGAGCAGCAGGAGAGCATGGGGTGTCTGAACACCAGCTGAGGGGGAACCAGAGAGTGTTTGGGGCTCAGGGATAGACTGAGCTTCCCTCACTGGGTCCTCTGCAGCTGGCCATGGCTGGCACCATGCGGTCTGCTGCCGGAGCACCGTGAGGCCCAGAAACACTGGGAAGGCGGCATCCCTGTCCTTTTGGTGTCCCCAACCCCCGTTCCCCTAAGAGGGTCTGGGCAGGCTGGACGGGTAGAGAGGTGGCCCGGGGGGATGAATTCATTCAGTTCTTTATTGGCAATCTGCCCCTTAACTTAGGGTCTCCCTGAGTTGCACAGAAAGACCTGATACCTACTGGGACCAGACAGGGGGCACAGAGGTGGTCCTTGTCCCAGCATACATTCCCCTGCCCGCTTCAGGGCTTATGTTCTGAAACTGAGACATCGTGGGGTACCTGTATCTTCGAGATCTAGATCTCACCATTCTCCAGTTGAACAATGTGCACCTCAAACTCATTTGGGATGTTCTTAGACTCCAGTGTTTCCCCTGGAAGTTCCTTGGCCTCCTCTCCATTCTCCCTGGCCTCTGCCTGGCCCCCAGCTTCCCCTCCGGGCCCCGGAACATCTCTTTCAGCCTCTGCCTGGCCCCCAGGCTCTTGGACAGGATCCAAAGACTCCCTTCTGGCCTCTACCTGGCCCTTTGCTTCTTCTCTGGGCCCTGGGGCTTCCTGTGTTTCTTGTCTTAATGGGCTTTTAGCTAACAGGGACTGCCTCCCAACAGCTTGTGGCTCCTGAGGAGATGGAGCAAGGGGCTCTCCGGGCTCCACGTGACTGGGGGCCTCTCCCGGGAAGTTGATGAGCTCAGCAGGGGTCATGAGCCCATCCCCATTCAGGTCCTGGGTCTCGAGCACTTTGTCCACTATCAAGATCACCTGTGGAAGCAGAGTCACTGTGGGGTCTCCAGTGACAGGGATGTTCCCCAGGGGTCCTGACCCTCCCCAACCCACCCTTGCATCCCTGCCGTGTAAGCTCTGAGCCCTCCTTTTACAGAGGATTCACCAAAAGAGTTATGATGAGAAAGACCAAAACCCCAAAGCACTGGGTCTCCTTTATGGGGGATCTCCAACCAGCAGAGCTTACCGGGTTGGTGGTAGGAGAGTTGGCAGCTCCAGGGGCCAGAGCAGCTGTCAACATGGACAACAGCTCCAGGCCATCTAGCTGTCCACTCTGGTCATAGTCATGGAGGGCAAAGAGGTAGAGGAGAACTAGAGAAGAGAAGCTGGATTAGAAGAGGTGCCTGGGGAGGTGGAGAAGGCAGGAGTCAATGGGGCAGCCGAGGTCAGTCCCAGATCTGGCTGCCCAGAGCCTCCCGTCCCCGGCCCCATCAGCCCAGCCCCTCACCCTGCTCCCGGCTCAGATGCTCCGGCTGCACTTCTGTCCTTTCTAGTCCCTTTAGGTAGCTCTGCAGAAGTCTGTCAGAAAAGTGGAGAATCAGCCCGGGAGAGGTGAGTCTGCAGCCCCGGGCCTGGTCGTCTCCCTGAAAGCACCCCCAGCTCAGCCTACTCACCTGAGCTGCTCCCGGCCTGGCTGGAAGGGGTTGGGCAGGAGCTGATGCTGCATTTCAGAGTCTGGCCTGGAGGAGGAAGGGGAGGACCACCCTTGGAGAGAGCCTCCCTGAGGGCCCAGCCTGTCAACCTTCTGCCTTCCAATCTCCTGGCAGAGTTCTCTCCCCAGACCCAAAGGGAGTTGCCCCCAAAATTCCAAAAACCTTGTAGGGAGTAGGCTCTTCTGGTCTCCTTGGAACCAAATCCTTAACTCCCTCAGACTCTGTTTTTGCAGCTGGCTACCTTAGACTTTAAATGAAAACCCAAATAAAAACATCTGGTTAGGTAAAGGCAGATGAGGCCACACCTACTAGACACAAGTTAGAGATTCAAGAAAACAGCCCAGTGAGTGGCAGGACAACATGGGTCACGGCACCCCTCCCCTTCGATGCTGGGAGCCGAGGGGCAGGTCTCTAGTGGAGCCCGATGGCACTGCTCAGTTTTATATAGACCCAGTTTGCTCCATGACATAAAATTGACCTATACTTTTTCAAGGACAGGATATATCTGTTGGTTCTGCGGTTTTAAGCTGCTCAGGATCTCTTTGTCAGTCCTTCAAGCTCCAAATGTGCTCCTAATTCTGGACTGAGTTAACTGTTTGCCCAAGTCAATCCAGACCTGTGATGCCAGAGAGCTGGCAGGGGTTGCAGCGACTTTTGTCACGGCTACCAGCCCTTGTGGCTGTTCTGTGGCTGTTTCCCCTTCTACCCAGCATACCCATTGCACAGTATTTATAAATAAAACCTTCAGAAAGTATTCAGATAACATAGAAATGACATGCTAATGATCTCTACTTCTTTGGTGTTCCCACCATAAGGTCTTTTTTTGTTCTTTTTGAGATGGAGTCTCGCTCTGTCACCCCGGCTGAGTGCAGAGGCTTGATCTTGGCTCACTGCAACCTTCACCTCCCAGGTTCAAGCTATTCTCTTGCCTCAGCCTCCTCAGTAGCTGAGATTACAGACATGTACCACCATGCCCGGCTAATTTTTTTTTATTTCTGTAGAGATGGGGTTTCACCACGTTGGCCAGGCTGGTCTCAAACTCCTGACCTCAGGTGATCTGTCTGCCTTGGCCTCCCAAAGTGCTGGGATTACAGTTGTGAGCCACCACACCCGGCCCACCTTAAGGTCTTGATAACAAAACTGCAGGCCGGGCACGGTGGCTCATGCCTGTAATCCCAGCACTTTGGGAGGCCGAGGCAGGTGTATCACAAGGTCAGGAGTTCGAGATCAGCCTGGCCAATATAGTGAAACCCCGTCTCTACTAAAAATACAAAAATTAGCCCGGCATGGTGGTGGGCACCTGTAGTCCCAGCTACTTGGGAGGCTGAGGCAGAAGAATTGCTTGAACCCGGGAGGTGGAGGTCGTAGTGAGCTGAGATCATGCCACTGCACTCCAGCCTGGGCGACAGAGTGAGACTCAGTCTCAAAACAAAACAATAACAAACAAACAAACAACTGCAGCCCCCACTGCCCTGGTGCCATAGCTTCTTCCCTGTGCTGCATGACACACTGGAGCTGAGTTCCCTGATTCCAAATGGGTCCAGCAAGCATATACTGAATGCCCACTTTGTGGCACTCTGACAGGCACAAGACAGGAGGCTGGTGGTGGAGAGATACAGAGATCAGGGAACCTACACCCTAGTCTCCTGCCTCCCGGAGGGCCCACCACACCCTTGGATTCTCTAGAGACTCTCCCTCCTCCCAGCCCTGTTCTCATAACCCTGTTACCTTGTGACTCCATCCTTTGGGGCAGCCTGACCCGTGGGGAGCAGCAGCAGGATTACCACTCTCATCATCAAAGGTAACATCCTTCCTGGAACTGGAACAAGGAAGAGAATCAGGGGTTGGGGGAAAGGGGCATCTGCCACCGTGTCAGAGATGGGCTGAGTTAGACACAAGCGCCTTTTCTCCCTGCTTCCACCTGCGCCCCACAAGATAGGACTCCTGCTCAGGGAAAACTCACACACAGACAGCAGGGATCCCCCCATGGAACCGTGCTCAAAATAAATGTCACCCAGTTCTCATATATAAAGCACATAAAGGCAGGCCTGCTGTGGCGGAAGCAGAGCTGGGGGGCGCATCCCCACCCCACGGCCCATTCCCTTGCTCCCCACCAACTGCCGAGGTGCCCAGAAAAGTGCAGCGCAAGCATGTCTGAACTCCTTCAGCCCATTCATGTTACAGATGGAAAGGAGTGCAGAGAGTTTAAGAAAAAGGCCAGGTTAGAAATGCAGGGAGTCACAGAAAGACCAAGACTTAAACACAGGCAAAAAGATAAATGGACTGCTTGTGTTTATTAAAAACCCACTGAAGAACAAATCAAAAGAGGCACAGACTTCTTGAAATAGGTTGAAACTCAAGTACAAACTGAAAACACAATAAATCAGGG
This sequence comes from Papio anubis, assembly GCF_008728515.1. Classification (NCBI taxonomy): domain Eukaryota; kingdom Metazoa; phylum Chordata; class Mammalia; order Primates; family Cercopithecidae; genus Papio; species Papio anubis. Next base: position 26,783,184 of record NC_044989.1, read on the forward strand.
CCAGACCAATAGTGGCCCCAGGAACTGCTATTTGCTAAATGCAGTTAGGAAAATCAGACCCACTATAAAGGAAAAAACAAAAACTTCCCCTTAGACTGACATGGCTTAGGCCCATTGGCAAAATCAACCACTTGACTATATGAAAACAGTCAAGGATAGAATGGACCAATCAAACAGAGCCTAAAGCTTTCTGATGAATCCCAGGGTAGGTACAGGTAATGTGAGTTCCTGAGGAAGCAGAAGCCCACCAAAGCCAAGGCCCCAGACCCCAAGCCCATCTCTAGAAAGAAAAATTGTCAGACGCCTGACGGTCTAGCAACGGATCAGGAACATCCCCATCTGGCTGGCACTGGGTTTTCCTAGAGGACGGTTCATAGCTTTGGGCAGATTCTACAAGCATCCGATGACCCTAATAAGGTTCAGAACCACTGCCAGAGTGGACTTCCATTTCCTAAGACATGAGGGGTAGAGCAGGTGAGCACCTGGCTAATGGGAAGATAAACAAAAATTCTGCCTTTTTAAGCTAATTTAAGGGAAAACCAGTTAAACATGGAAGTCCACAAGAAGATGAAGCTACCTAGAGTCACAGAACCTGTCTTCCTTTTTCTTTTTCTTTCTTTCTTTCTTTTTTTTTTTGAGAAGGAGTCCTGCTCTGTCACCCAGGTTGGAGTGCAGTGGCGTGATCTTAGCTCACTGCAACCTCTGCCTCCCAGGTTCAAGAGATTCTCCTGCCTCAGCCTCCCGAGTAGCTGGGATTACAGGCACGTGCCACCACACCTGGCTAATGTTTGTATTTTTAGTAGAGATAGGGTTTCACCATGTTGGTCAGGCTGGTCCTGAACACCTGTCCTCAGGTGATCTGCCTGCCTGGGCTTCCCAAAGTGCTGGGATTACAGGTGTGAGGCACCGCACCTGGCCTGTCTTCATTTTTCTATGCATACAACTGGTCCCAACGGATAAAGTGAATATACATAATTTGTTGGGGTCTATACGCCCCAGTGACCAAAAAAAGATGCTGAAGCCACCGCTGCCCTAAAGGTGTTCACCAACATCAGCTGGCAACATAAATCCTAGGGTTTTAGTCGTTGTGCCTGGAAGAGAAAACAAGGTCCTGGGCCCGTTGAAGGTAGGCTATTGGAACTGAGATCTCTATAGCAACATGAAACCCTTAAAGGGACACAGCCCAGAAAAAGGACGGACTAGAAAACATTCAGACCTCCACTTCTGGCAGTGTGACAGTAAACATCCCAATGAAAGTAACCACTGAGCTGGATAAAAATAGAAAGTATCTTTTCAAAAGCACTGGGTTGGCAAGAAATCCTCAACAGTACAAATGTGCAGTGAAAACAGTAATCTAGGGGGAAAGTGAGCTTGACATCAGCTTTTGCCTTAGGAGTATCTGCCAAACCCGACCCAGGTGAACTTGAGCTGCCTGTCAGAGCACTTGTGCTGGAAAGGAGACCAGAGGTGAAGCCTGGGCCCACCTGATATGCAGAGACTAACAGGAGATTCCCTATGTAAAGCTGGGATTCCAAACAGCTATACTCTGAACATGAACAAAAAATAAATTTGTCATGAAGAAAGGCAGCAAAGAATTTTGCCTTTCTTGGTTTTGGTGCTGGGTGGAAGGGAGAAAAAAAAAAAAAACTCTCCCTGACAATCTATAACAAGCCTGATCTAATGTGGGTTTTTTGTTTTTGTTTTTTTGAGACGGAGTCTCACTCACTCTGTCTCCCAGGCTGGAGTGCTGTGGTGTGGTATCAGCTCACTGCAACCTCCACCTCCCGGGCTTAAGCGATTTTCCTGCCTCAGCCTCCTGAGTATCTGGGACTAAAGGCACCTGCCACCATGCCTGGCTAATTTTTTTGTATTTTTACTAGAGATGGGATTTCGCCATGTTGGGCAGGCTGGTCTCGAACTCCTGATCTCAGGTGATCCTCCCGCCTCAGTCTCCCAAAGTGCTGGGATTACAGGCATGAACCACTATGCCTGCCCTCTAATGTGGGTTTGAAGCCAGAATTATTAATGCTACCTGTATGGTTCAGAATATCTAAAGTAGGTAACGTATTTTGAAGTGCAACCTGGTTGATGGCACCCCCAGATGACTGAGAGAGGAAAACATCCATCTCTGGAGGAACTCAACTCTAATCCAGGCCTCAAAGAATTTCCATGGGTAAAGTTTCCAGGAATATGAACTCACAGCCAAAACGTTATAAACATACAAGGAAATAAGACACTGTGAGTAAGAGCCAGCAAAACAATAGCAGGGAAAAGTAGACTTGGAAAAACTGTGTTGGAATTGTTATTCACAGAATATACAGCAGATATAGTTCACACGTTTTTAGAAATTAAAGGGAAGCTTGAAACTATGAGGAAGAAATAAGAGAGTTTTCCAGCCAGCAACAGTGTGTTTAAAAAAAGAAAAGAGGCTGGGCGTGGTGGCTTACGCCTGTAATCCCCACACTTTAGGAGGCCAAGGCGGGTGGATCACGAGGTCAGGAGATCAAGACCATCCTGGCCAACACGGTGAAACCCCGTCTCTACTAAAAATACAAAAAATTGCCAGGCGTGGTGGTGGGCACCAGTTATCCCAGCTACTTGGGAGGCTGAGGCAGAAGAATCACTTGAACCTGGGAGGTAGAGGTTGCAGTGAGCCGAGATCACACCACTGCAATCCAGCCTGGGCCACAGAGCAAGACTCCATCTCAAAAAAAAAAAAAAAAAAAAAAGAGGCCAGGCGCGGTGGCTCAAGCCTATAATCCCAGCACTTTGGGAGGCCGAGACGGGCAGATCACAAGGTCAGGAGATCATGACCATCCTGGCTAACACGGTGAAACCCTGTCTCTACTAAAAAATACAAAAAACCTAGCCAGGCGAGGTGGCGGGAGCCTGTAGTCCCAGCTACTCGGGAGGCTGAGGCAGGAGAATGGTGTAAACCCAGGAAGCGGAGCTTGCAGTGAGCTGAGATCCGGCCACTGCACTCCAGCCTGGGCGACAGAGCGAGACTCCGTCTCAAAGAAAAAAAGAAAGAAAGAAGAGAGCATAAAAATGACCAAGTAGATTTGAAGAGGAAACAAATATAACTTTTAGAAATAAAAGATTGATTTTAAAAATGCAATGGGTGACCAGCCTGGCCAACATGGTGAAACCCTGTCTCTACTAAAAATACACAAGTTAGCTGGGCTTGGTGGCACGAGCCTGTAATCCCAGCTACTCAGGAGGCTGAGGCAGGAGAATCGCTTGAACCCAGGAGGCGGACGTTGCAGTGAGCCAAGATCGCCCCACTGTGCTCCAGCCTGAGTGACAGAGTCAGACTCTGTCTTAAAAAAATAAAATAAAATAAAAAATAAATAAAAATAAAAATGCAATGGGTGAGTTAAATTGATTAGACACAACTGATATGAGAGTTAATGAACTGGAAAATAGATCTGAATAAATTATCCAGAGTGCAGTTCATTGAGTCAAAGACATAGAAAATGTAAAACAGAGGTTAAGTGGCATGGAGGATGGAGGAGATAAGAGATACAACTGGAAAGAAGCAGTATTTGAAGAAACAATAGCTGACATTTTTCCAGTAGGTTGCAAAACACTGGACTATGCCAATCCAGGAAGCCCAACAATTTAATGCAGATTAAATAAACAGAAATTCTCACCTAGACCTATTGTTCAAAAACAGAACACTCAAGAAAAAACAAATTGTAAAAGCAGTCAGAAAGAAAAGACAAGTCATCTCATAGGAAAAGTAATTAGACTAATAGCTGATTTCTTGACATCAACAACGATGCCCAAATACAGTAATATAGTATTTTAATGTGTTCAGAGAGGGGAGAAAATTTATATTCTAGAATTCTATTCTCAGCAAAATTATCTTGCAGAATGAAGTGAAGCAAAATTATTTATTTATTTATTTAGAGACAGGGTCTCACTCTGTTGCCCAGGCTGGAACTCGTGGCAGGATCATAGCAATTCTCCCACCCCTGCCTCACAAGTAGCTGGGACGACATGAATGTGCCACCATGCTCAGCCTTTTTTTTTTCTTTTTGGTAGGACAGGGTCTCACTTTCTTGCCCAGGCTGGTCTTAGGTGTAAGCAATCCTCCTACCTTGTAAAAACAATTTTAGACAAATAACTTAGAGAATTTGCCACCAACATTCCTTCATTAAAGGAAATTCGGCTGGATATGGGTTCACACCTGTAATCCTAGCACTTTGGGAGGCTGAGATGGGAGGATCTCCTGAGTCCAGGAGTTCAAAACCAGCCTGGGCAATATAGTGAGACTCCATTTCTACAAAAAATAGGAAAAAATTAGCCAGGCATGGTGGCGTGTGCCTGTAGTCCCAGCTACTCAGGAAGCTGAGGTGGGAGGATTGCTTGAGCCCAGGAGATGAAGGCTGCAGTGAGCTGTGATCACACCACTGTCATCTAGCCTAGGCAACAGAGCAAGACCCTGTCTTAAAAAAAAAAAAAAAAAAAAGGTTTGAAATGCAAGAAAACACGTGGAGCAAAGAAATCAGAAAGTATGTGGCTAAATCTAAATAAACATAGACTGTTAAACAATGATAATTATGTTAATATACGAGGTAAAAAAGCTGGTCTGAACTACAATATTGGACAATGTCATGTAAAGCAAAGATGGTTGTTTGGGAAGAGAGTAGACATATTGATGAACTTTGTTAAATATGCATGTTAAGGCTGGGCACAGTGATTCACGCCTATAATTCCAGCACTCTGGGAGGCCGAGGTGGGTGGATCACCTGAAGCTGGGGGTTCAAGACCAGCCTGACCAACATGGAGAAACCCCGTCTCTACTAAAAATACAAAATTAGCCGGGCAAGGTGGTGCATGCCTGTAATCCCAGCTACTCGGGTGGCTGAGGCAGGATAATCGCCTGAACCCAGGAAGCAGAGGTTGCGGTGAGCCAAGATCGCACCATTGCACTCCAGCCTGGGCAACAGAACAAGACCCCGTCTCAAAAAAGAAAAGAAAAAAATTATGCATGTTAAAAGTTTAAGGATAACCACTAAAAAATCAGAACTGGAATGTATAGCCTCAAACCAGTAGAAAAAAAAGAATGGAATTTTAAAAAATGAAATCAAAGAAAGGCAGGAAAAGAGGAAAAAGAAGAAATAAAAGCAGGAAAAGAGGAAAAAGAAGAAATAAAAGCAGGAAAAGAGGAAAAGGAAGAAATAAAAAGTAAAGGCTGGGTGCATGGCTAATGTCTGTAATTGCAGCACTTTGGGAGGCCGAGGTGGGAGGATCACTTGGGTCCCAGGAGTTTGAGACCAGCCTGGGCAAATCAGTGACACCCTGAGTCTACAGAAAATAATTAAAAAAAAAAAAAATTAGCTGGGTGTGGTGGCATACATCTGTAGTCCCAGCTACTGGGGAGGCTGAGGTGGGAGGAACATTTGAACCCGGGAGATTGAGGCAGTAGTAAGCTGCGATTGTACCACTACACTCTGGCCTCGGTGACAGAGCCAGACTCTATCTCTAAAAAAATACACACACACACACACACACACGCACACAAAACCCAAAAACAAAAAAACCACTAGTAAGTAAGACTACACTTAAAGAAATTAAAATAAATGAAATAATAGCAGAAATTAAAAACAGAATAAAGAGGAGCACCAGAGTCAAACAAGGTTGTTTCTTTAAAAAGACTACTACAATAAAATACACATACACAAAGAAACAAATGAAAAGCCTAGTAAAATAGACAAGCCTTTGGCAATTTCAATTAGGAACAAAGACAGCCAGGTGTTGTGGTTCACACCTGTAATCCTAGCACTTCAGGAGGCTGAGGCAGAAGGATTGCTTGAGTCGAGAAGTTGGAGACCAGCTTGGGCAACATAGTGAGACCCCCATCTCTACAAAAAATTAATTTAAAAAAAGTAGCTGGGCTTGGTGGTGCATGCCTGTAGTCCTAGCTACTTGGGAAGCTGAGGTGAAGGATGACTTGAGCCAGGAGGTTGAGACTGCAGTGAGCTGTGATTGTGCTGCTGTACTCCAGCCTGGGTGACAGAGTGAGACCCCACTTCAGAAAAAAGTAAAAACAAACCAAAGACTAAAAAAAAAAAAAAATGAAAAAGCACAAACAATATCAAGAATGAAAATAGGGACATAAGAAACAGCAGAGATTTGAAAACTTAGAGGATATGGCCAATTTCCTAGAAAAACTTAATAGCAAAACTGATGCAAAAAGAAATAACAAGCTTTGATAGTGTTACAATCACTAAGGTAACTGAATCAGTGAGTATGAACCTTTACTGCTTCTGGAACTATAAACCTGAAATGTTTTTAGAGGGCAGTCTGGAAATGTGTATTAATTTCCTAAAACTCTGACCCAACAATATCGTCTTGGGGATTCCTGTAAGAATATAAATGGAAAAGAAATTACAAAGATATGTATAGCTGTGCTATTAATTTAGTGAAACAAATGTAAGCAACCTGAATGTCTAACATTTAGGCAATGGCTAAACAAACCATATTATGCTATAGAACCATTAAATATAATAAATCAACTCAGAAAGTTTAAAAGGAAAAAATGAGCAGATTTGAGTATATCAAAAGTTTAAACTTCTGTGTCATGAAAGATACCATAAATCAAGTTCGAGGAGACAAGTGACAGAGAACTGAAGGAATTGCAGCTAGTGTGTGGAGGCTTCCCAGGTCCCCAGAAGGGTGAGGTTCCACCACCTGGGCCTCAGCAGGGAGTAGAAGACAGAAATCTCCCTAGAAACCCCATGGGTACTGAATGGAGGTCTAGGAGCTGCAGAGATGAGCGCCTTGTTTCCAGGAAGGTTAGAGAGAAGGCCCTGCCTACAGGGTGCCTGAGAGGTGAGGAAGCAGCAGCTGAAGGGGGGTCTGGGTGAATGGGCAGAGAGCGGGCTGCCTCTCCTAGTTCTTTGTATCTAGAGTGCTGCTGGTTTGAAGAAGGGGGCTGAGGTCAGCTGAGGGTTCCAGTCTCTAAGGTGGAAGGAGGGGTGCCTAATGGCTGAGAGAGCCAGTTGGCCAGGAGAATGCCAGAAGGTCTGGCCCCCTGGCCTGGGTGCCACAGAGAATACCACAGAAGGCACTAGCAGCTGCCACATGACAAAGACCAGAGGGCAAGCATCCACAGGGAAGGCAAGTTAGATATAAGTTTATAGAATAAGGATAAATATTCGTTTCTTTAATATTTATTGAACACCTGCCATATGTGGGGCACTCTCTTATCACTAAGCTAATCGCTTAAGGTCGAATTACTTTTTCTTTTTCCCCCTAAAGCTTGCAAATATGTAAGTCAGAAAAGATACAAATGTTAAAACAAGCGAAACACAGAATTGGTGTGGAATAGGTGGTACGGCCCAAAGTTGGGGGGCATGGGCCCTGACCTCAGGCTGCCTGTGTTCAAATCAGGGCTCCACAGCCTACTAGCTGTGCGGCTTTTCTGTGCTTCAGGTTCTCCATCTGTAATGCGGGCTGAGGACAGCACCTCCGGCAGGGCTGCGGTGAGGGTTTAATGAATGAGACACTATGTGTAAAGTGCGGTGCCTGATCTACAATGAGGCCTTTTTCCTTCCAAGAGTTCATCTGCACGGCCCCAGTGGCTTCACACACCCCCTTCCCACCTGGCTCCTCTCAAATTGCTTTCTCCACCCCTTTTGCTTACTTCTAGGACCCATGCCAACAGGAGGCACTGGAGTAATTTAAACCCCTCAGAGCTGTCAAAACTCATCATCCAGGCTTCACATGATCTTACGCACTAGCAGGTGCCTTTTTTTTTTTTTGACGGAGTCTCGCTCCGTCACCAGGCTGGAGTGCAGTGGCATAATATCGGCTCACTGCAACCTCCGTCTCCCAGGTTCAACCAATTCTCCTGTCTCAGCCTCCCAAGTAGCTGGGACTACAGGTATATGCCACCACACCCAGCTAATTTTTGTATTTTTAGTAGGGACGGGGTTTCATCATGTTGGCCAGGATGGTTTCGATCTCCTGACCTCGTGATCCGCCTTCCTCGGCCTCCCAAAGTGCTGGGATTATTGGCATAAGCCACCACACCCGGCCGTCAGGTGCCTTTTAAAGGAGGATGTCTGTGAACTCCAAAGGATGACTCTGTGGGGAGCTGCCCAGGCCTCAAGGGGAAGCACCCCTCAGATCCACTCATCCTGTCACTCGCTACGCCACTTTAAAAATCTGTCTACACGGCCGGGCGCGCTGGCTCAAGCCTGTAATCCCAGCACTTTGGGAGGCCGAGACGGGCGGATCACGAGGTCAGGAGATCGAGACCATCTTGGCTAACACGGTGAAACCCCATCTCTACTAAAAAATACAAAAAAAACTAGCCGGGCGAGGTGGCGGGTGCCTGTAGTCCCAGCTACTCGGGAGGCTGAGGCAGGAGAATGGCATGAACCCGGGAGGCGGAGCTTGCAGTGAGCTGAGATCCGGCCACTGCACTCCAGCCTGGGTGACAGAGCAAGACTCCGTCTCAAAAAAAAAAAAAAAAAAAAAATCTGTCTACACATTCTTTGACATTCCTTTCCACAAAACTTGGAGTTTAACTCGCCTCCCCTTGTATATGATCTGGTCTTAGTGACTGGCTTCTAATGAGTTGCTGAAATGATGCTTACATGACTTCCAAGTCCGGGTAATAAGTGACCTAGCTTATGCCTGGTTGTGGTTCTCCCCCTCACTTGACACACAGACATGCACCTCTGGAACCTTGAGCCATCATGGAAGGAACCTGGCATCCCTGAAGCCACCCGACGGAAGAGACAGTGTGGAGAACCCACCTAGAAACGGAGATACCTGAGAAGCCTCCAGCTCAAATCTTCCCAGCCCAATAAGCAGACAGGGGAGAGAGCTAAGCTCCAGATTCTAACCCCAGCCTCTGAGCTGCCCCCGCCAACACTGAATGCAGTAGAAATGTGCTTGTCTCCACAGCCTGCACTCACGTGCAAAGTCCATGTCAACGTTATCTTTTTTTTTTTTTTGACAGGGTTTCACGATGTTGCCCAGGCTGATCGGAAACCCCCTGGCTCAAGCAATCCTCCTGCCTCAGCCTTCCAAAGTGCTGGGATTATATGCATGAGCTACCAGGCCAGGCCCATTATCCTTTTAAGCCACTACATTTTGAGGTGGTTTGTCAAACTGCCATAGTAATTGGAAGACCAACCATGTAAGGGCTGGCTTCATGGGTGTGCGTCCTGTGCAGTCACAAGGTCCCTGCTCTCAGAGGGGCCTTGTGCTTAGGCTAATGCTCTGTTGTCACTATCTTGAAACTCTCAATCATTTTTGCACCGAGCCCTGCAAATTATGCACCTGGTCCTGAGTCTTACCCCGTGAATGACTAGCACTCTCCTCTTCCTGGTCCTATGTACCCCTCATATATTTAACTCTTCAGTATTGTTTAATGGACAGAAAACAGAGCTTTGGAACCAGCCAGATCTACTTTTAAACCATGCTCCACCACTGACTGTCCTGTGACCTTGGGTAAATTAATTATTCTCACTAAACTTCGGTTACCTTATCTGCATATTGGAGATAATATTTACCTCACAGGGTTACAGTGAACATTAAATGGATAATGAATTACTTCTTGCACAAACTAATATAGAAGCCTTTTAATGTTATCCCTGTCTCTGGTATTTTCTCCACTTAAAGAACCCTCCATACCCACATCAGATAAATCTTCCTTTGCTAGAATTCCACTGCTCTAGAACCTTCAATGGCTCCCTATTTCTACTACAGTCCAGAATCTTCACCTGGGCATTCAAGGCCTTCTACAATCAGATATCAAGTTACTGTTGACTCATCTTCCAGTGCTGCATTAGGATAGCACTCTGCTTCAAACAAAGGAGTTATTGGAGTCTCCTAAAATACTTTCCACTTTCACTTTTTTCAGTGCTTTTGCCCAACCTGTTCCATCCTCAATCTGGAATGTTCTGGGCCCTCCTGACAACCTTAGCATTCGGCTGTAATCCACCTCAAAAATACAAGTGACTGGGCTGAGTACAGTGGCTCACGCCTGTAATCCCAGTATTTTGCAGGCCAAGGCAAAAGGATTGCTTGAAGCCAGGAGTTTGAGACCAGCCTGAGCAGCAAAATGAGACTCCATCTCTACAAAAAAAGAAAAAAATTGTTTTTTAATTATACAGCATGGTGGCTCATATCTATGGTCCCAGCTACTTGGGAGGCTGATGCAGGAGGATCACTTGAGCCCAGGAGTTCAAGGCTGCAGTGAGCTATAATTACGCCACTGCACTCCAGCCTGGATGACAGCAAGATGTCATTAAATAAAAAAAAAAAAGGCCGGGCGTGGTGGTTCACACCTGTAATCCCAGCACTTTAGGAGGCCAAGGTGAAAGGATTACCTGAAGTCAGGAGTTTGAGACCAGTCTGGCCAACGTGGTGAAACCCCATCTCTATTAAAAATACAAAAATTAGGCCAGGCGCGGTGGCTCAAGCCTGTAATCCCAGCACTTTGGGAGGCCGAGATGGGCGGATCACGAGGTCAGGAGATCGAGACCACCCTGGCTAACACGGTGAAACCCTGTCTCTACTAAAAAATACAAAAAACGGCCGGGCACGGTGGCTCAAGCCTGTAATCCCAGCACTTTGGGCGAGGCGGATGGATCGAGGTCAGGAGGTCGAGACCATCCCTGGCTATGCAATTGAAACCCGTCTCTACTAAAAAATACAAAAAACTAGCTGGGCGGGTGGCGGCGCCTGTAGTCCCAGCTACTCGGGAGGCTTCAGGCAGGAGAATGCGTAAACCAGGCCGGAGCTTGCAGTGAGCTGAGGGGTCGGTCCACTGCACTCCAGCCTAGGCGTGAGAGCCGAACTCCGTCTCAAAAAAAAAAAAAAAAAGAAATACAAAAGTAGCCAGGTACAGTGGCACGTGCCTGTAATCCCAACTACTTGGGAGGCTAGGAACACAGAAATTGCTTTGAACTCAGGAGGCAGAGGGTTGCAATGAGCCAAGATTTTTTTTTTTTGAAGGCAGTCTGCTCTGTGCCAAGGCACAGGTGCGACCAGCAGAATCTCAACTCGCTATAAACTCCAATCAACTGAACTTCAAAACTCTCGCCGACTAATTTTGTATTTTAGTAGAGTTTCTTTCACTAATGATATGGATGATCTCATCTGTTCCTCCCAAGCTCACTGGGAATTCTGAAACTTAATTGCCCAGGCTGGAGTGCAATGGCACGATCGGCTCATCTGGCCTCCACCTCCCCTGGGTTCCTTGGGAATTCTCTGCACTCCAGCCTCCTAGTGGCTGGTTACAGGCATGTACCACCACGCCCAGCTAATTTTTGTATTTTTAGTAGAGATGGGGTTTTGCCATGTTGGCCAGGCTGGTCTAGAACTCCTGACCTCAGGTGATCCACCCACCTCGGCCTCCCAAAGTGTTGGGATTACAGGCATGAGCCACCACGCCAGGCCTATTCTCTCTTTTTCTTTTTGAAATGGAGTCTCACGCTGTCACCCAGGCTGGAGTGCAATGGTGCAAAATCAACTCACTATAGTCTCCACTTCCCAGGCTCAAGCGATTCTCCTGCCTCAGCCTCCTAAGTAGCTGGGATTACAGGTGTGCACCACTACACCTGGCTAATTTTTGTATTTTTTAGTAGAGACAGGGTTTCACCACGTTGGTCAGGCTGTTCTCGAACCCCTGAGCTCAAGTGATCTACTCACCGTGGCCTCCCAAAATGCTGGGATTACAGGCATGAGCCACTGCACCTGGCCAGTGTTCTCTTAAGTAATGCTTCCAACTGTGACATTTTAGTACAAGTAACCCACCTCAATTGTTTAAGGAAAGGCTAAGGCACCTCATGTAATGTGTAATGAGGTTAGTGTGATGTGTTCACACTTAGACATTTCTAAACATTAATAAAAGCTTTTGTAAGTGAGAGAAATAAAAGTTATTGAACCACTGCCTGTCCAATAAAAATATCCCTAACCATTTTCTATAATGTGCATGAACATAATTACCCTAATAAACACATGAAAGCCACCATAACTGTTAACAGTTGCCATGTAATTTAATAAAGCTATGTCACACATGCGCATTCACACATTCACAATGACCCTCCGGGCCCAGAGTTCTTCAAGCCTTTGCACCAGTGCATGGGAGGAGAGCACGCCCTACAGGTTAGACCTCTGATCAAATCCTGCCTCTGATACTGCTCACTGTGGGACCTAAGCAGGTGTCTTAACCTCTCTGAGCCCTGGGATCTGCATATTAAAAATGACGATAACAGTATCTGTCTCCTAATGGTTTGAGGAGGCTGTAATGAGAAAACAGGGTAAGTGCCTGGCACCAAGCAGGTGCTGCTGGCGTATTTCAGAGCCTCTGGGCCATGGCAGGAGCCCTGCAGGGTTATCCTGGGTAACTTCCCATCCAGTGCAAAAATTTCTTCCACAGCAACCCTGTCAAATGGCCTCTGCTTGAATCATTCCAGGACAGGAACCTAGCACCTCACAGGCCGGCAGTTCCATCTCCTGTAGAGTCGAACTGTTGAGAAACTAAAATTTTGAGTGGAATCCTCTCCCTTAATTCTTAATTTATCCCTGTGGCGCCGTTGTGCCTCCCAGCACCCATCCCCCAAGAAAGGAGACAGCGACTACAGGACTAGGGGAGCCCACACCCGGGAGCTGGTTCCCTCGGCCACTTCCAAGGGGACGACAGCCTCGGGCCCTCCCTAGCGCTCCATTTCTTCCCCGCCGAAAGAGGGGGAAAGCTCCCGCCAGCTGCCCCTCCCCAGGACTGCTGGAACACGGAATGCGGGGCTGGGGGAAGCGCCTGGGGAACTGCGAAGCCCCAACATCACACCAAGGAGTCTCAGGTTCGCTCTCCAGTCCCTTCCTCCACCTGCCCTCAGGGGACACAGGGGCAAGGGCCACTGCTTCCTGCCGCGTCTCAGCCGCAGGGGATGCAGAGGGACTGCGCTCTCGGAATCTGGACCAGAGGCTGGAGGCCACCTCCCCCGCGCGGCCCTCGGTGGCTGGCGGTGATGGGCTCGGGTCTCCGGCGGCCGGGGCGGGGTCTCACCCACCTGCTGTGGCGCCGCGCCGCGCTGGGAGTCCAGCTCCGTGGGCGCTCCCGGCTGCTGCGCCGCCCGCGCCTCGCCTGCAGCCGCCAGCCTCCCCCGGGCCGCTCCACGTGGCCGCTCCACGTCGCCCTCCCGGCTGGAGCCGCCGCCCTGGCCGGGCAGAGTCCGGAGCCAGTGCCAGCCGCCGCCCCGCTCGCCGGACCCGGCCCTTCGCAGCTCCTCCAGCGCCCTCGCTGCGCTCGCGGCGGGAGGGGCTGCGCGCGCGCGTGTGCGTGTGAGTGCGCATGTGCGCGTGTGCGGTCCGCGTGTGCTCGTGAGTGTGCTCGTGTGCGTGTGCGCACACGCGTGTGACATTGTGAGCGTGCGTGTGTGCGCGTGTGAGCGTGTGTAAGGATGCACGTGTGTGAGCGTGTATGTGTGCGCGGATGTGTGCGTATGCCTGTGTGCACACATATGAGTACAGAGAGACCAAGAGACAGTGAGGCCAGTGTGCATCAGAAGTATGTTTAACTGTAGTCATGCTTTGGTTGCCACTTTCTCTGCCTGAGGGACCCAGACCTATGTGACAAAATGGAACCTAACACTATTAGCATGTGCAGTTGTGGCTGGCATGTGTGGCTCTGTGTATGAGGAATGTGTGACATGGTAGGGAGTATTTTGTGTGACTGTGCATCCGTGTGATAGTGTGGGCTTCAGGGGCCAAGCACGGTGGCTCACGCCTGTAATCCCAGAACTTTGGGAGGCCGAAGTGGCAGGATCAGGAGGTCAGGAAATCGAGACCATCCTGGTAAACACAGTGAAACCCCATCTCTACTAAAAACAAAAATTAGCTGGGTGTGGTGGCAGGCGCCTGTAGTCCCCGCTGCTCGGAAGGCTGAGGCAGGAGAACGGTGTGAACCCGGGAGGTGGAGCTTGCAGTGAGCCGAGATTGCGCCACTGCACTCCAGCCTGGGTGACAAAGACATAAATTTATTTATGTCTCAAAACATAAATAAATAAATAAAAAATAAATGATAGTGTGCGCTTCAGGGTATGGCCAACGTGTGACTGACTGCCCAGGGGTCTGGCAGTGCAGAGTGTTAGAGGCATATGTATTGGGGTGTCAGGGTGAACTCTTCCTGAGTTGTTTGTGACACTCTGTCACAGCGACACTGTCGTCACAGCGACACTGTCATCACAGCGACAAGCCCACTCTCATCCTGTCCTCCCAGTGATAAATACTGCTAGTCACTGCCTCTTTAGATCACGGATTCCGCTGATTTCAGCAACACCTCTCCTACCTCTGGTCATTTCAAAAAGGTCTCCATTTTCTTTAGCATCAGAGCTCCTCTGGGCCGTCTCCTCACTCTCCATCTGCTCATGTGCTCATTTGCTCACCTAGCTCCCATCACTGTTATGCATTGACTCGTGTCCTTCACAAAGTTATATGTTGAAGTCCTGACTTCCAATACCTCAGACTGTGATCTTATTTGGAAATAATGATGTAATTAATTAAGATGAGTTCATACTGGAGTAGGGTGGGCCCTTAATCAATATGACTGGTGTTCATATCAAAAGAGGAAATGTGGACACAGACACACATATAGGAAGAACATTGCTATGGCCTGAATATCCCCCCAAATTCATGTGCTGAAACTTAGTCATCATTGTGGTGATATTAAGAGGAGGAAGCTGGGCACAGTGGCTCGCACCTGTAATCCCAGTACTTTGGGAGGCTGAAGTGGGAGGATCTCTTGAGGCCAGGAGTTTTCAACCAGTCTGGGCAATATAGTGAGACCATGTCTCTACAGTAAATAAATAAATAAATAAATAAATATTAGGCATGGTGGTGCATGCCTGTAGCCCCATGCTATTTGGGAGGCTGAGGCAGGCAGATCCCTTGAGTCCAGGAATTTGAGGTTACAGTGAGCTGTGATCCTGCCACTGTACTCCAACATTGGTGACAGAGCAATAGCCTGCCTCTGAAAAAAAACAAAAAGAAGTAGGGCCTTTTGGGACATGATGAAACCATGAAGGCTCTCCCCTCGTGAACGGATTAATGACTTTATGAAAGAGGTTTCTGAGAGAGTTCAGCCCTCTTGCTCTCTTGCCTTTCTGTCCCTTCCATCACGTGAGGAAACCCAGATGCACCATCTCTGAGGCACAGACATTCACAGACACCGAACCTGCCAGTGCCTGGATCTTGGACTTCCCAGTCTCCAGAACTGTGAGGCATAAATTTCTGTTGTTTGTAAATGACTCAGTCTGTGGGGTTTTGTTATAGCAGCGCAAACACACTAAGATGTTTGTGAAGATGAAGACAGAGATCAGGGTGATGCTTCTACCAGTCAGGGAGTGCCAAAGATTTCCAGCAAAACACCAGAAGCCAGGGGAGAGGCACAGAATAGATTATTCCTCATGGCTCCCAGAACGAACCCACCCTACTGATATTTCAATCTTGACTTCTAGTCTCCAGAAGTGTGAGACAATAAATCTCTGTTGTTGAAGACAGTCCCCAACCTTTTTGGCACCAGGGACCAGTTTCAGAGAAGACAATCTTTTCTTTTTTTTGAGACAGAGTCTCACTCTGTCATCCCAGCTAGAGTGCAGTGGTGCTATCTCAGCTCACTGCAACCTCCAGCTCCCAGGTTCAAGTGATTCTCATGTCTCAGCCTCCCGAGTAGCTGGGATTACAGGTGTGCGCCACCACACCCAGCTAATTTTTATTTTTAATTTTTTTGTATTTTTTTTAGTAGGGACGAGGTTTCACCATGTTGGCCAGGCTGGTCTCGAACTCCTGACCTCAGGTAATTTGCCTGCCTTGACCTCTCAAAGCATTGGGCATTACAGGCGTGAGCCACGGTGCCCAGCCTCAGAGAAGACAATCTTTCCACATATCAGAAGGGTTGGGGGTGAGGGGGATGGTTTTGAGATGAAACTTCCACCTCAGATCATCAGGCATTAGATTTTAATAAGGAGCACGCAACCTAGATCCTTCCTGTGTGCAGTTCACAATAGGGTTTGCACTCCTATGAGAATCTAATTCCACCACTGATCTCAGGCGGTAATGCTTGCTCACCCTGCTCGCCTACTGCTATGCTACCTGCTTCCTAACAGGCCATGGACCAGTACCAATTTGCAGCCCAGGGGGTTGGGGACCCCTGGTTTAAGACACCCAGTTTGTAGTGCTTTCTTAGAGCAAACTGCCAACTAATATACCACCTAAATGCCGATGATTACCAATTCTCCAACTCCAATCTCTAAGCCCCAGGCCACTTCAGGCATTGAATATCCTACAAATTTGTGCCTGAGTCTTAATTTACAAAGGTGGCTGAGTGAGGACATGAAGAGGTCACTGCCATTGAAAGAAAAGCTTAATGTTATTCACAGTTCCCCTAGAAACAAAAGGCACAGTCACAGGGGGAAGTGCCAGTGTCACACAGGAGGCAGAAAGGAGCGAGGGGAAGGTACAGGCCTTTACTGGGGTGTACTTCTCCCAGTAAGGCGGAGAAGTGGTTTGGGGCTGCCTAGTTTGAATAATCCCAGAGCACTCTGGGGCACAGGGACTGGTACTAGTTACCTGGTCCTGGGTTGATTTAAGGCAGGGGAGATACTGGCTTGGAATGTGAAAGTTAGAGAAAGGAAGTGACTCAGAGTATGAGCTCTGGATTGCAGGGAGATGTAAATAACCCTGGACATTAGGTTGGCCCTGTGATTTATGGATGCCAAAGAGACAAATACAGAACCTAAGGAAACGCAGTTAAAACACTCACCAGCACCCCATCCTCTACATGTCTGTGTCTAAATGCATCATCTTCCTCTTCAAATCTTCCTCTCCTCTGTTTCCCTATCCCAGGGATGGGCACTTTATGTCTGTGCAGTCGGAAACCTGGGGGCCATCCGTGTTCCTCCTTCTTCCCCTGCCTCCAGTCTACCACCAGGTTCTATCAATTGTGCCTCTGATCTTGAAGCTCGTCACTCCTCTCCTGGGTATACTCCAGTCCGGGCATCTTTTGAGCCTGGTGTTCTGTTAGCAGCCTCCCAGTGGCCTCTTTGCTTTTACTTTCCTCCTCCTCCAATCTATTCTCCCAGCAACTGAATGATTCTCCTAAAACATAACTCATGTCACTCTTCCCTTCTTAAAACCCTAGGATGGCTTTCCTCTGACCTAGGATAAACTGCAGCAATTATGTGGTCCTTGACCACCCACATGTTCCAGCCACACCAAATTTCTTTCTGTTCCCTTAAGACATCCTTCACCTCCAGGCTTTTGCCCATGCTGCCCCATCTGCTAGAACACCCTCCCATGAAGTCCGGGCACCCCCGCAGTGCTCCCATGACAACTGGTACTTCCTTTGTGTGGACTCTGTTAAGCCCTGATGACTTGTGAACCTCCTATAAGCTTTACGGTATACTGATACCTAGGCTCCTCTCCAGACCAAGTGTATCGGGGGTAGGGCCTGGGCACTGGCAGTTTTAAAAATCGTAGATGATTCCGATCTGCAGTCAAGGTTGAAAGTCATTACTCTTAGTAGACGACCCCCCATATTTCAATGAAGACAGGGACAGTAACATGGAGTGGGGGTCTGCATCAAGTGCCTGGTAGAGAGCGGGTGGTGAGCAAATTATCTACTGTTCGAGGACTGTGTGGCAGGGACTGTATGAGACAACACAGAGTGACACTGCAGGAAGCTGCATGTGTGTGCAATGCCAACACTGAGCATCTGAAAGCTGTGTGACAGTGTGGGGTGTCACAGTCGGACAGTGACTGGTGAGGGTCACTGTGAATGACTGTAGTCTGTGACACAGCAGAACGTCACCGTGGGAGTAGCTGTGTCCTGTGTGTGACTGACTGCGAGTGCCTGAGGGGCTCTGGCCAGGCTGCTGGACTCAGGGCGTCGCCGGGGAAGAGTCTGAGGGAGCTGGAGATGCCGCGCACCAAGATGGCAGCTGGGGGAGGCCGCTTGTCCCGGGCTCCAGAGCCAGGAACCGCGGAGGGGAAGCAGAAGGTGGGGGAGGGCGGGAGGCCATTCGCAGGTCGCTCGAGTTACTTCCGCGCGGGACACTAGGCGCAGCCGCCCAGCCCAGCGACCAACTAGCACCGCCTCTCGCCGCCTAGCCGCCGGCACCTGCGGTGGGCGGGGCGGGCAGCGCGAACGGCCGGCAGCGGGGACAGGACCTGCACAGGCTGCCTATGGCAGGCGGCCGGCGAGCCGGGGCCAGCCAGGAGCCTGAGGGTCGGAAGCCCCCAACACAAGATGCTGAACTCCTTCCTGAGCCGCCAGAATGGCACCTGGGCAAACACCTTTTCTCTGCCCTTGGCTCTTGCCGTTGCCCTCTACTTGGGCTACTACTGGGCATGTGTCCTTCAGGTGGGTGCGGGTCCAGTGCTCTGGCCGGCGGGTTTGGGTGTAGGGGCAGCTTCCAGACACGGGCTTGAGCCCTTGGTGGGAGCTGGAATGGTTGGGCTTCCCCACAGACTAAATTTGCTCCCACCGAATGGAGACTTGGCTCTGCCTCCCTAGTGCCTCTGCATCCCATGTGCTCCCCGTGCCACCTGGGCCTTTTGGGCACCGGAGGGTGCTGCTCTCTATGATGTGGACAAGCATTTGGGAAAAGTGGGTTGGAAGGCATCCTGAGGTGTCAGAGATGTGCACACTTTGCGTTCCTTTTTAGGTGGTTTAGCTGAGTCTTTCAGCTGCACTGAAGGAAGGAACCAGAGGTCTGTGGGGTCATGGCTAACTCCCACCACCACCCACCCCCCAAATAGCTTAGTAGGGCCTCCCTTCCCTTAAGGGCTGGCTGAGGCCAGAAACTGGCCTAGCCCAGAACTGATGGATGACCCTAACTGTCCTTGCTCATTCAGCCCTGTTTTATGTTCCAGGCTCTCCATATAGTGTGATAAGAAAGTTTGAAGAGGTTGATTTTGATGAATTTGGAGATTTTTCTCACTGAAATTTAGATAAATACATAATTTACATATCCAGGAAAAGCCAAATATTTTCATCTTCATTAAACTCTGTTCTAGGTAGCTGAGTCTAACAAGACACCTACTGGTTTGAGTCCTTTAAAAAGGTCTACAGGAGCCTTTAGTGTTACCGAGACTTTTCCATATTTTCAGAGCTTTCTACATTAGCATTTATTGTTTACTAAATGTCTTCCTTAGGGCCGGGCACGGTGGCTCACGCCTGTAATCCCAACACTTTGGGAAGCAGAGGTGTGAGGATCGCCTGAGATCGGGAGTTCGAGACCAGCCTGACCAACATGAAGAAACCCCGTCTCTACTAAAAATACAAAAATTAGCCGGGCATGGTGGCACATGCCTATAATCCCAGCTACTCGGAAGCCTGAGGTAGGAGAATCGCTTGAACCCAGGAGGCAGAGGTTGTGGTGAGCTGAGATGACACCACTGCACTCCAGCCTGGGTGTCAGAGCAAAACTCCGTATCAAGGGAAAAAAAAAAAATGGATAGCAACTCAAAATCTTGGCAATTAGGAGGCAATACACAACAGTGACTAGGCAGTGCAGGCTCTAGAGTCAGAGAGACCTGGGTTTGAATCTCCTGCTCTGCCACTAACTAGTTCGGGCATGCTTCTGACCTTTGACAAGTTATTCAGCATTCAAATACAACCTATTTCATGAAACCATTGTGAAAATCACAAGACAAAATTTGTGTGAAGTGCTTAGCACAATGCCTGGAGCTTAATGAGCACTCAACAAATCTTACCTACAAGTACTGGTGGTAATGTCATAGTTAGTAATTTTGTTTTGCTTGCTGTGTAACTGGACAAACCACTTAACATCTGTCAGTCATAACTTCTTCACTTATAAAATATCTCATAAGCTTGGGCTTAGTCCAGTGCCTGCACACGACTGACAGCTGTCATAATTCCAGGGCTTAAGGACTAGGGTTGAAAGTCACATCTCCCAACAGTTGCACTATCAACTTGGCCTCTCTGCCATTTGCCCATGTAGAGTATGGGGACTATACTGGAGATAGAAACCTGGTCTTCATGTTCCTTAGGACTCATTGCAGATATGCAGTTTCTATTCTTGAACCTATGGCATACTCCTCCTTCACATGCCTTCTACGTGGCTAGGCTCTCTCATTCACTTGAGGTCTGTCCAGAATACAGCAGAGAAGCTGAAAGTCAGGGCTCAGTGCCCACTGACCTCATCTGTCCCTGTTATTTCATCCTTGTCACCTTCCCCCTGGCTGGCACGAAGCAAGAAAAACATCGATTCACATTAGGGCTGTTCTTCCTTTAAAGCACAATCTAACAGCAGGGGCCCCACAAGTAAGAGAAGATAAGGTCCCTGGTAGAAAGAAGCCCCTTAGGCCAGGCGCGGTGGCTCACACCTGTAATCTCACCACTTTGGGAGGCCAAGGCGGGCGGATCAAGAGGTCAGGAGATTGAGACCATCCTGGCTAACACGGTGAAACCCCGTCTCTACTAAAAATACAAAAAATTAGGCCGGCCTGGGTGGGCGCCTGTAGTCCCAGCTACTCGGGAGGCTGAGGCAGTAGAATGGCATGAACCCAGGAGGTGGAGCTTGCAGTGAGCCAAGATCGCGCCACTGCACTCCAGCCTGGGTGACAGAGAGAGATTCTGTCTCAAAAAAAAAGGCAGTGTTTTGCTCTGTCATCAGACTGGAGTGCAGAGGTGATTCTCCTGCCTCAGCCTCCTGAGTAGCTGAGACTATAAGCATGCACCACCATGCCTGGCTAATTTTTGTATTTTTAGTAGAATCAGGGTCTCACTATGTTGGCCAGGATGGTCTCCATCTCTTGACCTCATGATCCACCCGCCTCAGCCTCCCAAAGTGCTGGGATTACAGGCACGAGCCACTGCGCCCAGTCAGCTTCATTTTCAACTGCAAAGTAAAGGTTGAAGATTGAATGGTGCTGCATTTCTTCAGCCCCTGACCAGAACCTCGACTTTTTCTGCAGGGGATCAGCTGGGCACTTATTTATTGACAGGGTCTCACTGTCGCCCAGGCTAGCGAACCGTGGTGCTATCATAGCTCACTGCAGCCTTGAACTCCTGGGCTCAAGCGATCCTCCCACCTCAGCCTCCCAAGTGGCTGGGACCACAGGTGCACACCACTGAACCTGGCTATTTACATTACCTGCTGTCTCCAAAATGGGTTTGGGGCATGGATAGGCTGAGCGGGAAAGTCAGCACTCAGTCAACTCAGCAGCTCCCAGTTCAGGGTCAATTCTGGACAGTGACACTCCAAGACTGGGTTTTTAGGGGCTCTAGCTGGAGTATATTATCAGAGATTTGGCCATTCAACTGAGCTGTGCTGAGTATCTCACGTGCAGACAAAGCAGGGTCCTCCCGGCTGTCCTCTGGAGAGGGGCCCTCTCACCCTCTGGTGTTGGGTGCCTCATTAGCTTGGTGCAAAAGTCAGGGAAGTGGGGCAGACTGTTGTGTGATTACAGAGGCCTCGGCTGGTGGCTGGGCCAGTTTCTGGCCTTCCTGGAGCAACACTGTTCCATCACCACGGAGACTTTCTACCCAACGCTGTGGTGTTTTGAGGGGCGACTACAAAGCATCTTCCAAGTCTTCCTGCAGTCTCAGCCCCTAGTCTTTTATCAGAGGTAAGAAGGGACAGAACACGGTGAACGTGAAACCCCAGGTATCTAGGGAAAATCTATTTACCACTTTTAAAATGTAGGTAATCTGTCTCATCTACATCCCTGTGTTGAGGGTACAATGAGAGTGGATGTTATATGGAAGGGCTATATAATTGCATGGCCATCAGGTCATGATCTTTTATGTCCCCACCCCACATTGTCAAGCCTTACTGTTTTACATGAAAAACACCCTCAGAGGATGCTGATGGGAAGTTATGAGACTTGTTTATGGGTGGGGCACAGGACAAAGCTTTTGAATTACATTGTTATCTTTGTGTGCCTCTTCCTCCAAAACCAGTGACATCCTCCAAACACCAGATGGAGGCCAGCTCCTGCTAGACTGGGCCAAGCAGCCTGACAGCAGCCAAGACCCTGATCCTACTACCCAGCCCATTGTGCTGCTGCTTCCTGGCATCACCGGAGTAGCCAGGAGACATACATCTTGCACCTAGTTAACCAAGCTCTGAGGGATGGCTACCAGTAAGGACGGGTGCAGCCCCGGAGTGGGGTGGCATCTGAGAACGTGTACTAGGGAGAAATCAATCTGGACACTGATAGATATGAAGAATGCTACACGAAGGGAATCTTTGGACAGGGGTCTTTCTGAAGACTACTGAAAGGGAAGAGGGGCTAAGAAGAATCTAGCTAAGATGTACCTGTGTGCCACAGGGCTGTCGTGTTTAACAACCGGGGCTGCCGTGGGGAGGAACTGCGGGTGAGTAGCGGCCTTCCTCATAGTAGCCCTTCACCCACTCCCTTTAGAGATCCTTGGCGCTGGGGCTCTACCTCCTACCTCTCCTTCCTCAATTTCCCCTCCACCTTCTGACCACGGTCTCCCTCCCTACCTAATGATCTGATTTGCCCTCAGACCCACAGGGCTTTTTGTGCCAGCAATACTGAAGATCTACAGACAGTCGTGAACCACATAAAGCACCGCTATCCCCAAGCTCCACTGCTAGCCGTGGGCATCTCTTTTGGAGGGTAAAGATTGCCTAGGCTTAACCCAGAGGCCCAGTCTTCCTTTCCTCCTCCATGTCCCCTCCCTCTGTCCCAACTCACATTAATGCAAACCCTTCTTTCATGGTCCCTTGTCCAATTCTACAGGATACTGGTGCTGAATCACCTGGCACAGGCCGGGCAGGCTGCAGGGCTGGTGGCAGCACTGACTCTGTCTGCATGCTGGGATTCCTTTGAGACCACCCGCTCCCTGGAAACCCCGCTCAACTCACTGCTCTTCAATCGGCCCCTCACTGCTGCGCTCTGCCAGCTTGTGCAACGGTAGGGTCGTGGCAAGTGGGAGGAGGCAGTAGAGTAGGATGGCAGACACTCCAAGCTCTCCTAGTGCTCGGTCAGTTCTCTCTGGGCTTCTTCACACATGAGATAGTAAGACAGGGCCTGGGGGCGGGGGGTCAGGTCCAGGTGTCAAGCCAAACTCTTGTGTACTCTTGTAGAAACAGAAAGGTGATTGAAAAGGTGGTGGACATAGACTTTGTGCTACAGGTATAATCTTCAGCCATGCCCCTGGGCCCCCCCAAATGAGTCTTCCACTATCTTCCCATTCTTTATCATCTTAGCCTATCCTACGGTAACACCTGCAGGCCCGCACAATCCGCCAGTTTGATGAGCGCTACACATCTGTGGCCTTTGGATATCAAGACTGTGTTACCTACTACAAAGCAGCAAGCCCTAGAACCAAGGTAGATGCCATCCAGATCCCTGTGCTCTGTCTCAATGCAGCAGATGACCCCTTCTCCCCCGTCGGTGGTGAGTACTCTGAATCGGGACACTTTGGCCCCAAGGAAAATGGGCCATGAGGGACGCGACAGACAGCCTGGGCTCCCAGTAAAGGCCGTTTCTGACCCCTGACCCTCTCCTAGCCCTTCCCATACAGGCCGCCCAACATTCCCCCTACGTTGCGCTGCTCATCACAGCCGGGGTGGCCATGTCGGCTTCCCGGAAGGGCTGCTCCCATGGCAGCACTGCTACATGAGCCGCCTCTTGCATCAGTACGCCAGAGCCATCTTCCAGCCCCCAGAGGGGCTGCCTGACCTCTGGGCTCTCTCGCCTTCTGAGGACAGAAATAGCTGACAAGAGTACCATTGGGGGTCTCAGTTCACTCTTTCCTTGTTTATTAAATATCAACTTTTCCTGCCTAGTGGGCTGAGGTTCATTTTCCCTTTCCTCAAGGTTAGACTATCTAGGAACTTACTGCATCTTTAGGCCGGCTGGCTTAGTGCTACCCATCTGAACCCCCAGATTACTACCCAAGTCGTCTTTTTGCCCCAGCAGCAAGTACCAGGCCAGTCCCTTCCCCAGCAAATGCCAGGGGCTTCAATGTGAAGGGGAACTGGCCCCAAGGCTGTGAGGGGAGGAGGAGAAACTGTTTCTGCAGGAAGGACAGCAGTGCCTCCAGGCTCTTGGGCATCTTCACATGTTTCTAGAGAAAGGACAAGCTCAACTCTCGAGCCTCTAGTAGGCAGAAGGAAAGAGGCAGGGAGTATGGCTTGGGCTTCAGACACCACTGTTCTGGATGGATCCACAGATGATGAAGGCAGGGTTCCTGGGGCCCAGAGTCAGGCAGGGCCATAACCAAGCCTTTTCACTAGAAGGGAAGGCAGTGCCCATTCATCTTATCAGAGGCAGCCTCAGCTGTGGACCCGAATGGAGTGAGCAAAGGGAGTCCAGGCCTCCACTCTGCTCTAGAGATGGCAGTGTCCAGGCTCCTGATTCCCAGGAAGCAGGGAAGCTAAAGAAAACCTGGAAAGGCACTCTGGAGCAGCAGGATGGTCACAACAATAAGCCCGACACACAGCAGAAGCAGGAGCCACACAGGAACACTCCCTGCAGGAGGGAAAGGGAGAGGTCAGCAGGCAAAGGGG
Source organism: Papio anubis (assembly GCF_008728515.1). Taxonomy (NCBI): domain Eukaryota; kingdom Metazoa; phylum Chordata; class Mammalia; order Primates; family Cercopithecidae; genus Papio; species Papio anubis. Next base: position 26,807,720 of record NC_044989.1, read on the forward strand.
CTTCCCAGCCTGAAAACCAGAACCCTTCAAAGGGGGAGTGGCACCAACAAGAGCCTAGCCCCCGGGGGGCATGTTTCTGGTCCAGTTAAAGGTGGAGTGGTGCCTGCCTGCCCCACCCAATGACTCACGCCGTGAGGGCAACAGATGCAGCTGGCAACGACTGTCCACAGCCACAGAGAACAGGGCAGTTTCATGGGACCCAAGGAGCTCTGGACCTCGACCCTTCTCAGGTAGAAAGGCCACATCCGTCACCACAATGCCATGGGCCTCCCTCACGTAGTAGAGGCACTGCGGGTAGAAGGAAAACGAGTGAGGAAAGGCCTAGCTGGGAACTGTCTTTCTGGAAAGCATGCTCCCCACCCCCAGGTTTTCCCTCTATAGAACGGGCCAGACTCCTTCCTGCACACTCAGGGTAGACACAGGCCTACAGTCCACCGACAGGGCCATGCCAACCTCCACCCATTACCTGGAGAGAGAAAGCTATGTAGATGGCAACAGAGCCAGTGACCGTGCCCAGGCCTAGGAAGGTGCCAGACTCACTGCAACAAACAATAAAGTGCTCGTTGTCCTGGAGGCTTGTGCAGCAACCCTCATACCCCAATCCCGGTCTGCGGGGACCCAGGCAGGACTCCTTTCCAAGCTCCCTCAGGGACCCCCACCTAGCCAAGGCAGCAATGTCTCATACCTGACATTGAGGCAGGAGATGACTTCATGGCCACAGGACTTGGTCCGAAGGGGCAAGAAGTTGGAGCCATCCCAGGCTGTGAGGTAGCAGGGAGGGGGCTGGCGCAGGCGCTTGTGGGGAATTTGTACTGTGAAGAGTCGCAGCCCAGCAGGCTGGTCTGGAACCTGCCCAAACCTGGGGGCCGGATGAGGAGCTATTCAGCTCCTGGGGCCTGCCCAACCCTCCTCAGAGGTTTGTGCACCACCTGCACCCTGGTCAGACCTGAGGTAAAACTCAACAAGTTCCTCCCCAGCTCTCCCACCCCAGTCTTTTCCCTCTCCCCCACCACAGCTGGGCTATGCCTCTTTCAGCCACCCCGCAAAGTCTTCACACCTGCAGGCCTGATAACGGTAAGGTGTGCTGGAAAAGGTGGGTCCATTCTCTTGCCAGTGCAGCTGTGTCACCAGCTGATTCTTCTGCCACACAGAGGCCTTAAGGTCCCGGCCCACGGTTACCAACTAGTCAGGAATAAAGATTCCAAGGATGGACAGTTAGGGGATCCACTCACTGGGCAAGCAGCATAAGCACCTCCTCTCTCCTTCTCCACCTCCCTCCCACCCCCACCCCCTCACCTTGCCATCAGGCCCTAAAGCCAGATCTTCAATCTCCCCTTCGTGGGCTTTGAACTCCAGAACCTTCTCCAGGCTGGGTACCTGTAGCCAAACCACCACCATAGTTAACTCAGGTGTCCAGCAAGTACACTGTGACTGATCTCCACGCCACTCCCTTCTAATGGCCCCTCAATGCAAGCTTCATTCACAAGTTTCCCAGATGCCACGTTCAGCTTCTCACAATTTTGGTCTTGCTGTTACTGACATTCATCCTCCCTAACCCCGCAAACCCACACCTTCCAGACACGAACGTAGCCATCTGTCCCTCCAGTGGCAAGCAGGGTGTTATCGTGGTTGAAGCACACAACTTTCTGCAGTGGATCGGAGCTGAAGTCTGTCTGCACTGCCTGCAAATTCTCTACCCTGAGTTCTAGCCCCTCGTGCTGGGTTTCCGCTCCACATTTCTTCTCTGCTGGGGCTGCTCCCTTCCTTTGTCGAGGCCCCTGCTCCTTGGAACCTGTAACACAAACACTTGGCCAGGTTCTAGGCTTCTACAGTAAGGAGTACTGGCCCCTCTCTCCATGGCAGGTGCCCATACAGCTTCTAGCTTGCTACCAAAACCCTACTTCCAGACCCACTTCTTTAAAGACACCAAGATAAGAGTGACCTTACTCGTTCAACCCTTTCCCCAAGCGGGTAGAAAGGGAGAGAGCTCCTTACCTGCCTTCTCTGCCTTGTTGCCTTTCTGTTGATGGGCCTGGAAGCGCAGGAGCTGACAGTGGGCATCCTGCCCTGCAGCAAGGATGTCACCAGCCAGTGCCAAGTTCATGGTGGCCCGTGTCTCTGTGTCATGGGAGTGCAGCAAGGAGGCACTCAAGCGCCCATTAATCCGCTCTAGTTGCAGAAAGTGCTGTGGGAGGGGGAACCCGGATGAGCAAGTTCAGGGGTGCCCAGAGAGCACGTCTAGGAACAGTCTGATGTCTTACCCCTTTACTTTCTGCACGTTATAGTTCACAAGGGGTTCTCGAGTCTTTTTTCTCTCATTTGGGCCTCACAAATCTCTACACTGAGCAGGACTGGGATTATTACCTCCATTTTACAGAACAGGGTGAAGCTCAGAAGAGGGAAGGAACTTAGCCTAAACCCAAAGGCACCACTCTCGCCGCTGCTAGAGGGCAGGCAAGACCTCCGGGAAAAGGCCAGAATAAGAGCCCTGGAGCTGCTCCGAGGCGGAGCTGAAGCGTTCCTGCCGGCTCTGCAGCTGTGTGCAGCTTTCACTTTACCTTAAAAGCCTCTCCTCTGCCTGCTGAGTTCTCGACTGAAATTCGCGCCGGGGCGTCAGGCAAGCGGGTCTTCCCAACAGAAGTGGGCAGGGCCCGAAGCTGGAGTGTGGCCCGCCCCGCGACCCCCGGCCACCCTGGAATCGCCGCCAGCCCACAGCAAGACCCAGCCCCAGTGGCTCTGAGCTCTCACCACACCATTCTTTATGCCTGTCTTGGCGGCGCCTCCTCCGCCCGCAGCGATGAGCAGCCCAGTGCTGGGGTCAACCTGAAGCGCGTACAACGGGAACGGAGCCCGGTACAGCTCTGGCGCCCGGCGTCGGCCCATCCCGCCCGGCGCGCGTTCACTGCCCGCACCACGGCACCCAGGACATAACGGGCCGGGCCTTCGACTACTGCCCCGGCCGCTGGTGAACTCGGCCCCGTCGCCGCTGGGAGCACACCCGACCCCTCTCACACCGGAGAATTGCCAAAACCCTGACCACCCGCAGGCAGCCGAGGTTCAGCTCGAGTGCGTCTAAGTCGCTCTCGCAGACGCACACTGCGCACGCGCACCTGTCCCGCGTCTCCCTCCGCGCAGGCGCAGGAGCACCGACACGAGTCAGCACTAGCCGGCGGGGCCGCCTTCCCCGGGGCGGGGCTTCGGTTCTCCACCCCTGGCGCGGAGGCACAGTCGCCCAGCACTGACTTCGCCATCTTTGTGCGGGGCGCCCCGGGGCGCGGAGGAGGTGGAGCCAGTGGAGGTTGATAAGGGTCAACCTTTAATAAAGAAATCCGACTCACGCCTGTAATCCCAGCACTTTGGGAGGCCGAGGCGGGCGGATCACAAGTTCAGAAGTTCGAGACCAGCCCGACCAACATGGAGAAATCCCGTCTGTACCAAAAATACAAAGGTGTGGTGGCATGCGCCTGTGGTGGTGTTCGCCTGTAATCCCAGCTACTCGGGGGCCTGAGGCAGGAGAATTACTTGAACCCGGGAGATAGAGGTTGCAGTGAGACGAGATCACGCCATTGCCATTGCACTCCAGCCTGGGCAGCAAGCAACAAGAGTGAAACTCCGTCTCAAAAAAAAAAAAAAAAAAATCCTCTGCCAGGCATGGTTGCTCATGCCTGTAATCCCCCTCTAATCCCAACACTTTCAGACAGTCCGAGAGAGGAGGATGGCTTGAGCCTGGGCTTTCTAGACCAGCCTGGACAACATGGGGAGACTCCGTCTCTACAAAATATTTAAAAATTAGCCAAATGTCGTGGCACCTGTGGGCCCAGCTGCCCAGGAGGCTCAGGCGGGAGGATCACTTGAGACTGGGAGGTCGAGGCTGCAGTGAGCTCGACCACTATGCTCGACCACCAGTGATGTCACCACTGCACTCCAGCCCCTGGGTGACAGAGCTAGACCCTGTCTCTCACACACATGAAATCCTCGAATTAGGACTGTTCCCACTTGGTGAGTGATACACCAACTCCTGGGAGCACAGGCCTTTGCAGCTTACCCCAGAGAGGAAGTGATTTGCCGGAGGGCACACACCAGAAACCACCAGAGTCTCTTGCTTCTTAATGGAGGCAGCATGAACTTAAAAATAAACCTGAATTCAAACGCTGAATCCACTGCTTCCTCGTATGGGGATGCCTCTGTCATCCTTAACTCCTATCCCCCACTTTTGGCAGGGGTAGTGTCCGCCATTCCCTTTCTCAAGGCTTCACACTCCTGGGCCGGTGGCTTGGTGGGTGGCCAGCTGCTTTGCTGGCCTCAGCAGGGCAGGTATCTTCTGCGCCTGACACTCCATCCTCCCTCGGATTTGTGACCTTTGTGCACTCTTGAGAGTGAGCACAAGGGATGTCCTTCCCTGAAAGGAGATACCCCTCCTGCATTCTGATTAACTAAGGTGCACCCAGAGGAGTGGTGCAGTGGCTTCATCTTTGGTGATGCTAGTATCTGTCCCACAGAGTTACATTAGATGTGTGAAGGGCGTGGCCAAGCTGTCTGCATATCTTAAGTCCCCAGGCCTTGTGGGTCCCTTGTCCTCCTTGGATACATGGCACCTGCTCTTTCTAGCCTCTCTGTTTCCTTTGACACCATCCTCCAGGGTCTTTTTTCTTTTATTTTTTGAGACGGAGTCTCGCTCTGTTGCCCAGGCTGGAGTGCAGTGGCCTGATCTCAGCTCACTGCAACCTCCGCCTCCCAGGTCCAAGTGATTCTCCTGCCTCAGCCTCCTGAGTAGTTGGAACTACAGGCGCCTGCCACCACGCCCAGCTAATTTTTGTATTTTTAGTGGAGACGGAGTTTTACCATGTTGGCCAGGCTGGTCTCGTACTCCTGACCTTAAATGATATGCCCACCTTGGCCTCCCAAAGTGCTGGGATTAGAGGTCTCTGTGCCACCACAGGCTGGAGTGCAATGGCATGATATAGCTCATTGTAACCTTGAACTCCTGGACTCAAGTGATCCTCCCACTTCAGCCTCTTGAGTAGCTTGAGTAGCTGATAGTACAGGCACACCCCACCATACTCAGCTGATTTTTTTATATTTTTATTTTTGGAGAGACAGGGTCTTGCTATGTTGCCCAGGCTGGTCTCAAACTCCTGGCTTCAAGCGATCCTCCTACCTCAGCCTCCCAGTGTGTTGGGATTATAGGCGTGAACCACCCCCTCCCCGCCACCAAGGGTCTTGTTGGAGACTGGCACTCCTGTAGTTATAGCTACCTATTCTGTGGACTCAGCAGGACACAAACACAAGTTTCACAGGGTCAGATTTTATTAGCTACACGGAGGGCTGAATGGGGTCTTGGTGCCCTTGGTCCTCTTCAGCCTGGAGACAGCAGACTCCACAAGGGGCTCCCAGGGTTCAGAGCAGGAGAACACACCTGACTTCCTGCCAGCCAGCCCTTCAGGGTGTCTCGGGGACTCCCCGAGATCTGGGGCCTGGTTGGGAGGGTGGGGTTTGGAGGGGGTGTTCCAGGGGGCCTCCGTGGCTCTGGAACTAAACTGATGACTTTTGGAGAATGAGCTCCAGAGAAACTGGCCTCTTTGGGGCAGGGCAAGGCCTGGGCTTCGGGGAGGTAGTGGCCTGTTTTGGTGCCCGAGGTGGAGGCCCGGAGAAACATCGTGGAGAGTTTGGTGATTGAAGGCCTGCAGACCTGAAGCTCCTGGTCTGGGAGGGTGTGCCTGGGGCTGGGTCGGCCCGGGCCTGAGCTGCTGGAGGCTGAAATGCTGGCGATGGATGCCCACAGGCCTGAGGATCCTTGCCCTGAGGCCCTACTTCCTTCGGCCTTTTTTCTGGCAGCAGATGCAAGGCCCTGGCCTGGCCCTGGGGCAGGCGGAGGCCGAAGCCGATGCCTATCCGGAGTGGCCCAGATTCCTGGCCTTCCACACAGGGCAGTAGTTGGGGGAAGGCAAGCAGCCGGGGTCCAGTCCTGTACTTGGGGAGGGGGCAGGAGGGGCTGCGGGGCCGGAGGCACACCAGGCATATAGGATACTCCACGACTGGGGCCTGGCCGGTTCTGCCTAGCCACAGGTGCTGCAAAAGCAGGAGCCGCAGGTCGTGTGCGATGCGGCGGTGCCCCAGCTGGACCACCAGGGCCTGGGCCAGGGCCCCTGGGTCCCTGAACTGTGCAGGATCCTTCTCGCTTGGCACGCATCTCTCCACTACCCCAGGGGACCCGGACCCGGTGTCCCTGTACTGATGCCAGCGCCATGTCTGCCTGTTAGAGTGGAGCCTTTGAGAAGGTGGACTTGGGCCTGGGGAAGTGAGCGTGGAGCTATGCAGGTCCTCAGGGTGGGAAGGAGACTGGCAAGGTGAGTGGGGAAGGGAGGAGTTCTGGGGCTGGGAGGGAGAGAAGGAAGGGGTCAGAGGAGGAGAGGGGTACAGCCAGTGGTTGGAGGGAGACGATGCACGTGGATTGGGGAGAGAGAGGTAGTTCTGGTGAAAGAAAGTGGGGGAACTTGGGAGAGAGGGAGAACAGGGATGTGGCACAAAGTCAGAATTTGGGTCACAAGAGCCAAATTGGAAGCCAGGAGAGGGGGATGCTGGTGGAGGGGAGGAAGGATGATGGGACTGAGTGGAAAAGAACGGTGGGTGAGAGGGACGGAGGGACTGATGGGCAGAGAGAGGCTGTAGGTTGTGAGGAGAGGAGTCCACAAGTTGTGAGAAGCCCCAAGGGGGGCACCCGGGGAGCACTGAGGTCTGTGGCAGAACCTGGTCCTTGTTTTGAGGCAACATCGCCTTCAATCCAGAAGGAACTGGGGCAACAAGACTAAGTATGAGATAACTGGCAGAGTCAGGACCAGTATCTCTGAGGTCAGCTGTGCCTGAGAAATCAAGGCCACCTTCTGTGCGCAGAGCTTGGCTCCAGCCTGGTGTGGGTGCAGGTGCTAGTGGCAGGCCAAGGGGACACCCAGACCTCCAGCACCAGGCTCTCTGGGTGTTCAGGCATGAGCATGAACCTAAGCTTGGCTTCTTACTTCTTTGCAGTCAGCCATTGATGAGGGATGTGTGGGGATGGAGAATCACAGCTGCCTCTTGAGAGCGGAGGGGCAACAGCGATTATCTGGGCGGGGCAGAGAGGAAGACAAAGCCCATAGGACCTGGAGAGAAAAGACAGAACCCAAGACACTGGGAGAATTGGTCCATTTCTGGCTCTGCCTCGTGTCCCTAGTTCCAAGCTGAACTCACCAAGACTTTAAATCCATGTCACCTTTGGGATCAAAAGAGCTGGCAAAATGCTCCAGGGAAGGTGAGAAGTGGGGAGGAGAGGAATAAGGAGGAAGGGAGGGTAGGATGGATTGGAGGAGGGGTTTGGGGGCTAGGGGCTGAGATAGAAACAGGAATTAAGGGTGTTCTGGTGCCGGGAGCTCTTACCAATGAGAATTCCTCTGGGCTGTGTTTCACAGGCACTTCAGCATTGAGCGGACCTGGGAGAGAGGAGCAGAGTCACCAAATGGTGGATACACCTTTCTCTGTCCCCAGCATCTAACACTAAACGCACTGTGAGCCGGGTTTCTGTCTGAGCCGTGAGTTTTGCCCTCAGTCCTCCTTCAGTCATTTGGAGGCCTGTGGTACAGGTTTTTATTCTCCTAATCCTGACTCGGGGGTTCTGCAAGCATCCTAGTGTCCTGCCACTCTGGTTCCTCTGACCCCTTGTTGCCCCTAGTGCTGATGTCCTCTAGCTCACCCTGGCCCAGACAGAGATGGCTCATTACACCCAGCAGCAGAAGGAATGGGGCCAGCTGGTAAAAGCCTCTGGGAGACTGGGACTTTGTCTAAGAGGTGGCACCAGGGTTGCCGCCCCCAATGGGAGCTAGGGTCCCCATTCCCTGAGTTCAGTTCTCCCTGGCAGCATGTGGGTATGTCACAAAGGTCAGGTGCTGACATCATAGAATCTCCTCCTTGAGGCTCTGGAACCTTCTTCCAGAGATCATCCAAAGGCTGGCCCTTGATAACGCTGTGAAGCAGGCAGAATTCTTCAGTGCACTCAGTTTCTCCTTCAAGACCCAGCCCCCACCTCTACTCTTGGCCTATGCACTTTACAGCTCCAACCAGCTCCTTCATCCATTGCTCTCCCCACTCAACACAGCCTGTCTGGGCTGAGCTCATGCACCACACCTTTCTCCCCCTTGGGATATACCTATTATATGTTTTAATAACTATTTTCTTAACTGCTTTATTGGGATATAATTCACATACCATACAATCTACCCATTTAAAATGTACCATTCAATGTCTTCTAGTATATTCACAGGGGTGTAGAACCACCTCCACAATCTAGTTGTAGAATATTTTTGTCCCCCCAAAAATAAGTCCTGTACCCATTAGCAGTTGGTCCCCACTTTTACCCCAGCCTCTGGAAACCACCAATCTACTCTGTTTCTATAGGTTTTCATATTCTAGACTTTTCATATAAGTGGAATTATACAATATATGGTCTTTTGTTGACTTCTTTTAACATGTTTGCAAAGTTCATTCATGTTGTAGCATGTATCATTGCTTTATTCCTTTTTATTGCCAGATAATATTCCTTTGTATGGATATGCCATATTTTGTTTATCCATTAATTAATTGATGGACATTTTGGTTCTTTCTACTTATTTATTTATTTATTTATTTTTTTGAGACGAATTCTCACTCTGTTGCTCAAGCTGGAGTGAAGTGGCGCAATCTTGGTTCACTGCAACCTCCACCTCCTGGGTTCAAGCAATTCTCCTGCCTCAGTCTCCCGAGTACTGGGACTACAGGCACAGGCCACCATGCCCGGCTAATTTTTGTATTTTTAGTAGAGATAGGGTTTTGTCATGTTGGCCAGGCTGGTCTCAAACTCCCAACCTCAGGTGATCCGCCCACCTCAGCTTCCCAAAGTGCTGGGATTACAGGCGTGAGCCACTGCGCCTGGCATGGTTCTTTCTACTTTTTAGCAATTATGAATAGTGCTATGAACATTTTTCTACAAGTTTTATGTGGACATATGGTTTCATTTATCTTTAGATACATAGGAGCAGAATTACTGAGTTACATGGTAAATCTATATTTAACATTTTGAGGAACTACCAAACTGTCTTCCAAGTTGGCTGTACCAATTTTCAATCCCATCAGCGAGGTATAAGGGTTCCAATGTTTCTTTAATCCTTACCAACACATGTTGTTGCCTGTCTTTTTTATTTTAGCAATCCTAGTGGGTGTGAAACAGTATGATATTGTGGTTTTTATTTACATTTTCCTAATGATTGATGATGTTGAGCATCTTTTCATGTGCTATGGGATATTTATCTTCTTTGAAGAACTGTATATTCAAATCCTTAGCCTATCTTTTTAAAAGCCAGTCAGATTTAGCAGTGAGGTGTTGTATACCAACTTTAGTGACCTATCTTTTTTTTGAGATGGAGTTTTGCTCTTGTGGCCCAGGCTGGAGTGCAATGGCACGATCTTAGCTCGCCGCAACCTCTGCCTCCCGAGTTCAAGCGATTCTCCTGCCTCAGCCTCCCAAGTAGCTGGGATTACAGATGCCCGCCACCACACTCAGCTAATTTTGTGTTTTTAGTAGAGATGGGGTTTTTCCCTGTTGGCCAGGCTGTTCTCAAACTCCTGACCTCAGGTGATCCGCCTGCCTTGGCCTCCCAAAGTACTGAGATTACAGGCATGAGCCACCAACCTACAGGCATCTGATCAACCTATCTTTTAATTAGGTTTTTATCTTCATATCATTGAATTATAAAAGTTGTTATATATTCTGGATGTAGGTCCCTTATCAGATACATGTTTTGCAAATATTTTCCCTGATTCTGTGGGTTATTTTTTTTACTTTCTTGATGGTTTCCTTTGATGCACAAAAGCTTCCAAATTTGATAAAGTCCAATTTACCTATTTTGTCTTTTCTTGCTTGCTTTTTGTGTCTTATCTAAGAAACCATTGCCTAACCCAAGGTCACAGAGATTTGCTCTGTGTTTTCTTCTTAGACTTTTATAGTTTTTGCTCTTACATTTAAGTTTGTTATCTATTTTGAGGGGTTTTGTTTTGTTTTGTTTTAGAGGCAGTGTCTCACTTTGTCACCCAGGCTGGAATGCAGTGGTGTAATCATAGCTCACTGCCACTTTGAACTCCCAAGCTCAAGGAATCCTCCTGCCTTGGCCTTCCCAAGTGCTGGGATTATAGTCATGAACCACCACACCTGGTCTATTTCAAGTTAATTTTTATATATGGTGAGAGGTGGAAGTTCAACTTAATTCTTTTGTATGTGGATATCCAGTTGTCCCAACACCATTTGTTGAAAAGACTTTTCCACTAGCCTGGGCAACATAGTGAGGCCCATCTTTCCCAAAAAACAAGAAAGAAAGAAATTAGCCTGGCGTTGTGGTGCATGTCTGTAGACTCAGCTACTTGAGAGGCTGAGGCGGGAGGATGGGTTGAGCCCAGGAGTTGGAGGATGCAGTGAGCCAAGATCACACCACTGCACTCCAGCCTGGGCAACAGAAGGAGACCCTCTTTCAAAAACAAACAAACAAAAAGGCTATTCCTTCCCCCCATGGAATTGTCTTGGCACTCGTGTGAAAAATCAGTTGACTAGTGTTATTAGTTTGCTGTTGCTCCCATAACAAATTACCTCATACTTAGCAGCTTAAAACAACACAAATTCATTATTTTACACTTCTCTAGATTAGAAGTCCAACATGGGTCTCACTGGGCTAACAATCCAGATGTCGGCAGGCTGCCTTCCTTTCTGGAGGCTGTAAGGGAGAGTACATTTCCTTGCCTCTTCCATCTTCTGGTGGTTTGTGGTCCCTGGTTTGTGGTCCCCCTCTTACAGCTTCAAAGCCAGTATCCTTGTATCTCTATGACCATTCCGCCATAGTCACATCTCCCTCTGACTCTGAACTATTCTGCCTCCCTCTCCAACTTTTAGGGACCTTTGTGATTACACTGGGCCCAGCCAGATAATCTGGGATAATCTCTCTATTTTTAAGTCAGCTGAGCAGAGCACAGTGGCTCACACTTGTAATCCTAGCAATTCAGGAGGGGGAGGTGGAAGAATCCCTTGAGCACAGGAGTTTGAGGCTACACTGAGCCATGATTATGCCACCTCACTGCAGCCTGAGTAACAGAGCAAGACTCTGACTTTCTTTTTTGTTTGTTTGTTTGTTTGTTTTGAGATGGAGTCTCGCTTTGTCGCCCAGGTTGGAGTGCAGTGGCACAATCTTGGCTCAGTGCAACTTCCACCTCTGTAGTTCAAGTGATTCTCCTGCCTCAGCCTCCCCAGTAGCTGGGACTACAGGCACTCACTACCATGCCCAGATAATTTTTGTAGTTTTAGTAGAGACGAGGTTTCACCATGTGGGCCAGGCTGATCTCGAACTCCTGACCTCCTGGTCTACCCCCGCCACCGGACTTCCAAAGTGCTGAGATTACAAGCATGAGTCACCACGTCTATTATGGACTGTTTCAAACAAATACAAAAGTAAAGACTAAAATAAAATGAACTCCCATGTGCCTGTCACCCAGCTTCAACAGTTACCAGTCATGGAAAATTTTTCTCTATGTCCCGCCTACTTTCCTTGTGGGTAATTTCCAAACAAATCCCAGCCATCACACCATTTTATTCATAACTGTTGCAGAATATATCTCAAAAATTTAATTCTTTTTTTCTTTTGAGTCGGAGTTTCGCCCAGGCTGGAGCGCAATGGCGGGATCTCGGCTCACCACAACCTCCGCCTCCCAGGTTCAAGCGATTCTCCTGCCTTAGCCTCCTGAGTAGCTGGGATTACAGGCATGAGACATCACGCCCGGCTAATTTTTGTATTTTTAGTAGACAGGGTTTCTCCATGTTGGTCAGGCTGGTTTCGAACTCCTGACCTCAAGTGATCTGCCTGCCTCGGTCTCCCAAAGTGCGGGGATTACAGGCGTGAGCCACCGCGCCCAGCCAGAAATGTAAGTCTTTCATTTTAAATAATAAGCACAATTTTTTCACACCTAAAATAAATATAAATTTATAGTCAATGTTTAAATATCCTTTATTGTCTTACAAATGCTTACCAATTTGTTTGAATCAAGAGCCAAATGTAGGCCAGGTAGGGTGGCTCATGACTATAATCCCAGCACTTTGGGAGGCCAAGGCAGGATGATTGTTTGAGCCCAGGAGTTCAAGACCAGCCCAGGCAACATGGTAATACCCCATCTCAATTTAATATTATTTCAGCATTTTAAAACAAAACAAGTCAAATGTGCCCCATGCATTTTGTGAATCCTTGATAAATCCCTTAACTTTATTTTAATGGATAGGTGCCACCTCGGTCTTTTTCCTTGGAGCCATTCTGTGGACGGACTTGCTCATTTGTCCTTGTAGAGTTTGCCACTGTCTACATCACCATATTCTTACTTATCCTTGTAAACCAAAAAGTGATGCCGGCAGATCTCAATCAATTAGAGGTTTATTTTGCTGAAGATGAGGACCTACTAGGGGAAAAGAAACACAAGTCACAGTAGGATCTGAGACCTGTGCACAGTGGGATCTGAGGGTTTGGGGAACTTCAATATTTACAAGAGAAAGAACAAGCAGAAGCTGGGTACTGTAGCTCACGCCTGTAATCCCAGCACTTTGGGAGGCCAAGGCAAGATCATTGCTTGAACCCAGGGGTTCAGGCAACAAAACAAGACCCTGTCTTAAAAAAGAAAGAGAGACAGAGGTGGAGAGAGACAGAGAGGGGGAGGCCAAAAACAAAAAAAACAAGAAAAACAAAAAAAACAAAGGAGGCTGGGTAGGCAATGAGGCAAGTGGTTGCATTGTTTTGAAGTTCTGATTAGCACTCAGTGAAGGACCGGGGAAGTAAATCAGTAAATCTACATTTTTAGTAAATCTACATACCAGTAAATCTACATTTTTACATAAGTTAAAGTATGTGAAATTACAGCTATCTGTTTGGGAACAAAAGGAAGGCAGTTTTTTGCAGACTCAGTTCTCATGCTTAACTTCCCCTTAGTTTCCCTCGCATCTGTGTGAAGAGACACCAAACAGGGTTTGTGTGAGGAACAAGGCTGTTTATTTCACCTGGGTGCAGGTGGACTGAGTCCGAAAAGAGAGTCAGCAAAGGGAGATGGGGTGGGGCCGTTTTATAAGATTTGGGTAGGTAAAGGAAAATTACAGTCAAAGGGGGTTGTTCTCTGGTGGGCAGGGGTAGGGGTCACAAGCTGCTCAGTGGGGGAGCTCTTTGAGCCAGGGTGAGCCAGGAGAAGGAATTTCACAAGGTAATGTCATCAGTTAAGGCTAGGACCAGCCATTTTTACTTATTTTGTGGTGGAATGCCATCAGTTAAGGCAGGAACAGGCCATTTAAATTTCACTTCTTTTGTGATTCTTCAGTTACTTCAGGCCATCTGGATGTATACGTGCAAGTCACAGGGTATATGATGGCTTAGCTTGGGCTCAGAGGCCTGATACTTAGGTGTTGTGAGTTTAGAGAACCAAGTTTCTATTTTTCTTTCACATCCTTTTCCCTATCATTTTTATAATTTGGTAGTTATCTCTAGTAAGTAGATTCTGAAGACAATTTTTCCTTTCATTTTGAAAATCTGCTATTCAAAAATGTCAAACATATACAAAAGTAGAAATAAAAGTATAATATAATGAAACCCCGTGTACATATCACCAGCTTCAATAATTACTAGATCGTAGTCCATTATGTTTCATCTGTATTTTCCACCCTCTCCCTCAAATTATTTGGAAACAAATTCAAGACATCAGATATCATCTGGAAATATTTCTGTAGTTATCTCTAAAAAGGGTCTTTTGAAGAAGTAAGATCACAATAACAGAATTACAATAAAACGTACAATGCCTATATTCAGTCACTGCCCATATTATTGCAATTGCTTTGTAATTGTTCTCAGTTTGTTCGTTTGAGTTGATTCAAAGGTCCATAACATGGAATTGCTTGTTAGGTATCAATTTTAGGAATCGCGTTAAATTTTTTTTTAAGTTACGCAAAATATTTCCATGAGTCCACGGTCAAATGTACCAGAAAGGTTCTGTGTATCCACCACCCTCCATTCTAGAAGCTGCCTCCTCCAGAGGTGATTTGTTTTTGATTTAATGGTTTCTCTTCCACACTGTACTGCAGAGCCGTCTCCTCCTCCAGGTGAGCTGGTACTTCGGGCTTTTCCCAGGTGGCTCCCTTGCTCCCTCTGCTCCTTTTGAAGAAATCACTGAGAACCCTCTTCCTCCTTCCTTTTCTTCTCTCCTTCCCCACTTCTTCCTGCCTGGGCAGACCGAACTGCGCTGACTGCACTTGCCAAGCAGGTACCTCCCATGGGTGACATTCCAGCAGGCGGGCGGCACTTCCACCTCGGCACCTGGAGACCCACGTCTGGCCACTGATCCCCCGGGTCACACGGCCCCAGACTCCCGGACCCTGGACCCTCACCTCCAGCGACCAGTCCCTGGGTAGGGCATGGACACATGAGCCCACGACCCCAGGCCTCCGCAACATGTCCCCTTACCCTGCCCCCACCCTACCCCTACCCCAGGAAGTTTTCGCTGGCAACTCTTAGCTCCTTGCTTTCCCTTTTTTTTTCTCTGAGACGGAGTCTCCCTCTGTCACCCAGACTGGAGTGCAGTGGTACCATCTCAGCTCACTGCAGCCTCTGCCTCCCAGGTTCAAGCAATTCTCCTGCCTCAGCATCCCAAGTAACTAGGATTACAGGTGTATGCCACTGCTCCTGGCTAACTTTTGTATTTTCTGTAGAGACTGGGTCTCCGTGTGTTGCCCAGGCTGGTCTTGAACTCCTGGACTCAAGTGATCCTCCCACCTCGGCCTCCTCAAGTGCTGGGATTACGGGCCTGCACCAAATTGCTGGGCAGTCTCTGCATTTCTTTAGGTCTTCTTTAACTTCTCTCAACAGTGTTTGTAGTTTTCAGTGCACAAATCTTGAACTTCTTTTATTACATTTACTACACTTACTTTTAGGTATTTTATTGTTTTTGATATTATTGTTAAGTGGAATTATTTTCTTAATTTCATTTTTGGGTTGTTTATTACTAGTGTGTAAAAATACAATCGTTATTTGTGTTTTTGTATTCTTCAACTTTGTTAAACTTGCTTATTCATGCTAATGTTTTCTTTTTTCTTTTCTTTTTTTTTTTTTTTTTACTAGATTGCTTGTGGCTTTCTATATACAAGACCATGTCATCTGTCAGTAGAGATAGTTTTACTCCTTGTGGTTTTGATTTGCATTTCTCTGATGGCCAGTGATGATGAGCATTTTTTCATGTGTCTGTTGGCTGCATAATTGTCTTCTTTTGAGAAGTGCCTGTTCATATCCTTTGCCCACTTTTTGATGGGGTTGTTTGTTTTTTTCTTGTAAATTTGTTTGATTCTTTGTAGATTCTGGATATTAGCCCTTTGTCAGATGAGTAGATTGCAAAAATTTTCTCCCATTCTGTAGGTTGCCTATTCACTCTGATGGTAGTTTATTTTGCTCTGCAGGAGCTCTTTAGTTTAATCAAATCCCATTTGTCAATTTTGGCTTTTGTTGCCATTGCTTTTGATGTTTTAGACATGAAGTTCTTGCCCATGCCTATGTCCTGAATGGTATTGCCTAGGTTTTCTTCTAGGGTTTTTATGGTTTTAGGTCTAACATTTAAGTCTCTAATCCATCTTGAATTAATTTTTGTATAAGGTGTAAGGAAGGGATCCAATTTCAGCTTTCTACATATGGCTAGCCAGTTTTCCCAGCACTATTTATTAAATGGGGAATCCTTTCCGCATTTCTTGTTTTTGTCAGGTTTGTCAAAGATCAGATGGTTGTAGATGTGTGGTATTATTTCTGGGGCTCTGTTCTGTTCCATTGGGCTATATCTCTGTTTTGGTACAAGTATCACGCTGTTTTGGTTACTGTAGCCTTGTAGTATAGTTTGAAGTCAGGTAGTGTGATGCCTCCAGCTTTGTTCTTTTGGCTTAGGATTGTCTTGGCAATGCAGGCTCTTTTTTGGTTCCATGTGAACTTTAAAGTAGTTTTTTCCAATTCTGTGAAGAAAGTCATTGGTAGCTTGATGGGGATGGCATTGAATCTATAAATTACCTTGGGCAGTATGGCCATTTTCACAATATTGATTCTTCATATCCATGAGCATGGAATGTTCTTCTATTTGTTTTTGTCTTCTTTTATTTTGTTGAGCAGTGGTTTGTAGTTCTCCTTGAAGAGGTCCTTCACATCCCTTGTAAGTTGGATTCCTAGGTATTTTATTCTTTTTGAAGCAATTGTGAATGGGAGTTCACTCATGATTTGGCTCTCTGTTTGTCTGTATTGGTGTATAAGAATGCTTGTGATTTTTGCACATTGATTTTGTATCCTGAGACTTTGCTGAAGTTGCTTATCAGCTTAAGGAGATTTTGGGCTGAGACAATGGGGTTTTCTAAATATGCAATTATGTCATCTGCAAACAGGGACAATTTGACTTCCTCTTTTACTAATTGAATACACTTTATTTCTTTCTCCTGCCTGATTGCCCTGGCCAGAACTTCCAACACTATGTTGAATAGGAGTGGTGAGAGAGGGCATCCCTGTCTTGTGTCAATTTTCAAAGGGAATGCTTCCAGTTTTTGCCCATTCAGTATGATATTGGCTGTGGGTTTGTCATAAATAGCTCTTATTATTTTGAGATACGTTCCATCAATACCGAATTTATTGAGAGTTTTTAGCATAAAGGGCTGTTGAATTTTGTCAAAGGCCTTTTCTGCATCTATTGAGATATTCATGTGGTTTTATCTTTGGTTCTTTTTATACGCTGGATTACGTTTATTGATTTGTGTATGTTGAATCAGCCTTGCATCCCAGGGATGAAGCCCACTTGATCATGGTGGATAAGCTTTTTGATGTGCTGCTGGATTCGGTTTGCCAGTATTTTATTGAGGATTTTTGCATCGATGTTCATCAGGGATATTGGTCTAAACTTCTCTTTTTTGTTGTATCTCTGCCAGGCTTTGGTATCAGAATGATGTTGGCCTCGAAATGAGTTAGGGAGAATTCCCTCTTTTTCTATTGATTGGAATAGTTTCAGAAGGAATGTTACCAGCTCCTCCTTGTACCTCTGGTAGAATTTGGCTGTGAATCCATCTAGTTCTGGACTTTTTTTGGTTGGTAGACTATTAATTATTGCCTCAATTTCAGACCCTGTTATTGGTCTATTCAGGGATTCAACTTCTTCCTGATTTAGTCTTGGGATGGTGTTCGTGTCCAGGAATTTATCCATTTCTTCTAGATTTTCTAGTTTATTTGCATAGAGGTGTTTGTAGTATTCTCTGATGGTAGTTTGTATTTCTGTGGGATCGGTGGTGATATCCCCTTTATCATTTTTTATTGCATCTATTTGATTCTTCTCTCTTTTCTTCTTTATTAGTCTTGCTAGTGGTCTATCAATTTTGTTGATCTTTTCAAAAACCCAGCTCCTTGATTCATTGATTTTTTTGAAGGGTTTTTGTGTCTGTATCTCCTGGGTTCAATCAATTCTCCTGCCTCAGCCTCCTGAGTAGCTGGGAACTGCATCAGGCAAACCTGCTTCCCATTTTATTCCTAAATAAGATAGCTACAAAGATTTTTAAAAAGTGGCCAGGTGCGGTGGCTTACACCTGTAATCCTAGCACTTTGGGAGGCTGAGGCGGGTGGATCACTTGAGTCCAGGAGTTCGAGATCAGCCTGGCCAACATGGTGAAACCCCATCTCTACAAAAAAAAAAAAAAAATTAGCTGGGCATGGTGTCGTGAGCCTGTAATTCCAGCTACTTGGGAGGCTAAGGCAGGAGAATCGCTTGAACCTGGGAGGCAGAGGTTGCAGTGAACCGAGATCATGCCACTGTACTCCAAGCTGGGCAACAGAGCAAGACTCCGTCTCAAAAAGAAAAACGAAAGAAAAAGATTTTTAAAAAACTACCTACCTCCTTCACAGTTTGCCCACAAGGAAATTCCTTGTAGGTCAAACAGTTCTGTTGAATTTCACCTTGGCAATGTAAATCCATAGCTTATCTTCACAGGTGCAGGCTAAAGGACAGAACTCAAAGTCATCATCCCTCTGCTCACCTGATACTAACACATACCTGATTTGCTTCCTCTGTCCTATTGTTTATGTAAAAATGCAGATTCACTGATCCAGACTAAGGCTTAAGTGACTGTTCCTTTAGCCCCCTCTCACTTGTAAATTGTATATTCAGTGAAAGGCTGATCAAAGATTCAAAAGTGGCTGGGCATGGGTGCTCACATCTATACTCCTAAAACTTTGGGAGACCAAGACAGGCAGATCACTTGAGCTCAGGAGCTCGGGACCAACTGGCCAACATGGCGAAACCCTGTCTTTACAAAAAATACAAAAAAAGTAACCGAGCATGGTGGCACACATCTGTAGTCCCAGCTAGTTGGGGGGCTGAGGCAGGAGGCTCGCTTGAACCCTGGAGGTGGAGGCTGCAGTGAGCCAAGACTGTGCCACTGTACTTCAGCCTGGGTGACAAAGTGATACCCTGTCTAAAAAAAAAAAAAAAAAAAAAACCACTCAAAAGAATGCAGCTGTTTGTCTCATCCACCTATAAACTGAAAGCCCCCACTTCAAGTTGTCTCGACTTTCTGGACAAAAGCAATGTGCATCTTACACATATTGATTGATGTCTCATGTCTCCCTAATATGTATAAAATCAAGCTGTACTCCAACCACCCTGGACACATGTCATTAGGACCTCCTAGGCTGTGTCACAAGCATGTCCTTAACCTTGGTAAAATCAATTTTTCTAAATTGATTGAGACCTGTCTTAGATACTTTTGGGCTCACATCAAATTGAGAAAGTTCTCTTCTGTTTCTGGTTTGCTGAATGATTTTATCATTAAGGGGTATTGAATTTTGTCAAACAACTTTTTCTGCGTCCGTTGAGATGATTATGTAGTTGTTGTCCTTTATTCTAGCAATATAGTATATAAATTAGTTGATTTTGGGGTATTAAGCCAACCCTGCATTCCTGGTATAAATCCCACTCAGACATGGTGTATAGTTCTTTCGATATGTTGCTGGATTCTGTTTGTTAGTGTTTTGTTTAGGATTTTTGTGTAAATATTCATAAAGGATATTGGTCTGTAGTTTTCTTGTGAGGTCTTTGATTTTGGTGTAAAACTGACATTATTGTGAGGACAAGAGTGACTTTATTTTAAATGCTAATCTGTCATGTAACTTCTGACTAACCCTGAGTCTGGGAATGACTCCAAAATATCTAATTGATGTATTACTCTTTAGGTAGGAACACCTATTCTTTGTAAATTTTGCCTTTTCTCCAAAACAATCCTTGATGCTGTGGCATCTGTCATAGGGTGTGATGCCTGCAGCCTTCTCTGAGCCACCTACACATTCCTTCCAGACTATGTGTCTATTTTTCCCCATGATATAAGCCCTGGGTCTTGGGGGTTGAGGTTCAGAGATCTACCTGTCTTGCAGCCACCCATGGACCATGCTTCCATCTGTAAGTTCCTCCTAATTAATCACCCTATACTGACAAACTGGATTTGTCTGCCTTCTTTGGCTTCTCGGCTCCTTCAGCATTTGAGGGTCACTTTACATATACAGTTTTTTTCAGGGAACAATCATAGAATGAGTTGGAAGTGTTCTCTCCTATTTGTTGGTAGAGTTTGTGAAGGGTTGGTATTAATTCTTTATTATTTCAATATTTGGTGGAATTCACCAGTGAAGCCATCTGGTTCTGGGCTTTTCTTTGTGGAGAGTTTTAAAGTTACTAATGTGATCTCTTGTTTCATTTATTTTCAGATTTTTTATATCTTCTTGAGTCAGTTTTGGTACTTTATATCTCTCTAGGAAATTGTTTCATGTAAATTATCTGTTGGCCTATACTGTTGATCATAGTATTTCCTTGAAATCCTTTTCATTTATGTGTGGTCAGTAGTGATTTCCCCTCTTTAATTCTTTATTTTAATAATTTAAGGCCGGGCAGGGTGGCTCACGCCTGTAATCCCAGCACTTCGGGAGGCCGAGGCAGGCGGATCACAAGGTCAGGAGTCAAGACTGGCCTGGCCAATATGGTGAAACCCCATCTCTACTAAAAATACAAAAATTAACCGGGCGTGGTAGGGTGCGCCTGTAGTCCCAGCTACTCAGGAGGCTGAGGCAGGAGAATCGCCCGAACCTGGGAGGCGGAGGTTGCAGTGAACCAAGATCATGCCACTGCACTGCAGCCTGGGCGACAGAATGAGGCTCTGTCTCCAAAAAAAAAAAAAAATTATTTAAGTCCCCTCTCCTTTATTCCTTGTCAATCTATCTAAAGTTTTATCAATTCTGTTGATCTTTCCAAAGAACCAGTTGGTGGTTTTGCTAATTTTCTCTATTGTTTTTCTTTTTCTTTTTTTTTTTTCTGAGACAGAGTTTTGCTCTTGTTGCCCAGACTGGAATGCAACAGCGCTATCTCAGCTCACTGCAACCTCTGCCTTCCGGATTCAAGCAATTCTGTCTCAGCCTCCAAAGTAGCTGGGATTACAGGCATGCACCACCACACCCGGCTAACTTTTTTTTTTTTTTTTGAGACAGAGTTTCGCTCTTGTCAGTGGCGCAATCTTGGCTGGAGTGCAGTGGTGCAATCTCAGCTCATTGCAAGTGATTCTCCTGCCTCAGCCTCCCGAGTAGCTGAGATTACGGGTGCCTGACACCACACCCAGCTAATTTTTTGTATTTTTATTAGAGATGGGGTTTTTCATGTTGGGCAGGCCGGTCTCGAACTCCTGACCTCAGGTGATCTGCCCGCCTCGGCCTCCCAAAGTCCTGGGATTACAGGCGTGAGCCACTGCGCCCGGCCCTTTTTTTTTTTTTTTTAATATAAGCATTTACAGCTATAAATTTTCCTTCTTTTTCACTGCTTTAGCTGTATCTCATAATTTTGGTATGTTGTGTTTTTGTTTACATTCATCTCAAAGTATCTTCTAATTTTCCTTGCAATATCTTCTTTAACTTACTGATTATTTAAGGATGTGTTGTTTAATTTCTGTATATTTGTGAATTTCCAAAAGTTAGTTCTGTTATTGGTTTCTAATTTAATTCTATTGTGGTTGGAGAATATTCTTTGTATGACTTCAGTCCTTTTAAATCTACTGAGGCTTGTTTTATTCATTTTATTTTATTTTGAGATGGAGTTTCACTCTTGTTGCCCAGGCTGTAGTGCAATGGAGCTATCTCGGCTCATTGCAACCTCCGCCTCCCAGGTACAAGTGATTCTCCTGCCTCAGCCTCTCAAGTAGCTAGGATTAAAGGCATGTGCCACCACGCCTAGTTAATTTTGTATTTTTAGTAGAGATGAGGTTTCTCCATGTTGGTCAGGCTGGTCTTGAACTCCCAACCTCAGGTGATCTGCACACCTCGGCCTCCCAAAGTGCTGGGATTACAGGCATGAGCCACCACGCCCGTTGAGGATTGTTTTATGATCCATTCTGGAGACTCTAACATATGATCCATTCTGGAGAATCTTCCATGTGCAATTTAGAAGAATGTGTAGTATTGTGTTGTTGAGTGTTATTTGATGTCTGTTAGGTTTAGTAGGTTTATAATGTTTCCCATGTCTTCTATATCCTTATTGATTTTCTACCTAATTGCTTGAAACCTGTAATTTTAAGATAGGTGGGAGGATTGCTTGAGTCAGATTCTATCTCTGTTGCCCAGGCTGGAGTGCAGTGGCGTGATCATAGCTCACTATAACCTGGAACTCCTGGGCTCAAGTGATCTTCCCCTCTGCCCCAACAACCTCTTGAGAAGCTAGGATCACAGGCATGCACCCCTGCACCTGGCTAATACAATTATCATTTGTGTAAATTTAAAATTTATTCATACAACAATGCACAGGTTTCAGTAACACATATTACATTAGTTATCTATAGCTGCTTCCAAATTACCCCCAAACTTAAACAGCAATAAACATGTATTATCTTCTATGGCTTCTATAAATCAGGAATTCTACGGGCGAGAACAATTTAGCTGGGTGTTCTTGGCTCAGGGTCTCTCATGGGTTGTACTCAAACCGACAGCCAGGGCTGCAGTCATCTGAGGTCAAACTGGAACTGGAGGATCCATTTCCGAGGTGGCTCACTCCCATGGGTGGCAAGTTGTGGTGGCTGTCAGTGAGAGGCCTCAGTTCCTCACTATATGAGCCTCTCCACAGGGCTGCTTGGATATCATCACGACAGCAGCTGGCTTCCCCCAGAGTGAGCGATCCAAGAGGGAGCAAAGGGGTAGCTGCACTGCTTTTATTTTATTTTATTTTATTTTGAGACAGTCTCACTTTGTCACCCAGGCTGAAGTGCAGTGGCACGATCTCAGCCTACTGCAACCTCTGCCTCCTGGGTTCAAGTGATTCCTGCCTCAACCTCCCGAGTATCTGGGAGTACACGCATGCATCACCATGCCCAGATAATTTTTGGGTTTTGTTGTTGTTGTTGTTGTTTGTTTGTTTTTTGAGATGGAGTTTCACTCTTTTGCCCAGTCTGGAGTGAAGTGGTGTGATCTCGGTTCATTGCAATCTCCGCCCCCTGGTTCAAGCAATTCATCTGCCTCAGCATCCCGAGTAACTGGGATTATAGGCACCTGCCACCACACCTGGCTAATTTGTGTATTTTTAGTAGAGACAGGGTTTCGCCATGTTGGCCAAGCTAGTTTTGAACTCCTGACCTCAGGTGATCCACCTGCCTCTGCCTCCCAAAGTGCTGGAATTATGGGTGTGAGCCACCGCACCCGGCCTGATGCACATCTTTTCCATCTCCTTTTTCATATGTTCATATAAGCACAAAAAACTTTACATTTCTATTTTTTATTTTTTGGTGTATTTTTTTTTTACACGGCTGGGATCTTACTGTATATATTGATCTACAACTAGCTTTTTTCACAACTATATGTTTTGAAGAGTTTTTCATGTCATTTAACAAAGGTCTGTCATTATTTTTATTCCTGTACATTATTTCATAGTATGGAGATGCCAAAATTTATTTAATGACTTCCCTACTGATGGACATGCAGGTTGTTTCTACTGATCTTTCTTTTTTCTCTTCTCTTCTCTTCTCTTCCCTTCTCTTCTCTTTTCTTTCGATGTCTTGCTCTGTCACCCAGGCTGGAATGTGGTTGTGCGATCTCAGCTCACTGCAACCTCTGCCTCTCCGGTTCAAGCAATTCTCTGGCCTCAGCCTCCCAAGTAGCTGGGACTACAGGCACGCGCCACCACAGCCAGCTAATTTTTTGTATTTTTAGTAAAGACAGAGTTTCATCAAGTTGGCCAGGATGGTCTCCATCTCTTGACCTCATGATCTGCCTGCCTCCGCTTCCCAAAGTGCTGGGATTATAGGCGTGAGCCACCACACCTGGCCTCTTTTTCCCTTTCTCTGTGATGGGCTGCATATCTTTCTCACTGTACATCCACCTTTTTACTTTCTCTTCACTTATTTGATCTCCCCTGGGGTTCAAGAATGGGGGACAAGGGACATGCAGACTGGATTCTGCTACAGGCAGAGGTCCTTGAAAGACAGAAGGGGCTGCTGTGGCAGATTCGCGATTCCTTCAGCCCACCTTCTCCTAACTAGCTCTTGGAGGATGTGATGCAACTCAGGAATGCCATGGTCCTTGCCTTCAGAGACCTCATGTCTAGCACAGGGACAGACGTGTGAGTAACCTATGGGAGGCAGGCTAACATCAGGTGAGGGGTAGCCTTCCAAGTCCAACTGACAGCTTGGGTTTTCATCCCACCCCACCACTTAACAGATGTTTGACATTGGGCAAGTTATTTCACTTCCCAATATCTCAGTTCCCACACATCTAAACTGAGTCTCTTTTTTTATTAAAAGGTTGCTCTGATAAATAAATAAGATGCTTAGCACAGTGCCTGGCACACAGTAATCTATGAACATTGAACTGTTGGGAAACTAGCCAGGCTGTGGTCCTACCAATCACACAGGAACCCATGGGCTCTGGGCCTGCGGGATTTGAAGAAGTCTTCATGAATGAAAGGCGGAGACCTGAAGAATGGGCAGTACCTCCTGGTGGAGCTGGAGGAAGGTATTCTGAGGCATGGAAAGGTAAATGTAAACGCACAGTAGAAATCGGAGGCATATTTAGGGCATGGCAAATCACACCCTGTGGCTGGAATGTCACGTTCATTGGCGGGGGAGGAAAGGCCTTTCAGGGATGTATGCAGGCAGCCTTCTGGCAGAGGAAGGAGGTTCAAGTCTTCTCCATGGACCAGAGCTCCAAAGCTGAAGTCACAGGTCCACCATAGGACCACTGTTGAGGTTAGGCATGGCCGGAAAGGAGCTCCCTTCCCCACTATCCTCCTGCTTTCTTCAGCATGGGCCTCCTCCCAAGGCTTGGCCACTCCCAGCATCCAGCACCCCCACCTCTCAGCCGGGTTGGGAGGCAGGCGGAGGCTTTTCGCGGGGGCTGTGCCTGGTGGGCGGTTTTCCCAGAGCAGGGAGCACACAGGACTGAGTTGGCGCCTGCTTCCTCGGATGTAGACATTACTGGCTGGATGACCAGCCTAAGCCAGCTAGCTTGAGTCCAGGGCCTCCTCAGGCACTGTGTTTCTGCTCTGTGGGCTGCAGCCCCATAACCCAGTGGGGTGGCATGTCACAGAGGAAGGCCAGAGGGCCGCCAGCCATGCCAGGGGTGGGCCACAGCCAGACTCAGGCCAAAGCACGGTTGCTGCCAGGCGCTGACAGGAAGAGGAGCCGCCTCAGCAGGACAAGGCAGGACCCGTGGGAAGAAAGAAGCTGGAGCAATCAGAGATGGAGCAGAGCTACCCCTGGCCCTCGAGGGACCAGGGCTGGGGGCCTGGCTCTTGGCAGGGTAAGGAAATCCTGGACCTGCAGAGGGGTCCAGGGGAGGAAGGGGTTGGAGGGTGGGGAGATGCCACCTCCGATGGCAGAGCCTCACTCAGTATTACCGTTCCTGCCCAAGAGAGGGGACACTGGCCCCTTAGACTCCAAGGTGTCATGCTTTGGGTGGATGGTATAGATCAGAGCTCTCTGAGCTGCACTCACTCACTTCTCTTGAGGAAACTGAGGCCAGGAAGAGGGACGTGAATTTCCCAAGGTCACTGAGCAGCAGCCACTGTAGGACTGGGACTTCAGCCTTGTGCTTTGACCCCAGTTCTGTGTCTTTCCTCTTTCTCACAGCAGCCTCGTCGTCTCAGGACCTGGCTAGGTCAAGGGTCAGCCCTCCCAAACAGGGTGTGTCTCTGAACTGCCCCTGGCCCCAGCGCACCCTGATAAGCAGGATTCAGATTGGGCTTAGGACAAAGGCTCTGAGGAGGCATGAGTGGAGTAGTAGAGAGAACACAGGACTCTGGGTTCTGAGCCAAGCTCTGCCATCCTGCAGCCATCTGACCCCTGCCCAGGCCTTCCCTCAACTTCCTCAGCTGTGAAACAGGGCAGGGCTGAAGATGACAAAGGAGGGCAGAGGCCCTCTGGTGCCTGCTGTTAGACACCCTCCTACTCTGGCAGGAGACCTTTCACTCAAATGCTCTCAGAAGTCAGGGCAGTTGGGAGTCCAAGTCACACACACTCACTGGGGCCCTTTGTGCAGAGCGAGGCCTGTCCTGAGAACGCCGCGCGGGAGCGGAACCGGGTCAGGACGCTGCGCCAGGCCTTCTTGGCCTTGCAGGCTGCTCTGCCTGCCGTGCCGCCCGACACCAAGCTCTCCAAGTTGGACGTGCTGGTGCTCGCCGCCAGCTACATAGCCCACCTCACCCGCACGCTCGGCCACGAGTTGCCTGGCCCCGCCTGGCCACCCTTCCTGCGTGGACTCCGCTACTTGCACCCTCTCAAGGTAGGTCACAAGCCCTGGGACTTGAGAGGCAGATCTTAATGCCCAGGGCCTTGGAGAAAGGGATTGGAATGAGGGGGACTTTGGCCTTGGGCTCCCTGCCTTGCGCAGAACTGACATCGGGGCCAATTTCTTCTGCTGTCTCAGAGAGAGAGAGGAGCCAAGGCTGGCCCTTGGGGCTGCGCTGACCCTGGGTTTCTCATGGGGTGGTGGCTGGAAATGACTTCATGGGAATGTACCTCCTTGAAGAGGAGGGAAAGACTCTGGGGTTCTTAGAGTCATGGGGAAAAAAAGAGCAGGTTCCAAGTCTGGGTCCTAGGAAAGGAAATTGTACCAAGGAGAGTCCTAGATCCCCATGCAGCTTCACCCCATTGTGCCTGCCTTGGTGCTTTCTGGGCTTCTGTTGCAGGAGAGATCTGCCCTCCAGGAGAACAATGGTCTGAGGGACCATCATTCTAGAAGCAACCAAGCTGGGGGAGTTAGCAGGGAGCAGTACAGGGAAGGTGTGCACCGCTTGCCAGACTGCAACCTAGCTTTTCTCAACCTCAGTTTTATTACATGTAAAATAGAAGCTAACATGAGCCTTACTTCTCTTCCAAGGTACAAAATGGAAAGTCTAATGAACATTAATCATCTTTGCAATAACAGCTAACAGTTGAGTGCTAAAGATAGGCCAGGAGCTGGGTTAAGTACGTTAGTGTATTTTTGTCTTTTAATCCATGCAAAAGCCAAATGAGGATTACTTTACAGATGAGGAAACTGAGCTTAGGGAGGTTATGAGGCTGAATGCTGTTTGAACCCAGGGGTGTCTGACTTCAGACCCCATGCTCATAGCCACTAAACAGACTACAGGGACAGCGCCATAAGGAAGTGAAGAGTGCACTGTGTTAAAAAGGAAGGGTCATCTTTGCCCTCTGAGGATAACATTGCAGTGGTATCAACTTATTTATTTATTTATTTACTATTATTTTTTTGAGACAGAGTTTCACTCTGTTGCTAAGGCTGGAGTGCAGTGGTGCAATCTCGGCTTACTGCAACCTCAGCCTCCCGGTTCAAGTGATTCTCCTGCCTCAGCCTCCTGAGTAGGTGGGATTATAGGCATGCACCACCACACCCAGCTAATTTTTGTATTTTCAGTAGAGACAGCATTTCACCACGTTTCCTAGGTTGGTCTCAAACTCCCGACCTCAGGTGATCCACCCACTTCGGCCTCCCAAAGTGCTGGGATTACAAGTGTGAGCCACCGCACCCGGCTATTTATTTATTTACTTACTTATTTTTGGGACAGGGTCTCACTGTCACCCATGCTAGAGTGCAGTAGTGCAATCATAGCTTACTGTAACCTCAAACTCCTGGGCTCAAGGAATCCTCCCACCTCAGCTTCCCTAGTAGCTGGGACTACAAGCGCATGCCACCACACCTGGCCTTCTTTTTTTTTTTTTTTGTAGAGACGGTGTCTCACTTTGTTCCACAGGCTGGTCTCAAACTCTAAGCTCAAGTGATCCTCTCACCTCTCAACTTTATTTTTATGATACTTTTCACCATCTCTTTCCCCTAAATGTCATAGTTCTGAAATGTCTTGAAACTTGATTTTTTTTCTTCAATGCAAATATAGCTAAAATGTGCGAATTTGAGACTAAGTGGGGGAACTCTGAAATGTCAGTGGTGGTGCAGGGTCCTGGCGTGGTATAGTAGTTTCCTTAGCTGTAAAATAGTGACCAAGGCAAGGCCCTTGCTTGTAGTAGGTGATCAACAGCTAAGCTGAAGGATGAACCAAGGAGGGCCCGGTTAGGTCCAGCACTCCAGCACATCCACAGGGTGGAGCAGTTGGCCAGGAAGCAGCTCCCTCAGCCCCCAGGTGGAGAGGTTGTGAAGAGGAGGGTGACCTCAGGGCAGTCAACCTGGTGCATTCTGGGACTGCTCATGCTTCTGCTGGAAAGATGGGCAATCCTTGGAGGGCCCGGCTTGGAGTTTTTCCTGGCTCTGCTGCTCTGCCCATTGCCCAGCCTCTGGCTGTTGCCAGCTCTGCCCAGGCCACCTGATCTTCTGTTCACCTCCCTCCCAACAGAGGGCTGCTATTTTTGGGGCCCTCTCCCTCCTCAGATGGCTCCTCCTGTGTCTCTCATCCAGGCTCTGGGTGATCAGGAAAATGTGTGGGGCTGTACATGAAGATGACCCTGATCAGAGCGTGATGGCTGGGGAAGGTATCAGGGAGGGATGCTGGAGAAGGCTGGGTTTTGGGTGTCAAGGATCCTGGACTATGACGGGCTGCAAGAGCAGCATTTCTCACTTCTCAATCTGTGTCTTGCAGAAGTGGCCGATGCGATCTCGTCTCTATGCTGGAGGCCTGGGGTACTCTGATCTTGACTCCACCACAGCAAGCACCGCCAGCCAAAGAACAAGAGACGTAGAGGTGGGATCCCAAGTCCCTGGAGAGGCAGATGCTCTCTTTTCTGCCACGCCACTCTCACTAGCTCTTGGTGACAAATAATTATCACACTTGCCTTTTCTCCTAGACTGTGATTCATGCTTAGGGAGCTGGATTTTCTACCAGCCCCTACCAGTCTTCACTCTGATTCTCAGCCATCAGACTTGATTCAGACTCAGCTCCCAAGTTCCAGCATGCAGACCAAGAGAAGCAGTAGCACTTCTGTGACGAACAGTACCCAGAGGGGCATAGGATGGAGAGCCTCCTCCTTGGTCCCCAAGAGGGGACTTCCCCATGGCTCTTCTGTGACAGCTACTGGGAAGTGGGAGAGAAAGAGGTATAATTGGGCTCAAAGTTGAGCTAGGGAACCACCCTAACTTTCTTCCCCTAAGGTTTCTACAAACCCTCTGCAGATAACGAAGACAGGTGCAGAGGGAGGGGCCTGGGATGGCACCAGCCCCAGGTGCTGATGGGAAAGCCAGGTGACCAGATAGGCTCTTGGTAGCTGCAAGTGTAAACAGATCTGGGCTGGGTCACACAGCCAGAAGAAAACTGAAGAAGGGAATGTGCTTTCTAATTGCATCATGAGATGCTTACCTGATGTTAGAGAGATAGTGAGGAATTCAGGATTCCTGCCTCTGTAGTATCTGTAGTATGGGCCTCTCCAGAAGCTGCCCCTCACCACTACACTTTCTCTCTCTCTTGGCTCCTGCACTCTTCCACTCTTTTCTTCTTCTTTTTATGTAGAGATGGGGTCTTGATATGTTGCCTAGGCTGGCCTTGAACCCCTGGCCTCAAGTGATCCTCCCACCTCAGCCTCCTAAAGTGCTGGGATTGCAGGCATCATCTCTGGCCCTAAAGAAATAACTTGAGAACTAATCATAGAATCTACACACACTGAAAATAATTTTCCAGATCAGATATAGCCTCAAACCTGGCACCTGAAGTCCAGACAGGGAACAAATTACCTTTCGGTTAAATATCAGCCCTTCAGAGTGAGAGGGGATGGGCATGACCAACTAGAGTCCCAACAAGGTTATCCTTAGACACACACCATTGTTGTCATCATGAATGTAAGTGAGCTCTAGGCAGGCTGGGAATGGTTAGGGTCTGGGTTCTGGCATGACAGGACCCTGTACCTCCATAGGGCTGGCCAGGGCAGAACTGAAATAGGGCTGGAGGTGCAACTGAGCCAGTTGTGGTAGAGGTAGAAAAAGAGACACAGAACATCCCAGCCCCGAGCTGCCTGGGATGTGGGAGAACAGCTGGAATGTGGCCGGGAGCCATGGGGAGAATGCCTCGGCCAAGGCTGAACTCATAAATCTGCCTTGAACCAAGTCTCTGCAGAGGGACCCTGGAAAACTTGTGCAGAGCTGATGTGGGCAGCTGGACAGGGCCAGGCAGGGGCAGAGGCCAGGTGTGGGAGGGCATGAGCACAGTGTTCTTCACAAGACCATAAAAGTCCAGCTAGAATGTACTATTTTTAAAGCCAAACAGCAGTATCTTCCTGGTTGAGTTCACAGGGGTGGTAGGAAGAGAAGCAGATACATTTCCTCCTCAGTTGGTGGCACACTGTTGTCCTGGGGGTGGAGGGAAATTGGCTTGGGGTGTGTGTCGGGGTTCTTCAGATAGCATAGAACTTCCCCTGATGATAGAGTAGACTTTGGGTTGGAGCTTGCCCCACCCTGCCCTGCTCAGACTCAGGCCTTTGCTTAGTAACATTAGAGCCCTCTGGAGTGACTGCATGACCCTGGTGGAGACAAGGAGGGCACAGGAAGGATGACACAGGTGGAGGGCCGCAGGAGGCGGGTCCCATCACAACAAGTGTCTCAGGCTGTCTTGGGCCCTTTCCAGGCAAAGCTGTTCTCATTTGTGCCCAGGACAGTCGTGGGGGGCGGGGCAGAGGCCATCTCCTCCAGCCACGGAGACCCAGCCCCGTCAGGCCAGCAAGCAAAGAGGCCTGGAAGAGGGCAGGGTGAGCCAAGGGGATGGATGGGAATAACCAGAGGATGGACTGGGCCCTCCCTCCCTGACAAGCACAGTAATGCCCTTGAGACATGTCAGGACTTGGATTCGCCAATGAACCAGAACCAGGAGTAGCCCCTTTGTCTCTGCAGCGAGAAAGAAAAACACGGCCCAGTTTGGTGGCTCATGCCTGTAATCCCAGCACTTTGGGAGGCCGAGGCGGGCAGATCATGAGGTCAGGAGTTCGAGACCAGCCTTGCCAACATGATGAAAACCCTTCTCTACTAAAAATACAAAAATTTGCCAGATGTCATGGTGGGCACCTGTAATCCTAGCTACTTGGGAGGCTGAGGCAGGAGAATTGCTTGAACCCGGGAGGCAGATTGCAGTGAGCCAAGATCGCGCCACTGCACTCCAGCCTGGGCGAAGAGAAAGACTCCATCTAGGAAAAAAAAGAAAACAAAAAAAAGAAGTAAAAGAAAATATGGATGAAAACATTTGAGTATGGATGACAAATGACACTAGGGTGGCCTGGCTCAGGAGTTGGAGGCTCAGCTGCTCCACAGGGGACTGGCCTGGCCCACTTGGTCTTCCTGTACCACCTGCCCCATCCCCAGGACTTGGGACTGCGATGGAGGTAGAGGTGGGGAACAAGACTTCCCTGCTGGCTCCCTCCACAGAGCATGTGCTTTCTGAGGAACAGGATGGCAGGGTGGAGGCTTCGATGGGGCTGATGCCTGTAATCCCAGCACTTTGGGAGGCCAAGGGGGCAGATCATCTGAGGTCAGGAGTTCAAGACCAGCCTGACCAACGTGGTGAAACCCTCTCTCTACTAAAAATATGAAATTAGCTGGGCATGGTGGCACATACCTATAATCCCAGCTGCTCGGGAGGCTGAGGCAGGAGAATTGCTTGATCCCAGGAGGTAGAGGTTGCATTGAGCTGAGATCATGCCATTGCACTCCAGCCTGGGTGACAAGAGTGAAACTCCATCTAAAAAAAAAAAAGGGCCGGGCGCGGTGGCTGAAGCCTATAATCTCAGCACTTTGGGAGGCCGAGACGGGTGGATCACAAGGTCAGGAGATCGAGACCATCCTGGCTAACACGGTGAAACCCCATCTCTACTAAAAAATACAAGAAAAAAAACTAGCCGGGCGAGGTGGCGGGCACCTGTAGTCCCAGCTACTCGGGAGGCTGAGGCAGGAGAATGGCGTAAACCCCGGAGGCGGAGCTTGCAGTGAGCTGAGATCTGGCCACTGCACCCCAGCCTGGGCGACAGAGCAAGACTCCGTCTCCAAAAAAAAAAAAAAAGATGGGGCTGTGGGAGAAGCAGACCTGGCCTGGTGATTTCTAAGTAATACAGTGGACACTGGATTTTACCAAATTGGGAACTGGAGAAGTAGAGGATCTAGCCTTCTCTGAGACTCTTTTTCTCTTCCTCTGGGAGGAGCCTGGCTAGGGTGAGTCAGGTGGCACTGTCCTCTCCCTTTTTTGGCATGAGCTCTAAACCCAGGGCCCCTAAACGCTTATTCTATTCTAGATCAAGGTAGGCAAACTATGGCCAGTAGGCCAAACCCAGCCCCCCGTGTATTTTTGTAAATAAAGTTTTATTGGAACACATCCACACCCAAGTGTTTACATGTTATTTATGGCTGCCTTTCTGATAGCATTGCAGAGTCAAATAGCTGCACTAGAGACTGAAAAGCCTAAAATATTTACTTTCTGGCCCTTAATAGAAGTTTGCTAACTCCTGCTCCAGCTCAGAGGTATTCAAAGTATGGTCTAGGAACCCTGGGAGTCTCTGAGGCCCTTAAGGTGCTGTAAGTGGCCAAAACTACTTTGATAGTTTTATAATTTTAGGCCGCACACAGTGGCTCGCACCTGTAATCCAGCACTTTGGAAGGCGGAGGCGAGTGGATCTCTTGAACCCAGGAGTTCAAAACCAGCCTGGGCAATGTGGCAAAACCCTGTCTCTACTAAAAATAGAAAAATTGGCCGGATGTGGCAGCTGTAATCCCAGCTACTGGGAGGCTGAGGCATGAGAATCGCTTGAACCCAGGAGGCAGAGGTTGCAGTGAGCCAAGATCACACCACTGCACTCTAGCCTGGGCGACAGAGCGAGACTCCGTCTCAAAAAAACAAAACAAGGTGGGCATGGTGGCTCACGCCTGTAATCCCAACACTTTGGGAGGCTGAGGAGGGCAGATCGCTTGAGGTCAGGAGTTTGAGCCCAGCCTGGGCAATAGGTGAAACCCCGTCTCTACCAAAAATACAGAACAATTAGCTGGACATGGTGGTGGGCATCTGTAGTTCCAGCTACTCAGGAGGCTGAGGCAGGAGAATCGCTTGAACCCCAGAGGCAAAAGTTGCGGTGAGCCGAGATCGTACCACTGCACTCCAGCCTAGGTGAAAGAGAAAGACTCCATGTTCTTACCACTTCTCACCACAGCACTCCAGCTTGGGCAACAGGAGTGAGACCCTCTCTCAAACAAACAAACAAAAAATAAGTTACTTATATTTTTTACTCTCACTCTCTCAAGAGTGTAGTGGAATTTTCCAGGAGCCACATGACATGTGATATTGCAACAAATGGAGTGAAGAAGCAGATAAGAGACTCCAGCTGTCTATTACAACAGACATTAAAGATATTTTCGAAAACTGAAAAGCACTACCATTCTCACTAAATATTTTCTTCTTATATGGAAAACAATAATATTGCATAAAAATTTTATATATGTTCACATAAAATGGATTCATCAGTGTTATTTTTAAATAAATATTTTTAAAATTCTCTATTGTAATTTATAATGTGATGGTTATGGATAGATATAACTCACATAAGCAAAAGCTCTTCAGGGCCCTACTTTTTTTAAGAATGTAAAGGGGTTCTGAGAACAAAAATTATGAGAACATCAACTCTAGAATAGCTTGTCGATGGTCGAGGAAAGCCCGTGGCCTGCCCGCCGGCTCACCCCTGTACTGAGACAGCTCTACTTGGTCCAGAGACAGAGGACTTGGGTTGAGGGGGAGTGCCTGGCACAGTGAGGACAGAGGCGGAGTCCTGAGTCACTATCACAGGGAGGTCTCCTGGAGGACACAGGGTGGGCTGCTCCCCTGATGGGGCGTGCCAGCCAGAGTTATGGCCTCCTTGTCTCTGCTGTACTCCAGCACACCATTCCTCAGCTTCTCAGGAAACAGGCCGGTGTCCACAAGGTGGTCCTGCAAACACAGAGCTGGTGAAGGTGAACGACAGGTGGTGATAGGATTCATGCAGAAAAGGTCCCCGCTAGAAGGGAGCCCAGCAAGGCTGGGTGCAGGAGGGAGAGCACAGCCTAGTGGGGAGCACAGGGTGGGCTGGGGAGGGGAGTTGACCAGCCCAGGCCGGGGCTGAGCTCCTCTGAGCCCTGAGATCCTTCTGCCCCTCAAGCCAGTGCAGCCCTGTGGGTAGAACCTGAGACAGCCGTGTGGGACACATGCTTAGCTGATCCTGAGAGAGAGAAAGAGGCACTAGGGGCAGGGGGAGCGAAAAGGGGTGGAAGGGAACCTGAAGAGTCGGTGGCATCTGCGGAGAAAGGCAGGGAGGCGTCACTTGGACAGCAGGTACTACCTGGCCGTAGCTCCTGCCGTGGAGCCTCTTCTGACAGGACAAGGGAAGGAGGAACAGGAGCTTCGGCAACACTGGGTTCCCAGTGTTCGGCAACACTGGGAATGTGAGGCAACACCAGCCTCGCATTCCCCCTGAAGGCAGAGGTGCTTCTGAGTCTCTGCGTGGAACCATCCACAGCAGTGAGCCCCATGTCCTCCCTTGGGCCCCAGAAGCCCCAGCCCCCGACCCCCTCCTAAATCCCAGCAGAAAAGCCTGACAGCTACTGACACCCAAGAACTGAGGGCAGGAGCCTTTCTCCCCAGGCGACAGAGTCCCTTAAAGCCCTCTTTCAGCCCCTTGGTAGTCCTCTGCACTGCAATCCCACACCCTCACCCACACCCTCACCCACACCCTCATCGGTGAGCTGATTCCAGGTCCGCCGACCCCCACAAGGCTGCCCATCAGCTGCAGCTCCACAGGCCCTGGCTGGCAAGTGGCCTCCAAAAAACCTCCACCTTCCCAGCTTTGTGGATGGGCAGCCCCAGGGTGAGGATCTGTGGCCTCTTGGTAGACTCTAGGTTTCCTACTTTCCCTACTTCCCCCAACTCTGTGCTCCAGGCTGCCTTGGGAATGTGGTAGGCGCCTCCCCTCTCCCGGGTCCTACCTCCCACACTTTGCCACGGGAGAGAAAGTTTGATCCCCAACACAGCAAGAGAGTCAGCTGCTGAGCAGCGGAACAGAGGGCAAGGACCCACTCCAGGGTTCTGAGTAACCCCAGGAGATACTCAAAAGAGGTAGGAGCTGAGCTCTGGTGAGACGATGGGGAGAGAAGAAGGAACTAAGAGCCTCTGCCATTAAATATGTCAGAAGTTACGTAGGGCCAAAGACAATTGCTTTTTCTTTAAACTTGGAAAAGTTACCAAAAAGTACGATCCAGTAATCAGAACAGAAACAACCCTCCACATTGATGATGGTGAAAGCAGAAAAGCAAGTTGAGTATATCGAGTCAGCCTAAATCACTTGACAGTTGTATCATGCTTTAGTGCCTCAGCAGCTCTGGGTCCAGGGCCAGTTGGATGAAAATGGATTGTATTAGTCTGTACTTATGCTGCTAATAAAGACATACCCGAGACTGGGTAATTTAGTAAGGAAAGAGGTTTAATTGACTCACAGTTCCACAGGGCTGGGAGGCCTCGGGAAACTTACAATAATGTCGGAAGGGGAAGCAAACACGTCCTTCTGCACAAGGTGGCAGCAAGGAGAAGTACAGAGCAAAAGCGGGAAAGCCCCTTATAAAACCATCAGATCTCATGAGAACTCACTCACTATCACAAGAACAGCCTGAGGGTAAACACTCCCATGATTAAATTACCTCCTGCCGGGTCCCTCCCACGACACGTGGGGATTATGAGAACTACAATCGAGGATGATATTTGGGTGGGGACAGAGCCAAACCATGTCACAGATTCTGTGTCACATATCAGCTAACTGCATAATGGCTGACTGGGCCCCTGGAGCTCTGGGGTCCTTGAGAAGGAACAGGTGCATTCTTTTTTTTTTTTTTTTTTGAGATGGAGTCTTTTGTCACCCAGGCTGGAATGCAGTGGCATGACCCTGGCTCACTGCAACCTCCATCTCCTGGGTTCATGCAATTCTCCTGCCTCAGCTTCCCGAGTAGCTGGGATTACAGGCATGTGCCAGTATGCCTGGCTAATTTTTGTATTTTCAGTAGAGACAGTTTCACCATATCGGTCAGGCTGGTCTTGAACTCCTGACCTCAAGTGATCCAACCACCTTAGCCTCCCAAAGTGCTGGGATTACAGGTGTGAGCCACCATGCCCAGTCTTTTTTTTTTTTTCTGAGACGGAGTTACTCTCTTGTCACCCAGGCTGGACTACAATGGTGCAATCTTGGCTCACTGCAACCTCTGCCTCCCAGGTTCAAGCAATTCTCCTGCCTCAACCTCCTGAGTAGCTGGGATTACAGGTGCCCAGCACCATGCCTGGCTAATTTTTTTTTTTTTTTTTTTTGAGGCGGAGTTTTGCTCTTGTTGCCCAGGCATGATCTCAGCTCACCACAACCTCTGCCTCACAGGTTCAAGCGATTCTCCTACCTCAGCCTCCCGAGTAGCTGGGACTACAGGGATGTGACACCATGCCTGGCTAATTTTTTTGTATTTTTAGTAGAGACAGGGTTTCACCATGTTGTCCAGGCTGGTTTCGAGCTGCTAACTTCAGGTGACCCACCTGCCTCAGCCTCCCAAAGTGCTGGGATTACAGGCATAAGCCACTACACCCGGCCCTTTGTTTTTTGTTTTTGTTTTGTTTTGTTTTGTTTTTGAGATGGGAGTCTCACTATGTTTCCCAGGCTAGCTTCAAACTCCTAGGCTCCAGCAATTCTCCTGCCTTCCAAAAGCAGAGTAGCTGAGACTATAGGCCTGTGCCACCATGCTTGGCTTTGTTGAAATATCCTCTTTGGCTTCTTTACCAGAACCTTTTCTGCTTAAATTTACATCCCAAGCCAAGGAGATCATCTAGTCTGAAAGAACTCATAGCTCTTCCTAAATTGCAAAATCGTGAAAAAAAAAAAAGTCTTAATAGAAGAGTATTGGTAGGATTGCTCAGTTCTCTCAAAGCCTTTATTTTTCCCAATTTGACATGGTCCTGGGCAATGGTCGCATTACCTAATGCAATAACTGCCATTCTCTCTGCAGAGCTTTCATTCAATTTGTGCTCAGTTATGGCAACCATGAAATCTATAGGTGTTTCCCCAGAGACAGTCTAAGCAGACATGAAGAAACAGTGCAGGAAAGAGAACACTCAGGGTTTGTAAAGCATACTTGACCAACTGCTGGAGTAAAAATGACTTTTGCACAAATGACATTTGGTTTTTGTATGATTTTTAATTTTTTTATTTTTGTGTTTTGAGACAGGGTCTCCCTTTGTTGCCCAGGCTGGAGTGGAGTAGCATTATCTCAGCCCACTGCAGCCTTGACCTCCCAGGCTCAAGTGATACTCCCACCTCCTCAGCCTCCTGAGTAGCTGGGACTACAGGTGTGTGCCACCACTCCTGGCTAATTTAAAAAAAATTTTTTTTGTAGAAACGGGGTCTAACTATGTTACCTAGGCTGGTCTCAAACTCTAAGACTCAAGTGATCCTCCCTCCTCAGCTTCCCAAAGTGCTGAGATTACAGGCGTGAGCCACCACTCCTGGCCTACAAATGACATATTTTTTGGAAATATTGAGGAAAAAATTGAGGCAAAATTAATACAAGTAGAGAGTTTATTTGGGCCAAGTTTGAGGACTGCAACCTGGGACATTGGATTCAAATTGCCCTGAATACACACTCCCGGGTTGCCTTCCTCAAACTTGGCCCTACAAAACTCTCTACTTATGTAATTTTGCCTCAGTTTTTTCCTTTGGATCAACATAACTGACACAGTAGGATTTGGAGTGACTCAGCCCTGACCACCTGGTGTTTCTCTCTGGAAGTGGTGCTCAGTACCTGCACAAATCCACTGTGGTCTCTGTCTTCAGAAGTCCCATCTGGCATTGCAAGTGAGTTCTGAATCTGGACCTCCCTTTCTTTGGTTAAGTCCAGATTTTAATTTGGGCTGTTTCTCTTTTGACTCTCTCAGAATGAAAGTCTCTGTCTCCGACTTTCCGATTGAAGACAGGGGATCAAGATTTTGTTTTCTGCCAACACATAGAACTGTGGTTTGCTTTCATTTTCAGCTGAGGTCTTGTTGCATTGTGACCTTTCATTTTGGAAATTGGACGTGTTTCACCTATGGCCAACTTCTTTTTTTTTTTTTTTTTTTTTGAGACGGAGTCTCGCTCTGTCGCCCGGGCTGGAGTGCAGTGGCCGGATCTCAGCTCACTGCAAGCTCCGCCTCCCGGGTTCCCGCCATTCTCCTGCCTCAGCCTCCCGAGTAGCTGGGACTACAGGCGCCCGCCACCTCGCCCGGCTAATTTT